>NW_011888809.1:2052587-2063748 GCF_000151845.1 Pteropus vampyrus | reverse complement strand
TAGCAAGCATTTTATCAAGCAGTTGATCAATATTTTTGAGTATTAATGTTTACCATTCAGAATTAAAAATTTAAATGAAAGTTTTAGATGACCAAATGATAAATTTTTAATTAAAATGACAATTTAATTGAATTAAGTACTGGTTTAGAAGAATATACTCAAGCACCTAACTAAATTATTTTATATTGTCAGGGTTAGAGGTTGAGTTGGAAAGGACTTTGCCAAACAGGTGATGTTTTACCTGAATGCTAAGATTTACTTTTTGAATATGTGCTGTTTGCTCTGCATGCCAGATGTCGGATTTGTTATATGCATAAGACATCTTTTCCTTAACAGACTAAAAAAGTTTGTAAACTGTGTAAGAACCATTAAGGTAAGGGTAATAATAATATGCCATGAGAACAGAGATTAATTTGGAGAAGGGACAGGAGGAGAGGAAGTATTAGAACTTTGCAGAGAAGATTGCATGAGCTGGGACTTGAATGATGGATAGATTCACACCCCCTAGAAGGGGCAAAGAGATGTTCTTAGGTGTAGAGTGTGCAGTGTGAGGAGCAGTGTAAAGGCTTTCTTTCTTTCTTCTCACTAAATGTAAAGAAACATTTTGATCTTTTAATTGGTGGGTATAGAAAAAGCTCTGTTATATATCAAATCACTTCTCATAGAATTCATATGATACTTTTAAATATTAAAGTAAATATTCTCTGGGCTGCAAAGAGTTATGAGGAAACATTTTGGGACAGTGGAAATGTTCTATATCTTAATTGTGACAGTGGTTGCATAGGTATTTTCCTTTGTCAAAACTCATTTTGTTGTACATTTAAATTAGGCATGGTTTTTTGCGTATAAATTCTATCTCAATGATATTGATTTAAAATTTTTCTGTGAAATCATACTTCAAAAATATGTACCTAGATTTAAAAAACAGTTCTTAAGGAAGAGATTTTCAGCTGTTCATTCTCAAACTAAATGTCCAACACAGGAATTAAGCATATGAATCATACAGCAGTGAGCAGAATAAAAGTTCATGCTTTCATAGAACTTTTTAGTGGAGGAAGGAGGCAGATAATATGGAAGAAAACAAGTAATTAATTTGAGGTAATTAAGTGCTATGATAAAAGTAAAACAGGATAGTGGTGCATATAGCCACTTGTAGTAGGGAAGAGTTGCCATTTTAGATGGGGGAAGGTCAAGTAAAGCCCACGTGAAGAGTCAGCCATACTTCCAGCTTGTTGATTGTGTTCTTCAAATCTGACACTGAACTTAATGTTAGAACTGAGACTGAATACCTGTGGGAATTACATAGACGGTTATGTATATGCAATTGATTATATGATTATAATGTCGAATGTAAATGTTGGAAATTTGAATAAAATAAAATAAATTGAGATGTGGGAGATTTGAGTACATTTTTCTCAATTTTTATAGCAGATTCAGTAAATACTATCTAAAATTAAAATGAATTAAAAGGCACGCATAGCATTGGCTCTTGATAATCTTTACTCTTAAGGTAAACGAATCCTTCTGGCCTCCATGGTTTCTGATAAGAAATTCACTGTCATTCTAACTTATGTTCATCTAGAAGTAGTATACTCTTTTTCTCTGGGTGCTTACAAGATTTTGTTCTCTGTATTTAGTTTCAGAAACTTTATTATAATGTATCTATGTTTGGATTTCTTTGGCTTTAACTTGTTTGCAGTTTGCTCAACTTCTTGAATTTGTTAGTTTATGATTTTTACCAAGTTTGAAAAATCGTCAGCCATTATTCAAATAATTTTTCTGCCCACTCTTTCTCCTCTCTGGAACTTCGATGGCATGAATGCGAGATCTTTGTAATTGTTCCGCAGGTCCCTGAAGTTCCATTTACTCTTTTTCACTCTATTATCTTTCTGTTGTTCAGATCGGATAATTTCTGTTGATATCTCTTTAAGTTTACTGATTCTTCTTAATCGACATTTTACTATTGATTCCATCAAGTGAGTTTAATTTTGGCTATTGTATTTTTTCAGTTCTAAAATTTCCACTTGGTTGTTCTTTATATCTTTTATTTCTTTGCTGAGACTCTGTTTTTTCATTTGTTTCAGTAGTGCTCATAATTACTTGTTGGTTTGTTTTATGGATAGTTGCTTTAAAATTCTTGTTAGATAATTCAGACATCTTTGTCAGCTCAGTGCTGGTGTCTATTGTCTTTTTTTCATTTAAGTTGAAATTTTCCATGTATTGCTTTGTTTTTTTTTTATGGGTATAATTATTATAAAAACAAATTAGAATAAGAGTAAAAGGGAAACAGGACCAACCAAGCAGTATAAGCTCAATTCCTTTCTCTATAAAATAGAAATAATATCTACTTCTCAGACTTTTTGTAAAGACTACATGGGAACGCACATGTAAAGTATCCAGTCCAGTCCCTGGTATATAACAAATGCATAGAAAATAGGAGTTAACTTTGTTTTTCTTTTTTTCTGATTATGGTATTTTGAAATCATTGTTGTTAACTACAAAACATTTTATGAGAAGAGGCTCTTTAAAAGAAATCTTAACTCATCGCCACCTCTAACTAGTTCTCTAAATTGTGATTACTTAATACAAAGATCCGTCTGTTCCTCAATACTTTCTTAGTTTTTGTTGGGGATGGACCTTTTTGTGGTTAAACCTAGATCAATTTCATTCTCATCCTTGGCCTTAGGAAATTCATCTTTTCTATCTCCAGTGCCTATCCAGGGCAGAAGTGGAATAATGTATTGTTGGCAGCTTCCCCTTACTTGCCACCAGCATGACAAGTACATTCCCTTTTTGCTTTTAAGATTTTACAGCTAATCCTTAGGGGAATGGTAGAAGGAGGAAGAGGTAGAGAAGGGGTAGTGGTCACGACAGAAATAAACTCAGTGGTGTTAATAAGGCTTAAGAAATCCTAATAGCTTCTTAAAGCTTTAGGTAGTCCCCGACTTGCTGTCGGTAATTAGAAGCCCTGTTGGACTGATGGATCTTGATTTTTGTCCTTTCTCACGAAACTTCTTTCATCCTCATGATGGAAAGATTTTCCTGAGAAAGTGACATTTCAGTTGAATTTCAAAAGATGAGTAGTTAGGAATTATTAGATGAAGGAGGAAAAATATACAGGCAGATAAAACAAGCATATCTAAAGATTTTGAAGTAAGGAAGGAGCATATAGCATATTGACGGTACTAAAAAGAAAGTCAGTGCAGAAATAAAGATGGTGTGGTATTGGCAAAAGGATAGATCCACAGATCATTGGAACAGAGTAGACAGTCTAAAAATAGGACCCATGCAAGTATGGCCAACTGATTTTTGACAGAGGTGCAAAAGCATTTCAGGAGAGAAAGAATAGCTTTTTGTCTAAATGGTGTTGGCTTTGCATTTATATACAAAAAAATGAACTTCAGTTTATACTTCATGTATTATATAACAGTTTACTCAAAATTCATCATAGATCTAAATGTAAAATGTGAAACTATAAAGCTTTGGAAGAAGGCATAAGGGAAAATGTTTGCGACTTGAGATTAAGCAAAGAATCCTTAGACATGACACCAAAAGCATGATTCACTAAAGAAAAGAAGTGGGTAAATTGGATTTCATAGACATTAAAAGCTTTTGCTCTGGGAAGGACACTGTTAAGAGAATAAAAATACAAGCTACAGACTGAGTAAATATTTTCATATCACATATCCAATAAAGGACTTATATCAAGAATATATAAAGAACTCTCAAAACTCAGTATAAGGAAACAAAAAACTTAATTTCAAAATAGGCAAAAGACATAGACATTTCATCAAAGAGGATATATAACGTTGGTAAACAAATGCCTAAAAGGTGTTCAAAATCATTAGCCATTAGGGAAATGCAAATTAAAACTATGATTCAATACCACTGCATCCCTGTGAGAATGACTAAAATAAGAAATAATGAGAATATAAGGTGCTAGGAAGGATGCTGAAAAACTGGAACTCCCATACATTTCTGGAGACAATAAAAATGGTGTGTATATTTCTTTAAAAAAAAAGAAATTTCGGAATGAATTTATATATACAGAAAAATTAGAGATATATACTTCAGTTTCCTGTAATGTTAATATCTTATAAGCCATGGTATATATTTCAAAACTAAGAAACCAACATAGGTACACTCATTTTAAGTTTACAATCAGTGTTTAAATTTTAAATTATCTTAATATCATAAACATTTTGTTCCATATTTTTACTATTTTGCTTGTTTGAATTAGGATCTAAATAAGATTCACAATGTGATTAAATGATATGCCCTTTTTAAAAAAAAATCTTTTAATCTGTATTTCTCCTTTTTCTCCTCTCTTTCCCTCTCCTCTCTTTTCTCTGTCTCCATTTTTCTCCCTTTATTTTAAATTCTTGCAGTGTATTCATTGAAGAGACTAATTTATTAAAGAATCATCTCTTGCTTATTGCATCCCATAGCATTGTTTAACTTAACTTGTTGGTTGTTGTTTTCTGTATTTCTTGTAAATTTTTGTTTGAGTGTGGAGGCTTGATGAAATTCAGGTTTGATTTCTTTTTGTCAAGATTATTTTACGGAAAGTGTTGTCATCTTTTAGATCCCGAAGAGAATATAAGCATAAAGAAGTGAGCACAAAAATCTGAACCATATTTCCCCTAGAAATCATTGCAGATTAGTAAGTAGCACAAACCAATTGGAGACAGAATAGTTGACCAGAAATTGGCCGTTAGGAGGCTGAGAATCTAAGAGTTTTCAGCAGTCTTATAGTGCTGTAGAGATAGAGTCATGGGAAAACTCTTAGGCTTCCAGTTGAGATCTGTGTATAACTAACTATAAGTTAGCAGTAAAGATGAACCAGAGAAGTAGACCAGGTCTTAATGTAATTGAAAACTGCCCTCAAATTAGCTTAATCTCTGGTTGGATTAGTTCTGTTGCCACCTAGAAACTAAAGAAAACCTTCTATTGAAAAAGATAATATTGTTCATAGCTTCTACAATTTTTATTACAAAATATCTGACGTTCATTCTCCAGATTCCAGGCATGCCAAGAGTCATGAACAAGAGAAAAACAGATGTAAAACCACAAATGATCAGATGTGGACTTCAGGGAACAATGCGCCACTTCCTTCATCCCTCCTTTGTTTTAGAGAAGAAATCTGTCGTTTTAATTGCTAACCTCCGCCCCCCCCCCCGCCCCCGTGGGTAAATTATCTTGTCTCTCTAGCTGTTTTCATTGTCTTTAGTTTTCAGGAATTTAACTATGATGTGGATTGCTTTGGATTTATCTTGTTTAGGATTCACTTAGCTTCTTGAAACTATAAGTTTATGGGTTTTGCCAAGCTTAGGAAGTTATCAGCTTTTGTTTCTTAGAGCACTTTTTCAGCCTTACTCTTTCTTTTCTCTTTCTGGGACTCTGATAACAGGCAAGATATATCTTTCGTTATGGTCCTGCAGTTCCCCAAAACTGTTTTCAGTGTTTTTTCTCTGTTCAGATTGCATGGTTTCTATTGATCTGTCTTCCAGTTCAGTGCTTCTCTCTTTCCCTCTATTTTACTGTTGCACTCGTCCATTGAGTCTTTTATTTCAGTTATTGTATTTTCCAATTTTGAAATTTCCACTTGGTTCTTTATATTTTTCTTTCTTTGCTGAAGTTCTTTGTTTTACACATGTGTGTAATTGCTCCTTGAAACATTTTTATCATGGCACTTAAAAATCCTTTTCAGATAGCATCTCTGTCATCTTGGTATTGGCATCTGTGAATTGTCTTTTTTCCTTTAGTTTGAGATATTCTTGGTTCTTGGTGTGATGAGTAATTTTCGTTTGATACCTGGACATTTTGGGTCTATGTTCTGAGACTCAGGATCTTATTTAAACATTAGGATTTAGTTGGCGTCCTCTGTCACTGCTCCAGCACAGAAAGGAGGGGAGTGCTCCATCAGTTACTGCCTGGTGAGGGTAGAAGTCGAGATTCCTCACTCTGCTTCTGTTGACTCTCAATCACAGTGGTGGGAGATTCCTCATTATTACGGGGCAGAGATGGGAGTTCTGGCCAACACTGACTTCTCCCTCGCTGGGAGGGGCAGGAGGGCCTCAGCACTGCTCCCTAGATGGCTTCCACAGAGGAAGGTCTTTTTTACTGTTTGGCTGTGGTTAAAGGCCTGACTCCACTAGGCCTCTTCTGACACCAGCCTATAGCAGGGATGGGGAAGGACACCTTGTTACTGTCAGTTACTCCTCACTGACATATGGGGATGGAGGTCTCGTTATCACTTGGTGGGGACCAGCTCCCAGCGAGCCTTCTCTGACATCACTGTGGTAAGGAGTGTGGGTTGCCCTGTTGTAGCGTGGCAAGGGTGAAGTGTAGGCTCCCCACCCGGCCTTTCCTAATTGGGGTGGGTCCACAGTTTGTTTGTTTGTTTTTGTAATATTTGTCTGGGTACAATAGCTTTGGTCTAGATTGCCCCTTTCCTGATCTTTTAGCTGGAGAGAACAAGATTTTGTTTTGTTTGCTTAGTTGGTTGTTTTTTGTTATTTTGTTTTTGGAGGGGGTGGGCCTGTGCCTCTTGGTATTTCCAGAAACCATCTTCTTCAACTCTACGTCTGGGATATATAAGGCACAAAAGAAAACCCATAGAACTTACTACTGTGTCATTTTCCTTGGATCCTGAGGTCCCTACCTGGTCTGCTTTCTGCTCTCCACTTTTAGAGTCTCCTTATGTTTGTTATGTATGATGTCCAGAGCTTTTGGTTTTACTTAGTGAGAAGAATAGAGAAAAATACATCTATTCCACCTTCCCAGAAGTTAAGTCCTCAAGTACTTTTATCTTAATCATTTATAGTTAAAATTCCCTTTTAGTCTATTTGCCACATGTTTGATTGGGTAGGATTTTATCACTGCGGCTCACTTTTAGGGCTTTTAAAATTTTTTGAATGAAGATGTGGTTCATCATCTAGAAATTGAAGTTTTAAAATTAATCTTTTAGTCTTAATTATTTTGGAGAAAGAGCAATAATAATCTGCATCTCATTTTATTAAAAATATACACATAAAATCTCTATTTTTTTTGTTTGCTTCAAGAAAAATGTCCCAGTGTAGTTTATGATTAATTATGTATATTTTAATAAATTAAGAATAATACTTTGAATATATTAAATCTCTTTATGTGCCCCCCCTCTTTTCTAAAGTAGACTACATTAATTTCATGTGATTGTATCAATAGATACACCTGACTATCATATTGTTTTCCTAATTTCAGGTTCCCTTTACAACCGCATCAGAGAATGGATTAATATGCTAAGAACTCACTCAATACTACTCTTGAGGGGTTTAGAAATAAATGGGATATATTTAGTATCATCTTAAATACTATCTGGATTTTTATAGTAAATTCCTGATTTGGGCTTCTCATATGCCAGGCATCACTGGGAGGAATATCTTCACTTCGATTTTGCTCTTTGCTTGTAATGGTTTTCAGTTTTCTTTTGGGTCAGGAACCCATTGGAGGGTCTGCTTTAAGATGTTCCTTTTCACAAACATTCACACAGAGAGTTCGAGGACCTCCTGAAATCCCCCAGAGTTCACAGACCTTGGGTCAATCCTCTGCTTTGTAGTTTTTAAGCATTTTTCTACGCTTTGTTATTCTTTTAAATATGACAACAACCCTGAGAATTTGTGGCTCGTATTCATATTTTAGAGTGAAAATACTGCTGCTCAGAATGGTGTGTGACTTAATCTAGTATCACATAACTGTCAAATGTGAGTAGAATTGAAGACTTTCCTAAATTGTAATAATTCTATCAGAGGACATCAACATTTTCTAAGATTTTTACTATTTAATATGTCATGTTGCTTCCTGATAAGGTTATGTCACCTTTTCCTCTCTGACAGCAAATGAGTATGCCTCTTTCACAGTATTACATTGAGTGTGCCTGTACCTCAGTGTTTGCTAAATTGATATGTTCATAATGATATTTAATTTGTTCCTTTGTTTGTATTTAGGGTCCTTTGTCCAGTTATCCATTGTAGTCTTACCAGTTTTAATACCATTATGTATAAATTTTCATTATATTAAGAATATTAAATTTATCATATTTTTTGCAAATACTTAAACTGCTTCTATTTGCCTTTTAATTACATATTGTTTTATATATAGTTTTGAACTAAGTATCTAGATTTACTCTAATTACCATGTCCTCTGTTTTTTTTCTTTTTTTTTAGTATAGAAATATCCAAAGATTTGACACACTCAAGTGAATGCACACACATACACATATTCACAGACTCTTAATTTTAAAAACATAATCGGAATCTAAAAGAGTAAGAAAAGGAATGTCATTTAAGTTGCAATTATTTGACTTCTTTTTATCATACGTTTATTGGCTTTTGGCCTTTCATCTTCTTTGAATAATTTTTGTTCAGTCTTTCAGAATTTTTATAAATGATTTTATGTAGCTATCTAACCTTTTTCTCCTAAAGTGAATAATTAGTTCTATTAGCATTTATTTAAAATTTCTTTTCTCACCCATTGTTCAAAGTCTATCATATATAAGACTCCCATATATACAAGTATTTGTCTGTACTAAAGTCCCTTTGGTCTAATTCTGTATCACTGCATAATTATCATACTGTTTTAATGTTATTGAAGCTTTAAAGTTTTTTCTTACTAGTTTTTCAAAAATGTCTTGCTTATTTTTGGTATTAATTCTTACAGATTAACTTTAGAATATATTCATTATAAGGACATGAAGGATTTTGATTAGAATTGCATCAAGTTAAAGATTCATTTGTGGGAAAATTGATCTCTATTATTACATCTTTATGGTTGGTCAGTGGTGCTATATAGTTGTGCAGTTCCTCCAGTCTTTGCTATACTTCTTTATCTTTCTTCTGTACACAATGCTCTGTAAGTGGAATCAGGAGATCTCTGTCTCTGTACTCTTGGGGACTTTCCTTAAGCTCTCTGGCTCCCAGGAGTCTTTCCCTGGCACTCTTACTAGAATACTGAGGTTTCTTTCAGTCTTAGTGTGCCGCAGCCCCTATTGTGCAATTATACCCCATAGGGGCCCTCCTGGGTTGAAGCATAAATTGAGAAAAAGAGAACAATACTCAGTGAGGATCCAGACTCTCATGCCTACCTCCATACTTGTCATACTACCCTGGCTCCTTAGGACAGAGAGACAGGTTTTCTCTTAGGCTTTTAAGTGTCCTGCCTCAGTAGTACAGCTTTGTGATTCAGACTTGCTTCAGGGCGGGGTCAACAAGAGAAAAAAAGAAAGACAAGGAACTGTGAACTCCCTGCACCCTCCAACACATACGCTTCCCCACTCACAGATGCCCCTTTTACTTCAGCTAGAAAAGAGCGGATATCTCTCGGAGTTTTTGCTGTGTGTGCCTGCTGCATAATTCTGGGACTCTGCCCGCCCTCATGTCAAAGTGGTACATAAAGAAAAGGTTTCTTTTGGAAAAAGAATAAACTCACTGCCATTTTGATTGTTTTTCAAGTTTTGACTTCTCCCTAATGTGTCTTTTAGAGTCCGCAGTCGCTTAAGTATTCTCTCCAGCGTTTTTAATTGTAGTCATGCTCATCATAAGCCCTCGTCTGAGCTTTTGGTTTGGCCTGTTGTGGATTTCTGTTACATGGAGGGCCTAAGAACTCAAGGTCAGTAATGCAGTCAGTGGAAAAAAGAGACAGTAATGGACTTACCCCATCTTGGCCTTCACTGAAAGTCATTTCGTTTTGAAAATAATTTTTGTTTTTATTTACTAATAATTCTTCCTTCGATTACTGTTCTTTGATTACTGTATTTTACAAACAGATTTTTCTTGTTTCATGGATATATTGCCCTCATGAATTTCTCTGAAGATATCAATTAAAATTAAGATCATTTTATTTCTTTTCTTGCCTTACTCTCTTTTCCTTGAGTCATCGTGCTCCTGCTTTTTCACCTTAGTGTCTCTCTTAGTTTTTATTAAGAAGCCAGTGATTCTTGGCTGTTCTTCTTTACAGTATTTTCAAATAAAAGTCTAAATCAGTGGACGTCCAACTTGAATATATCTAAAATTCCACGGGGACCAAGTTTAAATGCAGAGTCTTGGCCTCACAAAAATCTGAATCAGTGATTCTGGGTGGGACACCTAAACATGTTAGATGATTTGAATACTGGTAATATCTTGGCAAACTAGTGAAATTCCGTAAAGGTCAATATTCTTTAGAAAGCATTGTCTTCTCTACTGAATTTCATCCTGACCATGGGGCTCTGCAGATTGGCTTTCACTTGCTGTGGTGAATAGGAGGTGGAGCTCCCGTTTTCTTTATCATGTACTTGCAGAGATAAGGCTTAATAAGCTGGAATCTGTCCCTCCCTCCTTAATTTCTGCTATAGGGAAGGAGGTTATCTACAGGGAGAGTTCCTATTATTTCTGAGTCGTGTTGCCGTTTATTTTTTTCCCCCATCAAGATTGCCTCTAGTCTGTTAATTATCTCCATCTCAAAGTTCACACTAAAGCCCTATAACAGACTTTAGACTCATAGTAAATGCTGTGAGCAGCATTTACTATTTACTGTCAGTTGTATTGGTAACCTTTGGTGGTTTTTCACAGTTGTTCTGTGGCCTGCTTATACTCTCAGGCCCTCCTGACGAGAAGTAGATGAATGAGTTCAGTCTGCCATCTTGAACTGGAAGTCCACTGTTACTTCTAAAGTGATGTTAGTTTCTAATGTGCCAAGAAAGATTACTTTTGAATGCTCACATAAAATAAACATAAATCTGTAGGAGGATTACATACTCGTTCAGGTGTTCAAAAAAATGTAGCTTGATTTTTCTATAACTCATCTCTTCCTTTTGATTAGCCCTGGTCACTAGGTAACTGGATCAAGAGTACCAGTCTTAACTCTAATTTGGTAAAACTAAGTCTTATCTAGTAATTTAAATTGATCTCTTTGACTATTTCAATCTCCTTTTGGGTATTAGTCCTTCAAGTATTATCTCTTCTCTCACACCTTTCTGCAGTAGAATCCAGACTTACAGGTTGGGTGTATGTGGCTTGTGTGACCTCGTAGTGGTGGAAGGGTAAGGACCCTCAGTCTTCTCTGTTTCTCACTGAGCTAATTCCTGCAATTGTGACTCCTAGGGTGCTACAGAACTGTCTTTGGATGTTCTTCAGATATCTGCAGC
>NW_011888809.1:2039548-2052312 GCF_000151845.1 Pteropus vampyrus | reverse complement strand
GAGACTCCAGAGCCAGTCTCATGCCCTTCCTCACTCTGGTTGTGATTCTGTGCATTGTTTTGATGTGGTTATCTCCAGCTTATGCTAGGTGTGTGGGAAGGTGGGTGTGAGGCGGGGGTGGGGGGTGGGGGTGTCACTCCTGGAAGGCAATCACTTTGCCTTCCAGGAAGTAGACTTCAACAAGAAGTAGAACAGAAGTCACTCCAACTCCCAGATTTCCTCACTCCATCAAACATTCCTTTTCTTTTGCAGCCTATGCCTGGATAGGGTAATGATTGTACTGGTCTTATCACTTTCTTCTCCTGTCTCTGTCTCACTTCTTTGTCCCACACTCCTTTGGCTAGAATCAGGAATTTGAGGCTTTAATTTGCACTTTCTCTAGGTTTTATCCTCCTTCTGTCCTAGATAGCAGGCCTTATGTTCTAGCTGCATATATACTCTATGATGTGGAAGAAACTATAATCTGAGTCTTTTAAGCTAGGTCAGAAATTAGAGTTTAAGAAAAATTCCTTCTCTAGGAAAATCAGTCTTTCAAGACTTTTTTCTTACTGCAAAATCTTTTCTTTATTTTAGAAGGTAAATATTAATATTTCTAGTAGATGAATAAAAAATTAATATTTATTTTTCTGTTTTAATTCCTGAAATTCTTCAAGGGAATGGATGCTACTCATAGAATAGTAGGGAAGTCAGTAGAAGGATATGCAAATGGGAAAAGCATATCGTTTTCATAATCATTAGGGTATGTATACCCTCATTCCTCTTCTTTTTCAGTTTCCTTGGTTTTCTTACACATTTGTCCTTTTGTGTGGTATAGATTCTTATATGATTATGTTTCTAAAACATATTTTAGATTTTATTTGATTTGTATTCAACCTGTAATTTTGGGATCAGTTCGTATCTTGATAATAGTGTTCCCAAGCAGGAAAATAGTCTATGTCTCTATGTTTTTCATTTTTTCTTTAAATATTTTTCAATAAGGTTTTGTAAAATTTTGCAATGTGGTTTTAAAATATAGGTCTCATATTCTTTTCACATGAATCTTCCATTTTGTGTGTATGTGTGTAAGAGAGCAAAATCCAGCTTGCGTCTCAGTTCCATCTACCTTGTAGTTCTTTCTTGTGTTCCTATAGTACTTTGTTTATTTGCGTTTTCTAGAATTCCTCATATTTGTGTTTATTAAAGTAGGATCGGCTTAAGGGCAGGGACTCAGGTATTGCTTGTTTTTATTTTCCTTAGTGCCTAACAAATTCCTGCTCACAATAGTGGATGTGGGGGAATCAGCAATTCCTATACTCCTTCCCTGATTTATTTTTATCTATAGTACTTACCATATTTTAATATCATATGTATTATTTACTTATTTGTTTTATTTATTGTCTGTCTCTTCCTACTAATTTATAAGTGCCACAAAGGCAGGGATTTTTAACTGTTTTGCTTTCTACGGCATTTCTAACACCTAGAAGAGTATGAGGATTTAAGCACAGTCAGTTAATTGTAGAGATGGAATAAGAATTTAGAACTCTTGAGTAAAACTTAATAGTGACATTTGGATATATAGTAGCAGGGTGTATGATTGTGGTTAATAAAAAGCACAAGTTCTGGAATCAGATAGATAATAGGCAAGTTACCTGGTCTCCTATGCATCAGTTTCCTCATCTGCAAACTAGGAACAATTGCACCTTTCTTATAGATTGTTCTGAGACAAAACATATTAACTCCAGCACACTGCCTGGTACTTAGTGAAGGCTCAGTAAAGGTAGCTTCCACAATTACTATTTGGAATATTTTTCTTCTGTAGCTGTGGATGTGAAGTATCTTTAGCTTTTGGTAAGTCTTTAATCCCTGCAGTGTACCAAGCTCCCAGGGTCTCCGGATTGGGCTATCTGCTCTTGCTTTGGCCTGGAGAACACTCTTCCCTGGCACTCTGTACCTGTTTAACACCTATCTTTCAGGTTTCTTCTTATTTCTTTCATTTTTTAACTTTGATTTTGAGAATTTCTAAACATAAACCAAAGTAAAATATCCATTACCCAGCATCAATAGCTGTCAGCATTAGGTCTCTTTATATATCAAAGAAGCTTTTCTTGATATCCCAGTAAATACCATTTAGTTCTTTCCCCTCATAGCACATTAACACAATTGCAATTGTGCATTTAATGTCTCTCGTTACCATTAGATTGTAAGCTCCATAAAGACATGAGTTTTGGGTGTTTTCTTCATTGCGATCTACCCAGCATCTTATACAATTCCTGAAAATGATAGGCCCTGTATATGAATGAATGAAATGACTGAGAAGATTGCTAAGGGGTTTGAAAAGAGAAACATTTGATGAAAATTTTTGACAACGGTTGAGAAGAATTACTTCGGCAGCTTTATATTAAAACATAGGTATCTTCTTAGGCTCAGATTCATATACTTCTAAGCAACCTCGTGCTCTTATTTTTTTTTTTTTTTCAAAGTAAGCTGCTCTGCTTGAAAGCAAATTCACTGACTTCCTGGAAAGAATATTAGTTGAGTTTATAACATATTGTTTGTTGTTAATGACTAAAGTAGCTTTTGGGAACCACTCTTGGATAAGGTAAAATGAGCCATTGAGGTACTAGACCTGTGGGGCTGAAAAATCAAGCACCTCAGTGATTCTGGAGAGAAGTAATAATCTCAAGGCCCTTGCCCAGGCTGTTGTTACTATAGCTTCATTTGATGAAAATCAAGAAAACTGTTTTCTCCTCAAATTGCTATCCCCGCCTACTTTTTTTGTACCGTTTTGAGCAGTAACTATGGTTACTAGTGAAGGTTCCTTGGAGCTTTAAAAACATCAGTCAGTTTCACAGCTGGAGGCAGAGCGATCTAGATAAAAGCAGAAGAATAAAGCTTACTGTGGTTTTTTTTCTCCTGTTAGAATTGAGTTCTTTCATCAGGGAGCACTTTGCATGAAGTGAAGTGCTCTTTGTTCCCACTGGAATAGACAACATTTTCATTTAAATTAACAGTAAGTTAGCACTTGGCTCCTTTTTAGAGTCAGGAAAGGGAGGTAATGCTACCACTTACCTGTCCTCCACCTGACTCTGCCCTCTCTCTGTCCTCTTCTTTCTTCTCTATTTCCTTACCACCTTCCCTGAGCCAATAGTGAATGATAGTAATACTGACACTTGAGGTTTAGATGGATAAGGTTGTAAAGCTGCACCTTTGGATTAATGGGGGGAAAATGGAATGCAGGAGCACTAAAACCTTAGCGTAGTGCTACCAGGAACACGTTTGCCAGGATCAAGAAGAAACAGGGACCAGCTCTTGTCAAAGGGCCAGCGTAAGTAATTTCTAGAAGTATGGCTTGGAGGCAAATACTGTCTTAAGGGTTGCCACTGTTGAGAGGGGAAAGCAAAGCCATATTTATTAAACAACTAGTATGTATTGACTGCCTGCATTGATTCTTTCTGTTGTATCCTGTTCTCTCTTATATTAGGCTGAAAGGACTCTGAGAAATTTAAAATGACATAATTGCTTTCTTTGTAATGATTTTCTTCTCTGAAACTATACCACTTTAGCTTACACCTCATTTATACCATCTTGTTTCTTGGTGTGATCTAGACCAGGGGTTAGCAAACTATAACCAATGGGCCAAATCTTGCCTGCAGCCTTTTTGTAAATAAAGTTTTATTAGAGCCACCATGCTCATTAGTTTATGTATACTTTATGGCTGCTTTTGAACTCCAAAGGCAGAGTTGAATAGTGCTACATAAACCTTATAGTCTGTAAAACCTTAAATATTTACTATGTGGATCTTTAGAGAAAAGTTTGCCAATCCCTGATCTTAATGAACTGGATCAGTTCATCTTGGACAGATAAGGGAATGGTAACATCGGGAGGAAAGCAAGCAAACTCTTAGATTATATTCTTTGTGGACATTAGAATAGTGGCAGCATGAAAGGAGGGTACTGGGGCTTTCGACAAAAGTAGGGCTTTCTGAACCCTTTTTAATCATAGGTCTGAACCTAAATGGTGAAAAGGAACCTCAAATGTAAGTATTGTATATTTTTTGCACATTTCTTTGCCATTTTCTATTCTACATGCATATTTGTGTCCCTAGTCTTACATGGTCTTGCTCTAAATCTGTTATTCATTCCTATACTCACATAAACGTAAACTTACATATTTTAATTAGACGTGAGCTTAGAGATCATCTGCTCCAATATCTTTACTGATGGCAAAAAATGAGTCCCTAAGAAGTTGTCATATGCCTGATGTTATAGAAAAGCAGATTAGTGGCAAATCGTGGAAGTAAAACCCTGTTGTTTTTTTTTTTTTTGACTGATTTCCTGCTGTCATGTGTAAAGGTATTCATATATAAAGTCTACCTTGTAAGTTCTCACCCAATTAATCTTTAGCTTTAAGTAGTAGGACTTCTTAGAAAATAAAGAAACAGCTAAAGAGGAGAGAAGCATTAAATTTAGATTCAACTTTAACTCTGCTACTGATATCTTTGCAATTTTGAGTAAGTGCACCATTCTTTGATAAACACAAATAAGAATCTAGAAGATAAATTAGGCTCGTAAGGATCACCATAGACTAAGATCCAGATATTTGCGTCAACTACTGGTAAATGTGTAGTTATTCAGTAAACACAATGGTGTATTCACAGTCCCTAAGTAATCCGTAAGGGGAACATTGAAGAATCCAGAATCCATGTTGCTATAAGTAGGTTACATAAATGTATTTAAATGTTTCTCTTTTGTGAATTGAATGAACTGTAATTTGTAATTTATATTAAAAAGTCTTAATTTATGATTTCATAACTTAAGAAAAAATACTTCCTTAAGAAAATTAGATGTTGCTTAACTAAAAAGACAAAATAAATATACCAGATTTTATAGCCATTTTATTTTCATATTCCTGAAAGGGATAGTGCCATCACAATCAGGGCAGAATCATTATTTTCCTTAAATTCAGTATTAGAAAGGCCTCTCCCTTTATTGCATCAGAAAATAGACATAGAATTTCTTCTTGCTGCTTCCCTGGGAACCCATTTTAAACAAGAGAAATCCTAAGAGAAGCTTGCACAAAAGATCTACATTGGAAAATATACTATAACAGCAGGTATTAGCATAGCATCCCTTTGGCTTTTTCTGAAGATGATTTATAAAACCTTAACACCAGTATTATTTACCTGTATTTAATTAATCTCTACAGAACTGTGTCATTATTCCTTCTTTTCCGCTGTGGTAAGACAACCCCCTCTTTCTTTCCTTTTACATTAGAAAAGTGTTTTAAAGTTATAACAATATTTTTAAGTTTTAAATGTTTTAAAGTTTTTTCTTAGTAGTATAAGCAAATTCATGTTGTAGTTCAATAGACTTACCCAATCTTAGTTATAATTTAGGATGTGATGAGACTATGTTCAACTTATAAATACATGATAATTATTTATAATCAGAACTTTAAGTCATTTTAGTAATTCAGTATTTCATATATAGTTTTATATTCTTATCGAAGGCCTGTCTCCAAATATTTGTCCACATAAAGAAAATCAGATGGAACACGTTTGTTTAAATTTGGAATTCTAACTAAATATTTTCACTACAGTTGGTTCATCAGAATAGAGATTGACATGTAACCATTAATAATTTGAGTATTACTTATCTAAAACACTGATTTACTGGCATGGTTTAATTATCTAAGCTAGTAGTTTTTAGTTTTATAAAACCATGTTTCTCTTTGATAGTCATAAAAATAATTGAGTCCTCTTTACTGTTGTTTGACACTTAAATTTGTTTAAAGAATCAAAAGATTTAGGTACAGAGTGATGCTTCGTTTTCAAACTTAATGTCTCCAGTTTATTGAATTATGTTTAAATTTATAGAACAGAAGTTTCTAACATGAGTTCTGTGGACGACTTCAGAAGGTAATTAATCTCTCCTGATATTATATACAAAGCATGATCCATGTGGAAATTCTTTGGTGATGAAGTATCTGTAGCTTTTATTGGAGTCTCAAAGCTGTCCATCACCCAGACAAGGTTAAAAACCATTTCTGTAGGGCTTCTGAAGCATCGTTCCTTCCAAAGGAATATTGAAGTTAAATTTGCTATAATCTCTAAGTCATAGAAACTTGGAGTGACCACCCTCCATTTTTTATAGGTGAAGAAATTGAAGCTCCTAGAAGTTAAGAGACTTTCCCAAGGACATTGTAATTTAATCCTTGTTAAATTAGCAGGGTACCCAGCAGGGTCCCTGTGGTATCCTGATTGATTTCCTAGAGTCTTTCAAGCCTTCCAACCTCCACACAGAGGTGGTTGAGCTTTCAACTTGGCAGCCGTATGGCATAATAGAGAGCTCTAATAATTTGCTCCAATTATTAAATGAAATATTAGTGTGATGCTAGTTATGTAGCTTTTTAGAGAGAGTATATATATATGGAGACCCTTATACTACCAAAGGAAAATCTCTTAGGCTTCATAAAAAATTATACCTTTGGTGTAGTGTCCATGTTGAAGTGGAGTTTAGGAGCAAGATCATGAGACTTCAAACAACAGGAATCTCAAGCCTCTGACAACTTCATTCATTCATTTAACAAATATTTATTGTGTGCTTACTAAGAGGATGTAGTAGGTTTTACTAGTTGTTAAAGAATTCTTGTGGAAAATTATGAGATTGTGTTCATTTAATATCACCAGTTTAATTAATGTTGGAAAATGTTTTCTTTCTGATCGCTAACCCAAAGAAGGTCATACAATAATATTGACAGCAATTTTTATATAATAGTCCTTAGTACACTAGTCTGACAAAGCTGTGAAATATTATAAATTCTCAGACTACTGGGAATTAAGGAACTCTCCTTATTTAAATATAGGGCCAAAGTAAAAAAAAAAAGATTTTTGTTTTATTTATGTTTTTACAATCTGATCGAGATTTAACTATTAATCTTACATTAATGATTTCTTTAATGTTTAAATTTAGTGGTCGTATTTCACATTGTAAACTTAGATCCTGAATTTTTATATTATTTGGTAATATAAGATAGCATAGTTGCAAGTATAAAAGCTACAGCTTTTATACAGAATTAACTGAAAGTATTCTTAAATGAACTTAAATTTTAATCACTCTTCATACATACTTAAGGTGCTTTAAAAGTAAAGATTTTATTATGTAATATGCTGTTACATTTCAAAGAACTAAAGACTAATTCTGTTTTACAATATTCATTTTACCTGGTGTGCTTGAGATTTATGAACTATGAGATTTTGTGTGTCTTTCCAATCGCAGTTAATCAGTTTGGCTTTTTAAACTGGAACAAGATTCTTCAATATTCCTATTTAAAGATTCCTTCACCATTTCAGCTCATACAAAGAAAACATTCCAAAAGAATATTAACAATAGAGTATTTATGTTATTGTTTGTTTTCACTTCTGTGCTTGTTA
Organism: Pteropus vampyrus; assembly: GCF_000151845.1. Lineage (NCBI taxonomy): Eukaryota > Metazoa > Chordata > Mammalia > Chiroptera > Pteropodidae > Pteropus > Pteropus vampyrus. Next base: position 2,044,901 of record NW_011888809.1, on the reverse strand, counting down.
AATGTTTTTACTTTATGTTTAAGGTATATAATTGGTTTCCAAGGGTGAATATATGAGCAACAGTATTTTAGTTATAAGCAGTAAGATTCCATTGGTGCAGGAACCTCAGCAAATGTGTCCCTCGCCTATGGTCCTATGTGTATCCTAAGCTGGTAACCTTAGCTGGTACCCTAAGCTGTGCCCACATGAATAGTATCCTAAGATGATAACCTTATGATATTTATCACATTATTTTAATTGTTTCTTAACTGAACCTCCCCCAACCCCAAGATTTTGAGGACAGGGGTCTAGATCAGCTTTGAATCTTAGGGATATATTTTTTAAATGAATGAATGGATTAAGGGACATAAAGGACCTTATTTTAAGATCTCCTATAGTCACGAAACAAGATTTTAAACTCTGTGACACTGTATTCTTCAGGGTTTTCTGGAGAAACAGAACTAATAAGAGATAAAGATATGTGTGCATGTGTGTTTGTGTGAGAGAAAGATTGATTGATTGCAGAGAATTCGTGCACACAGTTGTTGGGGCTGGCAAGTCTGAAATCTGCAGAGCAGATCAGCAGGCTGGAGACCTACGGAAAAGAATTGGTGTAGCTCAAGTCTGAAGGCAGTCTGTAGGCCAAATTACCTCTTCCTTGGGGGACCTCAGCCTTTTTTGTCTTAAGGCCTTCAATGGATTTGATGAGGCCTACCCACTTTATGGAGGATAATCTGCTTTACTCAGAGTCTGCTGATTTAAATGTCAATCTCATTTAAAAAATACTTTCACAGCAAAATCTAGACTGGTGTTTGATTATGTATCTGGATACTGTGGCTTAACCAAGTTGACATAAAATTCACCATCACAAATATCAAATAGGCGATAGTTTCAGCAGGGAAAATAAACATTTTTCAGCATTTTCATAAATGAAATCAGCTATGAAAAAACAAATTAGTATAAGAAATATTAACAAGTTAAAATAAGAAAGAAACATTCATGGCTATGGCCAAAAATGTATTCCTATATTAGAATCTTATATTTAAGTGCAGCATGGGAGAAAAAAACCTAAAGCATATGAACAATTCTTACATTATATAAATCAGGAAATTTTCAGGTACCAGTGATCAGAATGGGGTGAACTTAGGAAAATATTCTTAAAGAATATGGGTTTTGATCATATTCTGAGGAAAGTGTACATGCTGTACATATACGTGGAGTTGGGGGACAGTCCTCATAAGTAGACTACCAAAGGCCTTATGAGCGACTTGGGGAAGGGAAGGCAGGGGGGAAACTGAAGGAGGGCTTTAAATACGTATTTTATATTTGTTTAGCTAAGCAATTAAAAAACACTTCTGAGAGTTAATTAGAAAGAAAGTGATTAAATAAAAATGTTTCAAAGATATTTTGGATCTAGTCCACGTATAATGGACTAGAGTGGTTTCTAAGCCCAAGCCCAGGAGATGAGAACCTATCTGGGCAAAGATTTATAAAGAGAAAGAGAATCCAAATCTCTTAGAATTTAGAGGGAATTGACAGAACTTTGTGATTTAATGTTGGAGACAAATGAAAGAGAGGATATACTAATTTTGCCTAAATTGTCAGTCTCATGCTATAAGAATGATGTTAATTTTGACAGTGATATAGAAATATAGAATGTGGACAGGTAGAATATGATAAATGATATACTCATATGAATCAATATATATTCCGTAGGGTAAAAGTTATATCACTGTATTCTAATATTCCAGTATTCTACTCTGAAGCATAAAATATAGTACCTTCTTATTAAGGAATTTTATTTTACTTCATGAAATGAGCTTTTATTATAAACTTTACAGTGTAAAATTTAATATTTGAAGATATCAGACATCAAATTACTGATAGATCATCTCTGATCATCAAATGTATTGTTAGTATCTGCTGTGACAAAGACAATGAAAACTGTAGATGTTCAAAGTGGGAGTATTTAAGATGTTTTTTTTGGAAAAAATCAAGGAAGAAAACAAAATTAAAGGCCTAAAAAAAAGAATTGAAATGTTTTACATAGTAGGGCCCGTGGGGCAAGTGGCCCTACTATGTAAGTTGGAGGCTTAGCTATGGCTAAAATGTACTACATGTTTTAAAATAAAACTTTATTATTTTGGATTGTCTTATAACTTATACACAGCCCTTTTACTTGCTTATTCTGTATGATTAATCCTTTTTATATGCCTTAGTCCTGCTTTTTAAATTGTAAGTCTGGTGACCTGAAGTTGTAGCTTCAGTTTGTTTAATTTTCCTTCCCTTATCTCCCGCCCCATTCTCTGTAGTCTATCATAGTGGTCCCCAACCTTTTTTGTCACCAGGGACCGGTGCTCCTATGAAAATCTAATATGTGGTGATCTGAGGTGGAGCTGAGGCGGTGGTGCTAGCGCTGGGGAGCGGCTGCAAATACAGATGAAACTTCGCTCACTTGCCCACTGCTCACTCGTGCTGCGTGGCCCAGTTCCTAATAGGCCGTGGACCTGTACCCGTCTGTGGCCCAGGGTTTGGGGACTCCTGATATATCAGTCCATAAAAGTATTGGTACTTCTTGAGGGTAGCATTGAGATTATCTGTTGTTTCCTATTCATTGTTCTTTATCTTGTCATTACACTGTGTATGCCTGTGTTTTCATTACTTGGTTTTGTCCAGAGTCCTAACAGTGGCATTAACTGGTGTGTTCCTTGGTCCAGAGCCACATATTCCTCTTATTGTCATTGTGTTTTAGCCTACCTCCTCTTGGTTTCTTTCTAGACAAGAGTTTCTTTCAATGATAGTATTTCTTTCAGTACCTGCTTCTCAAGCCCCATTCTAATTTTCTGTTCTCCAAACTGTATTGCTTCTTACTGTTATTATTCCCATGATAAATTTCTTTGGATTGCATTTTTAGCAGTTTTTATGGTATACATAGAACTTGAATTACTGAAAGAAAATTGTGTTTTATGTTCTCAACCTCAGTTTTCACCAAGTCAAACTGATTTTCTATCCAAATAATCTGTTTTCAAGGTTTTAGTACATGTTATCATCTTATAATACAAAAATGATATCTGATATTGTTAAGGTTTGCCAGTTACAAAGTTACTAGAGGATATAATATTTAAAATATTTATGTGATTTACCTGGAAAACTTAATTCCATAATTCTGTAGTTTCAGTGTTTTTAAAAATAATAATATTGTTTGTTTATGATTAATCAGTAAAGTTACATTTTTAACAATGCTCAGAGAAAAAGATTTAATAAAACATCTTAATTTCACTTCTTTCCCTGACAGTGTCGTTAATTGATATTCCTCTAGATCATTCTTTGGAAAACAAGCCCTCCTTACTCCCACCTTTACCCAAGAGGTCAGAATACAAGTAGTTCTTCCTTTGCATGTACTTTAATCTTGGTTAGAATTATAATGTCTTCCCCTTAATTATTCCTTGTTACTACATACGTAGTTTAAGAAAACACCCATTATAATTAAAATTCAAGGAGAACACTGAGACTTCAGTGTAGCTGTCAGTTGTTACATTAATTTTAATTTACTGAATGGTCATATGATTGTGAAAGAATAGGAACAAGTAGTTGGATGGTTAACTGGTTAAATTTTTAAATAAACTCAATTCTTTCCTATGTTTTTGTAATAGTAGTTTCTTGAATAATAGTTCTCTAAGTAATCAAGACAATGTGTTTTGGTTAATAAGAAAATAAGTAGTGTTACTTGAAATATTTGCTTTATTCTCTATAAAATACTGATCTGTAATCTCCTTAATCCATATAATGAAAATATATTGCCCTCCACTAAAAAAGTAGGTGTAAAATGTTTAGTATGTTAATATGAATCAAGCAATAGTATGTACACTCAACCTAAGAAAGAATTTTACCGATAAGCTCCCTCTGTAAGCCTTTCTCAACTTATCCCTCTTCTTGTCTCTCCCCACTGTACTGAATTTTGTGGGTTACTCTTTTAATTAAAAAAAGAAAGTTTTATTGCATATATATCTATACCTAAATAATATAGTCAATTGATTTAATTATTTTTGAACTTTATAAAAAATATATTGGTATGTGTTCTTAAGGTCTGCTTTTAAGTTTCTAAATTTCATTTACATTGCTCTGTAGGACATGGATTTTCATGGCTAGTTATGAATATACAATGACTTGTTCATTGTTGATAGACACAGTTGTTTTTTTTTTTTTTCTATTATGAAAAATACTGCAATGAATATTCTTATATGTGTCTTATGGTATACATATGCAAAAGCATCTCTACCTAGAAGTGGAATTGCTGGGTCATAGAGTATGTCACATGTTCAATTTCAGATAAGGCTAAATTATTTTCCAATCTGATTTGTGGCACAGAATGGCTAAATGTATACTAAAAATTTCCTCTTCTTCCTGGGCACAGAATTAGGTTGTATTTTTTACCTCCCTTGCATTAAGAATACCCATTTAAATAAGTTCAAGTCAGTAGAATATAAGCAGAAATAATGTATCCCACTTTCAGGTTTGGCCCACAAAAATCTGCCATACGTGATCATCCAGTTTCTCTTTTCCCATCTTCTGGCCAAGTTTTGTTTCTCCATACCATTTTTTTTTTCACCTTTTTCCCCACTGTGAGCCCACTGTGGCACCCCAGGACAACTTGGAATATATTTGGGAACCACAGTACTTAGTTCCTGAGTTTTGGAGGGTGGGAGTAGTTAGAATGTGGACAGTGAGGGATACTGCTTTTTTTTCTCTATTTGGTACATCTTAGAAAGTAAATAAGGTGAGTTCAATAACAAAGGATTTTAGCCTTATCTTTAATAAAATTAGCTGTATTAATTCATTTCCTATGTTAAGATTTGGATTGTGAGGGATACCTGTATTTTATTTAGAATTTTGCACCAATCTTCAAGAGTGAGATTGACATTTCTTTTCCTGGTACTGTTTGATTTTGGTTATACTGGCCTCATAGAATAAGTTGAGGGAATATTTCCTCTTTCTGGAAAATTTTTAGGTAAAACTCAACTGTTTGTTTTGTGAGAATTTAAAAAAAAATTATGATCGAATTTTCTATTATTTGCTTATCTATATTTTCTTATTTTCTATACCATACAGTACATCTTTAAGACCAAGCAATCTTATACCAAGAACACAAAACAAAGGCTGTGTATAGAATTAATTCTAAGTAGTTTGTTCACTCAGTCCCCAAATTATGTACTTTTAAACAAAATTGACTCATGGGTTTAGAGATTTTAAACTATCGATTTAGTTTCCTTGATAGCTATAGGTTTATTAAGTCGTCCCATGTCTTCATTTTAGTCTTAAATAAAACAACTTTTTTTGAAGAATTTTTGATTATTCAAAACATTGCTGACTTTTT
>NW_011888809.1:2018487-2039498 GCF_000151845.1 Pteropus vampyrus | reverse complement strand
AGTACATCTTTAAGACCAAGCAATCTTATACCAAGAACACAAAACAAAGGCTGTGTATAGAATTAATTCTAAGTAGTTTGTTCACTCAGTCCCCAAATTATGTACTTTTAAACAAAATTGACTCATGGGTTTAGAGATTTTAAACTATCGATTTAGTTTCCTTGATAGCTATAGGTTTATTAAGTCGTCCCATGTCTTCATTTTAGTCTTAAATAAAACAACTTTTTTTGAAGAATTTTTGATTATTCAAAACATTGCTGACTTTTTACAATATAGTGCCTTGTTTACTTGTATGTTTTGCGATTTTCTTTTTGAATTGCGAATTCATTGTTTTTTTAAACCCTGTGTAATTATGGGAACTCTTTTCCATTTGGGTTCAGGGTACATTCCTCTAGAGAGAATTTTTATTTCCATCTGCTGTTTGCTTGGAGTTGTCAGGGCGAGGAAGGGGAGGGGGCCAGTCTGTGAACCTGGAGTTTGACTTAAAATTTTCTTAATTTTTAGGAACATCCACATAGTATAGATGATTCAGGCTCAGATTCTCCTGATGTGTTTTAAAACCTAAAGCTGAGATGTAAATTTTCCTTGAAGTTTGTGTTAGAGGTCTTTTTAATGTTTGAATTTATCTTTTTTCTGGGTTATTGTCCTCCTTGGGCCCTGACTTTGTCTGATGGTCTCTAATCTATCTCACTTTAGGAGGCTTGAGCCTTTCTCCTTCGTCCCTCCCATCTTTAGGTTACAGGGATCCATATAGGCCCATTCATTAATGAAAATTTCAGGGATACTAGGAAAGTATGCTTTTATCAGATCAATGTTGACACATTTAGGCTTTACTAAAGTAGATGGTTTTTAAAAGTAAAATAAAACTAGCACTATTCGTATGTAATATTGAACTTTCTATCAAACTACACTTTCTGAGGTCTTATATACACAGCCTACATGCTTGTTATTCAGTACTGTTGTTACGTTAGGTTATACTTCTGGGAAGAGAGAGTGAGGGGAACAAAGGAACAGTGATCTTCAGAGGATGATAATGATTTGTGAGTTGGGGTGAATATCTGTTTGCACATTTCCATTTCTTTCATCATCCTTATTCACATATGATGGAAAATTGTTTGAGTGGCTCATTTACAGTTTATAGTTTTAATTTGGTACAGTTCATGCTCTGTTATGGATTTGATATTGATCAACAAAATTGTATGCATAGGAGTTGATATTTCATATTTTTCTAGTGCACTTTCCCAATAAAATAACATACTAAAAATGCAAGAGAAAGACCGCTCCTTTGGCAAAACGGTGATAAGAAAAAGAGAACGAATAAAGAATTCCTTGGGAGAGGAAGAATGTGTGTCTAGAAGAATGAACAGGATGTTGAAATAGGCAATTGCAATGGATGAAATGATATCAGGGGATTATAGGGATAATGAATGAAAAAGATCTTTTAAAATACCCCTAAAGCAAGCACTCTAGGGTCTGGTAGCTAGGTGAATGTGACTTGATGTAAGAGTATACTTTGCTCTCCTGCAGCTCAACTTGTATATCCACATGAGGCCCACTGGGAGTACTGTGAAGTCACTGCCTATAGCTCTGGGAGTGGAGTGATTGCTATGGGTATTTGGGGGACTAAAGCTCTTAACCCTTGAGGGGTCACTGGGGCGGTGGGGGGGATGGAGGGTGTCGAAAGAGGAAGGAGAACATGAATTCAAGTTTGTAAAAATAAATGCTGGAAAAGATAGATACTAAGGAAATTTTGTAAAATGAAATTGAAATTGTGAACATGTTTACGGTGATAATAAATCTTATACTAGGACTAGCCAAAACCTTGAAGGGAGAAAAACAGTTTTAGGCCCTCTTCCCCACAAAAAGGATTTGTTATGCTATCTGGCAAAATTATGTAGAATCTTTATGGGTCTTTATGCCATGAAGTTGGGGGAGGGTGGGAGACACATTGAGCATAAAAGCATGTAGGTTCAATGATTGTGGTGGTGTTGGGTATGTTGAATTCCTGATGTCTTTAGGGGGAAGTATTTGTGCCTTATTGGGCTTTATTTTAGCAAGGACTCTTGACTAACTTTGGGCACTTTTCTAAGAGTTTGTTTTGTTTTAAAGGGATTGTGATTGTTTGGTTAGGTTCAAAATAATTTTCAAAAGTGAACATTATGATCTCTCTACCCTTGATTTTTGCTGGTTTCTTCCTCTTTATTCATTTCCTCTTTCTTTCTATTTTTTTTTTAACTTGATCTTCCAGCTTTAACTGTCCCCTTCCTTAAATATTGGGATGTTTCTGTAGTAATCTGTTCTCTTCTCTTCACATTCATTTCTTGGTAATCTCATCCATTTTACTACCAACAATATCTTAGTGATTCCAAAAATCTTTATATCCCACTTCTTTGGAAGTCAGTTGGACTTATCTACTTGGATGTCATATTCATAATTAATGAGTAAATAACTGAATTCATTAGCTTCTCCTTCAGACATCTGTTATCGCCTGTAAACTCGGTTTTGGCTAAATGGCATTAATATCTAGCCAGTCTCCCATGCCAGGAAACTTGGTGTTTGTGGGAGCTTATTCAGAGACTATAATCCCAAATGTCAACAAAGTTTTAGCCAGAAAGATGCCTCATCATAGTATTGTTTTTAATAGCAAAAAATTTGAACCAATCTCAAGCCCTTCACCACTGCCTTGCTTAAAAACTGTGATACATGGACACACATACAGAAATATTTTATCGACGATACAAACTATTTAGAAGAATATTTAATAACATGAGAAATTACATGTGTAAATTTAGTGAAAAAAAATGCTCTTAAACAATAGATATGCTATAATACCATAATCATAAAACAAAATTATTTATGTACCTATATTTGTAGAACAAATATATAAATCTTTGCATTAATTAATTCTAGGTGAACAGTTATGGGTGGTTTTTAAAAAATTTACCTGCATTTTCTGGACTTATATAGTAAACATGAACCGCTTTTGTAATTCACACATACAGACAATTTGGCCTTTCTTTTTAAGTCCCCGTTCTTATTGATTTAGTCCACTGTCTCTTTTGCCCACTGTTGCCGCATTAGTTCAGCTGTCCACTGTATTGGGACTGGACTGTCATAGCAGCTCTCTTGTCTCCACTGCTCAGCTGCCAGAGCTGTCTTCCTAAAAATTTCTTCCCTTTCTTAACCTTTCCAAATTTAAATAGGTAAATATTAAATCTCCAAAACCATCAAGAATAGAGTAAATTTTGAATGTTTTTCTTTGTTATGGTTTGGTCTGAAGACTTGCCAACAAGGTTTAATATAACATTTTCCCTGACCCTAACCAAGTCACTTTTGACCAGAGCACACATAGTTATGCCAGATTTAGGAGATATAGGGGAAGAGAGGAAGAAGGGAAAAGAACTTGGTAGAGAAGATAAGAGTTGAACTCTCAGGCATTTGCAAATCTTTGCTCTTTGCTTGTCCCTTCTGTTCTACCTCTGCAACCTGTCACATTTTGCCCTTGTTGGGCATTTTTTGTTTTTGTTTTTATTCAAAGGATAGTTTATTAGTTTTCTTGAGTATTTAGCCAGTAAGAACAAATAGCTAAATAATGAAAACCCATCAGTTTTAGTGCCAATTATTATATCAGCAGATTCTATTAGGAGTATTTATTGAAGCATGTCATGCTAATAGTTGCAGAGTGTAATTATACTTGCAGATTTTTCTTGCTTGTAACATGTTCCAGATGGTTAAATAGGAAAGAGTAGACATTTTGTACTGTCTTTTCAATTATGATTAAGAATTTGATGATTTCATATTACTTACTACTTATGTTACCGTTATTGCTTTTGTTAGATTAAAACATGAGAGCGACTTAAACAAAATACATTTTTTTTTTAACTCTTCTACTGTGGTCAACAGTTAACAGGACCTTTCATAGATTCTTTCCCTCTGTTAAATCGCTTAATTGCTTTAATTTAAGCATCATTAAAAGGAGATAATTGCATCTTAAGTAGTAATTTTTTTATGAATGTAATCCTTAATTTATTCTTGGAAAATATTCAGTTGGCATTGTTTTAGACTTAAATTACATGGTGAACTTTCTTGAAAAAACTTACATGAGACTGAAATAGAATAATTTTCCAAACTGTTAAAGGTTTTTTGACCTTTTTCCCACAAACTAATATGACCTTAGATTTAAAAACCAGTAGGACATATACTTAATTTTGCCCGTAGTAGTACTGATGACTTTCATTCATCTATTCATATTCTCATCTTCTCTTGACAGACCACCCAGCTACTCTCATTTGCAAGGCAGTTTACCAAAGATTAGGCATATAGCTTCTGAACTCAGAATAGAACAGTTAATGGATCATAGGGATCCAGACGCATAAACTTTGGTTTCATTATGACCTTTTATTAACCAATTTGCTAACTTGTTAGTTGACTTGAAGAAATATGTTATTTGTTTAAAAATAAGAAATAGAATATTCAGTAATTCAATTTAACCGCCTGTATCTTTTCATAATGTAATTATTGTGGGAGGGAGGACAAATTGGTCTTGATCCTTAGGCTGCCATTGTCTGTCCTTGAAGCTCTCTTCATGACTTCTTGCATATAAGAAAACAAGCAAAAAAAAAGAAAACCAAAAAAATTAATACCAAAATTATATTTTTGGTGATGAATAATGTAGACTATTCCTAAAGATTTTGTTGGGATGAAGGGTGTAGTTTACATTCTCCATCATCCAACAAGAGTCACATCCGTAAATTGCCCTTAAATATCTTTGTTCATGCTCAGACTTTCCTGTTCCTCATTAAGTCACCACATCTACACCTCTTCTTGACCTTCTCTCCCCAAAACATCCTCCCTCGTCAGCCTCTTCAAACTCCTCAGTGCTTCTTCCTCATACTCTCTCTACAAATTCTTTACAATTTTTCCAGGTAAAATTGTTATCCTTTCTATGAAATTCTTTAAATTCTTTCCAGCAAGATCAAAGATTGCCTGAACGAAGACTAAGGAAAGCATCTGTTTGGGGAGACTCACTTTATCTTGCTGTAACAAACTGGCATTGAATTGTGACTTCTATTTTTATGGCCATTGACAAATTTCATATAATTTGGTTTGTTGAGCAAGTGCAACAAATGTCATGATCAAGTTATTATTAACTGTTCAATATTATGAGTCTGAGAATATGGAAAACAATATGGACAAATTTCATTTTTATTTGTGTGTGTGTTTAAAGTGTCTTATGTATTTGCTTGTCTCATAAAAATTTTTAATACAAAAGATATGTTAAGATGGGATTAGTTTTTAAAAGAGTGATTCACTAGGATTCCATTGAATGATATATTTTAACTTTACATGTAAAGAGTGATATTTGATTTATAAAATTTAGTATATGCAAGACCTTTCTAGGCATATCTATATGAGTTACATTTGATGAAATTTAGACTAATTAGGGAAAATACCCCTCTGGGTTAGTGGTAAAAGATGATAACAGGATATTTGAAAAGAAATCCTACTTTGGATTCATGAGACGATCTTTAATGTAGTGACTAAGCTAGCATTTTTTCTTACTGCTTCTTTGTAGTATCCCAGCCTCAACCTCTTTACCCACGCCACTGCCATCATAAGATGAAAGGAGTTGTTCTTGTGACTCCCATAATTTTGGAGGCAGGGAGGGTTTACTCATCCACCTGACCCTTTTTCTGGAATATAATTTGAAACACTCTTGTCGTCTTGAAACATTTAGAAAATTGCAATAATGGTACTTAGTCCTCATCTTTCCTGAGGTTTCCTTTGTCCTCTTAATACACATTTAGTATATTCAAGATCTCTTTAGATTTATTTTCCTTTTGAACACTTTAACCACAGCTTCCCAGTGTTTAATTGAACGTGAGTACTGTATATAGATTCAGATTTCATTTTTCTGCATGTGTTCAGGCAACTTTCTAAGCACAGATCATGAATTTGCATTCCCCATGGGTCTAATTTGTTACTGATCTCTGTATTCCTATATCCTAGGAGGCCCTGTTAGGAATAAGCACACACTTTTGTCTCATTTCCCTAAACCTAATGTTTGACTTTACCGTTAGCTGACTGTCAGGTTCTGATCAGAGCATGATACGTGCAGGGTAGTACTAGTGACACCTTTGGTCCCCATGTGTTTTGACCCATTAACTGTGTGAGAGAAGAATGCTCAGCTACCCTAGAAAGTCAGGCCAAATCAACTTAACTGTCTAGCAAAATGAATGACGAATATAGGAGAGGAAGAACCATGTAGCAGTTTGACATTTTAGTGCACATTGTCCCCCACCTGCCAGTTTAATAGCCAGTCGGTATACTAGAATTTCATTTTAAATAGGAATCAATTTCCTTTTCTTCAGGAGAGAAGCAAGGGTAGCTGCAATGGTAAAAGTTCCTGATCCTCCTATACCAGGGTTTTTCAGCCTCAGCACTGTTGACATTTTGGGTCAGATAATTCTTTGTTGTGGGGCCATCCTGTGCATTAAAGGATGTTCAGCATCTCTGGCCTCTACTCGTTAGATGCCAGTAGCACTACCCACCCTGAATTGTGAAAACCAAAAATGTCCCCAAGTGTTCCCTGGAGGATACTATAGGTCTCTGTTGAGAACTTCTTCTCTACACATAATGCACTTTTGATTACATAGTAAGGCCAAGATCTTAGAAGGTGAATTGCTTTTTATGTATATTTTGATTATTTTGGTATCTCCAGAGAGTCTGTACTAGTTTACATTCCTAACAGTGATATGAGACACTGCATATTTCCCTAGACCCTCACCAATGTCAGATTTTAGCAGTCTTTTAAATCTTTTACCACTCTCATAGATGAGAAATTATTTTACCTTAATTTTAATTTAATTCAAACAATTTTTAATTAGATTGGATTATTTTCATTTTTATTATCCAATTGCATATGTGCGTAGTTTATTTTGGGGTGGTTATTTTTGCCCACTTTTCTGGAGATATTAACTTGGTCATTTGTGGGACTATGAGATTGTTGTCATTATTAGGAATTTTTCATTGTCTCATGGTCCAAATTAATACTTTTTATTTATGGTTTCTGGTTGAAATTTATAGCTAGCTTTCTGCCTGTGTCTTTCCTCGTAGATCGAATTTACTGAGATGTGATATATAAGATACTCAGTAGATTTTTAAATTAAATTTAATGTGGAAGAACATTGGTACTTCTCCAAGGAAAGATAATGTGTAGGTGAGTTCATGCATACATAAATATGTATGCATACGTATGTATATGTTCATACGTGTTTACATAGGCACTGAAGAAAAGGTCTAAAGATTGACCTGTAGGTATGTCCTCATTTACCAGACATTGGAAGGATATTGAGAAGAAGCTAAGGACAATTAGTGGAGTATAATTTCTTAGAATGCCTCTGAAAGCTCAAAGAGAATATTGACTTTAGTATTGGCAGAGGTTTCACCTCAAATCTTCCTAGCCAAATTCTGTAGGGTCTAACAAGTGATAAGAGTTCAAAGGTTAAAAGGAGTTAGAGGTGACAATTCAGAAAAATGATATAGCAAGGGTACGGGAGCCTTAAACTTTAATGCATAGTGTAAGTAACATGAGATTTGAGTGATCTAGGTGTAGGTTGGTGGAGAGCCCAGCTTATATGGATTGTATATTGAACCTTCTTACTTTTTCCATTTTTACCAAGGAATTTCTGTTCTGCATTGTTCCTGGATGTCATCTTATTTTACTTTTCTAGACTCTGGATCTCTGTCTTTTTCTTTGAAAAGATCTTTGCTCTCTTCCTTAAGACAAAGAAAGTGATAATAAGAAGTATATATTGAGAGCAAAAATTCTCAATATGGTCTGCAGATTCTTAGGGGTCTATATTAGTCTGCTTGGGTTGTTATAACAGAACACCACAGACTTGGTGGCTTAAACAACAGAACCCAGTTTTCTCAGCATTCAGGACACTGGAATGAGGAGGTGTTGGCAAGGTTGGTTCTGGTGAAGCCTTTCTTCGAGGCTTGCAGAAGACCACCTTTTTGCTGTGTCTTCACAAGACCATGCTCTAGGTGTCTCTTCCTCTTCTCATAAGGACACTATCCTGTAGGATTAAGGCTCCACCCTTATGACATCATTTACCTTTGAGGTCCTATCTCAGAATAAAGTCGGGGATAGGGCACCAACATACAAATTTTGGGGGGCATAATTCAATCTAAAATAGAGTCCCTAAGAACTTTTTGTGGGGTCCACGATATCAAAATTGTTTTATTAGTAATACTAAGATGTTACTTGCCTTTTCTAACGTGTAGATATTTGTACTGAGAGTGCAAAAATAATAGAAGGTAAAGCTGGTGACTTACCACAGATCAAGGCAGTGGTACCCAACTGTTGAGGTTATTGTCTTCAGCGTTACTTATTTATAGTAAAGGGGAAAAAAAAGTTATTAAAGGGCTATTAAATATTCTAAACATTATCCACTTTAATTTATCATATAATAAATATGGATAACCCATATAAATTAAACCTCCTTGAGGTCCTTCATAATTTTTTAAAAGTGTAAAGGCATCTTTAAACCAAAAACATTAGAAGCTGATTTAGGGGAAAGAAGGAACTATATTACTAATGTTAGAAAAAATGTTAAGTAAATTTTCATATCGTACCCTTGATTTATAAAGCACGTAGTTCTTTTATAATTAGAGAAAGTAAACCTTTATAATTAGAGAAAATAAATTTCTGTATTTCTCTAATAAAAATTCAGTTACAAACTACTGCTACATGAGGAAACCAATATAAATACAAAGGTATTTATAGTTTAGAAAACAATATATTAAAAAATGTAAAGCCTCTCTATAGAGTATTTACACAATATTTTTAAGGAAGTATAAGTGACATTTTTCATGAGCGGATTTTGAGCTGGATCTTGGGGTGGATATACGAACTGACAGAGAGGTAAAGAGAAGGAGGAGGAGTGTGTCTAGGACAGGGATTGGCAAACTCAACTCAGCCAGTGCAGTGGAAAAGCAGTCATAGACAATAAGTAAACAATGGCACAACTGTATTCCCAGAAAATTTCATTAATGGACATTGAAATTGAATTGCATGTAGTTTTCCTGTGTCCTGAAATATTCTTCTTCTTTTGATTTTTTTTCCAACCATTTAAAAATGTAAAACCCCTTCGTGGTTCATGGGCCATACAGAAATAGACAGTGGACCCTGTATGTCTTTGGAACCATAGTTTGCTGACTCTTGGTATAGAAAATCAAAAGGCTGGCATTGGGGGGTGTTTCATTTGTGGCTGGAGGCTGGAAAGTGCATGGCGTGGTGATTTCAGACAAGGTCGAATGAAAACTGAGGCTGTGAAAATGCCCATTTGAACTAGGGATTTATAAATTTTTTGATCTTTTCAAGGAACTCACTTGTGTTTTGTCAATGTTTTTCCTTTTTGTTGATTTCTACTCTTTCATTATCCCGTTTACATCCTTCGAATTTACTTTGCCTTTTTTTTTTTTAGCTTTTTAAGCTAGAACCTTAGAGAGCCTTTTCTTCCTCCTAACATAAGCATTCGACGCTATAAAATCCCCTTCCTCTAAACACTGCTTTCACTGTACTCTACAAACTCTTGTATGGTGTATTTTTTACTATCATTCTATTTGAAATCTTTCCAATTTTCTTTTTTTCCTTCCTTAAATGTTGTTTTCTTCATGGATTATTTAGAAGTGTAATTTTAAACATTTGGAGTTAGGTTTCTAAATGTCTTATTGTTACGGATTTTTTATTTATTTAGTTGTGTTCAAACAACACATTCTGACTTTTCAGCAGTCTCTTGATGAAAGTACCACATGCACTTGAAAAGAATATGTATTCTGCAATTGTTGGGCATAATGTTCTAAAAATGTTAATTAGGTCAAGCTGGTTGGTGGTACCATTGAAATTTTCCAAGTCTTTATTATTTTTACCCCAGAGGAGTCTTCTTCTATGGGTTACTGAGGGATGGGTGTTAAAACCTCCAACTACAATGTGTATTGTTTTTCTTCATTTAATATGGCCTCATGTATTTTTCAGCTCTGTTATCAGAGGCTACAATAATAGAAGACCTTAAATGCCATGTAATAAGAGTGCAGATTCTTTATGGGAAATGTGGAAAGGCACTGTGGAGTAGTGGCTAGGGGAGTGACATTGTGAACATGGGATGTGGGGTGTTGTTTAGCGGAGTGCATGTGTAGGCAGATGGGGGATAGAGGTTAAACATGTTGCTGAAGCGCCTTAGACTTGGATGGCTAACAGTATGGAATGTAATGATGATGTTGAAAAATTGAACTGGTTTGATAGAAATGGAAGAAAAAGAATTAACAGAGTTATTAATGGATTGAATGTAGGAAATGCAAGAAGCAAGAGCTGAGTTAAACAGTTCTAAGAACCTAGAGAACTGGGAAATGGTTGTATGATTGTGATGGAGAGCAGTATATTTAGTAGTGATTTTGAGTGATAGTGATGAGCACTTTCTTTCTGGCCCATTACGTTTTGGGTGTCACTCTCACATAGAAACTCTCCTTAATCAGTCAATCAAAAGTAGCTCCCCTAGTAATTCTCTACCTCAAATTATTCAGTTTTACTTACTGACCTTTTCCTCCTATTTGAATGTGAGCTTCAAAGAGTAGGAACTTCATTTCTGTCATTCACTGCTGTAACTCAGCACCTGGTACAGTGTTTACCACATATCTTTGAGCTCTTAAATATTTGAGGATTAAATGACTCTGTTATAAAAGATATGATGTATACTGAGTAAAAGAAATAAAAAGAAAGCATATTATCATTTGATTTTAAAATACCTGACTAATGTTTATTACCTAGCTTTTGAACTTAGAAGGCTAAGCCTCGGGTTATTATCTGATACCCCACCCCCTAAGATACAGATTATAACTTTGTATCTGAAAAATGAAATTGCTTAGTAAAACCTCTGAGCACATATGCTTGTCACTTCTCGATTTTACAAGGTACTGTGTAATTTAGAAATTTCATAAAAAGAAAGAGAAACATCTAGATGCAAATAGTTTTATCAGTTA
The DNA here is from genome assembly GCF_000151845.1 of Pteropus vampyrus. Lineage (NCBI taxonomy): Eukaryota > Metazoa > Chordata > Mammalia > Chiroptera > Pteropodidae > Pteropus > Pteropus vampyrus. Next base: position 2,028,455 of record NW_011888809.1, on the reverse strand, counting down.
ACTTTAGTGAGTATCTATTCTTTGTTACCCTTGAGAGGACAAAGAGATAGTAAGAAGGTCTTTGTGTAGAGTAGATAGAGCCTGCACATAAAAATGTGTAATGCAAACACTCACCTGATAAAATCTCTGCCAATTTTAACTGTTAACCTAAAGTGATCTAACTTTTGCTTTGTTTTAGGCCTTAGTAAAATGCCATCTTTTAACACATATAAAACCTGTATTGGAAATTAAAATCCTATCTGAGCATCTTGCTATAGTGTTTTGGAGATTTGAAACAGCTTAGCTTTGATAGTCTTCAACAGCTGCCTTCCTTATTTAGTAGAGTTGCTCTTTAGGAAAGAACTAAACACTTGTAGTTTAGGTGTTACGTTTCATTTTTAGCTCTTTGAATATGGACTCTCTCCAACACCCTTGTGTTTTTGTGGCAAACAGAGAGATAAATTACATTGCAGAACACTGCCGCCGAAATGGGTTTTCTTCAATTTGTAGAGATTATTTCGCACTTTGACTACTTTCAGCTTTCTTTCCTCCCTGTGTCCTCACCTCCAAACCTACATCTGATCCCTTACATAGTAATCTAGTGTGCCCCCATGCCATTGCTACTGCTCTCGGATTTGTTTAGAAAGATTTTTATTATCTTTGAGCTTTTAACTTTATTATTGTTGTCGAATTAAAACAGTTTCACTAATTCCACAAATTAACTTTTTCAAAGGTTGTGTACCTCCTCTGTGCTGGTTAAAAAACATTCACTTGTGAGCTTACGGTCTAGTGAGGAAGATTGGCAATAAAGACATAATCACACAAACAAATGTGTAAATGACAATTGTGGAAGATGCTAAGAAGAAAAAGTAGTAAGTGCTATGAAAGTATAAGGGGAAGGCTGATTTAGATTACTGGAGTAAAGAAAGAATTTTAGCTGAAGTTTGAACAATGATAGGAATTGGGCAGGTGAGGAAGATAGGAGGGATTATTCATAGCAGAGAATATATTGTAGTGAAAACTTTGGAGTGGGGGAAAGGATTGGGGAATAGGGAAAAACTGAGGAAAGACCAGTCTGGCTAAAGCACAGCATGCTAGGGGGAGACTGGCTCTGCTGTGAATTTTGGATTTTGTTGTAAGTGAGATAAAACCACATGGAAGAATATAAGCAAGAATAGGGTATTGGATTTGTATGTATGTGGATCGATGATTTATTTTTTAAATAGACTAGGTGAGGCTTGGTGATTGACAACATAGGGTGTGAGAGGGGAAAAGATTTGAAGTATAATATCTAGGTTAGTATAATTGGCTGGGTGTGAAGGTTTTTTTTTTTTTTTTTGGATAGGGAAGAGTCAAGGAAAAGGAAAATACAGGAGATTAGTTTGGAACTCCTTAATAAACAGGCAGATGCTTGCAGGTGTGGAGCTTAGAATAGAGCATAAAAATAGTAGGAGCATTCTTTTGAGGAAAACTTGTCTCCAAAATAGATGTGTTTATACTACATCTAGAACTAGTAGTATTTTGTTTATCTCTTTAATGTAAATGTGATTGTGGATGTAGAATCATTAATATTTTAGATTTAGCAGTTGATATGCAGGCAGTTAAACACACAGTTTTGGTTTTAAGGTTATAATCTGCCATCTTTTTTAAAGGGAGGCAAAAAATAGAAACTGATACAACAAAGTACTCTGGATTGTCTTCTTACTATACTTTTTAAAGTTGTAGTTTATCTTTAAAATTTAAAATTTAAGCATCAGTATCTTCCTAGAAGCAGAAGAAAAATTAAAAACAAAAAGCCACATGAGGTCTTTGGCCATGCTACCCTGAACAAGCCCGATCCCATCTGATCTCAGAAGCTAAGCAGGATTGGGCCTGGTTAGTACTTGGATGGGAGACCACCTAGGAAGACCAGGTGGTGTAGATGTAAAAAATAAAAGAAAAAAATAAAATAAAAAGCCACATGAAGGTACGTAAATTTCCTGAATATGTATTACCAAAACAAATAATTAAAGAAATGCATGGTACCCAAGTCTGGCAAAAATTGAGGGAAAACACAATGGATGCCATCCTTTGGAAAGGTGGCTGACAAGTAGACGAGATATCAAACTAGTTGGCTGTGGTCTCTTTATTAATCAAACACTTTACAGTGTTTACCATATGCCAAGCACTGTTTTAAATAACTTTAAAATATTAAGTGTTTACTCTCCTAACAACTCTGGAGTAGGTACAGGTATTATCCTGCTTTTTGTAGACGTAACCAAGGCATGGAAAGATGAAGGTCAGAAAGTTAGTAGTGGTGGCCTTGGGCTCCGGAATCCATACTTTTAATCATAATGCTGTACTACCTCAGTTGGAAGAAGGGATTGTGGTTGCCTGTAAGCGGATGTAGATAGCTAAAGCCCAGTTAATTTATTTCACTGGTGTGAGGTTTTATTGTGTTAATATACTAGAGTTCTGATACATTCTATAATTGATGGGCATTTGGATTGTTCCTGTTTTTTGCTTTTATAAACGTTGCTAGCACGAACATTTTTCTTCATAACTCTTGTTGCACTTGTGCACATGTGTTAATAACGACTACATACTAAGGAGAAGTGAAATGACCTACATATTTTTTTATAAATATACATATTTTAAAATTATTTTTTAATGTTAATGCAGATATCTTGATTTCAAGTTTTACTTAAATCATATTTGTCTTTGATTTGGAGAGCATGACTCCTGTGTCCTCACTAACAGGAAAGTTGGTAACGTCATTCTTTCTTCATTCTTCCATGAAAATCTTACAGTCTCTCCCAAGAAAACAGCTTATTTCTTCACACAACTTTTAAGATTCCTTCTTCTTTCTTAAATTTTGTTTGAGGTAGAATTAATAACTACACAGAGGTTACTACAAAATCTTACCTCCATGTAACCAAAATAATTTATAATTGTCACTAGTGTTAATGGTTATTTGTGACGACCCACTTACTGGAAGGCAACATAGCTGACTTAAGCTATTATTCCCAGCACACTGGGAATTTTGGCTAATATCCCTTTCTCTCCTCATCAAAAAGTATATCATAAAGAATTAAAGTTAGTGTCACTTTATAGGAAAAATAACCTTGCATCTGCACTAATTTTATTAAAGTAACATATAAACAATGTAATCTTAAGTGTTGTTAGTAACAAAGTTACTTTCATCACACCTCACAGTTAATGCATTGCCCTTAGAGGTCTGAGTTTCTTTTACTTCCTCACAGCAGAGAGAACATTAGACCACAGCTTCTTTTGACACTCGTCTCATAAAGTGACATTTGCTGACAAAAGATGGATTTTTTTTTTCTCCTTCTTTCCCAAAGTCAGAATCCATGGTTATCAGCTCGGATATGGAAAGGCATTGTTCTAAAGCTGGTCGTTTTCCTAAACTTTCATGGTTAACTGTTGCATAGGCCGACCGCCTATTATTAATTCTGTTTCTGTCATATAATTCTTTATGTTAACTGTTGCATAGGCCGACCGCCTATTATTAATTCTGTTTCTGTCATATAATTCTTTATGTTGTTGAGTAATTTAAATTAATAATTGTTTCTTGAGAATGTCAGGATGATAGATTTTTAAATTCTCAAAAAGATATTAATAACATACATGAAGCAAAACTTTGAAAAGATTACAAAATAACAGATCGAAAATAAACAAAATGTTACAAATGATAACACAGTATTTAATTACTGGTAAAGGTAGTAGTTGAACACTCATTTAATATTGTTCCCTCCTCTAAACTACAACAAAAATAGTCAACAAGAGTTGGGTTTTTGTTTTGTTTTGTTTTTGCTTTTTAAATCATAAATCCAGATACATTCACTAGGAAAGCCTAGTTTTAAGTGGAGAAAGCTGAGGACCAGTTGAATTTGTACTTGTGAATGAATCTTCAAAGGACTTTAACAGTGGTAGTATTATGTAACTGTGCAAGTGGAGGTGAAGACGAGCAGGGAACTAAAATAAGGATTGTTTAAAAGCTATTTAAGAAACAGGTGCCTGCATCTCTTTTCACTCTGCCATTGTGCTAATACTGCTCCCATCTTGGTTGAGAGACTTGAAGTATATTTTCCAGGTTAAAACAGGGCTGCGGGACTAAGGGACACCAGGCACATCAGAGGTGGAGGGACATTAAATGAGCCTTGGGGTTTCGAATGTTGAGAGCCCCTGCTGTCTTCTTCATTATTGGCTTCTGGAACTGAGGCCTTTATCTTCCATGCAGAAAACAGGAAGACTCTTCTGTGAAGAATCTGGTGAACCCAAGAAGAAAAATCTAAAGGCGAAAGAACTGTGCATAAATACCTATACTCTAGTTGGTAGATTTGTTTCTTATTGGGGTACAGGTTAACAATTTCAAAACTACTTTGTGTGTATACAGGTGTTGAACAAATAAGTAAATAAGTGGTAGATTTTAGCCAACTAAGATGCTCATTCTCCGTACTAATAAGGGAAATGCAAATTGAAACGAGATCCCATTTTCATTCATAAGATGGGTTTAAAAAAAAAGGTCTGATTATGTCAAGTGTTGGAAAGAATACAGAGAAAATGATTTTCTCACACACTGCTTAGTTGGCGTATGAAACAATCATTTTGGCAAGCAACTTGATAAATGCCGAGTAGAGTGGAAGATACACAAATACTACAACTCATAAATTCCACTTCTGAATATTGCTATTAGAAATTCTTGCACTTGTGCTTTTGAAATATGAACAAGAAACCATGTACAAGAATATTCAAATATAAGAATGGCTTATTAAGATAAGGCATATTGACATGTACATGTGAACAAAACACACATACACACACACACCCTCATCAAGGTTAGAACTCTAAAACAATGTATGAAATCAGCAAATGCAGAATATGTGTAGTATACAATTTAAACATGTATATTTTAAAACATTAAATGTCAACGTATATTGTTTATTGACATATATATGATATAAAATTTTTTATATATGATATAAAAAATTGACCATAAGGGTATGTCCTAATTCATGATGATGGTTGTTTCTCTCAAAGGGAGGGGCAGTGAACAGAGTGGATAATGTATGGGTGTGGGGACCTTTGACTTATTGGTAATGCCTTATTTCTTAAAAAAGAAAATGTATTAAAAATGTACTATTGTTAATTCTGGATCCACAGATATATATTTGTTCTATTTCTCAATATATATGTGGATTTTAGCCCTGCACATCTGCCTAATCCAAAATAACAAAGAGCGTTTTATAGATTCCCTTTTTACCCTTTCTGTGTTGGGTGCATTATAGGAGGTGCTCTTCTATCACCTTGCTTCCTCATCTGATTCTTAAATCAGATTGAATTTAAGAAATTAAATTGAATAAATTAATAAATTAAATTAAAGGAATTGAGGTGCTGCATTAGCCTACACTTGTGCCACAATCCAGCTTTGGAAGCAGATAATGAAGACAGAAAAGCCTTACCCTTGAGGGGAAAATGGGACCTCGTAATGGGAAGCCTCCAGGCAGGCCCAGTAGCTATGGGGGTCCGTGAGGAGTTTGCACCATCCATATCAGATAACTGTCTCTGGATTCCTCGGGGAGAGGTAGTGAGGAAAGACTTTTAAAAAAGCGAACTCTGAATAGCACAGATGATTATATAATAATTACTGGAGAGATACATTTTAGGAATAATAAGCTTACTGATTTTGTAATAACAGTCAAACATCAGATCATCAGCCCTGCTCTTTTTCGTCTTACTCCATATTCCTCTTCCTGTCTTTGGTTCTCTTTGTGTCACCTGTGTCTGGGTCTCTATATTTTCTCCCTTACTGTACTGCCCTTCTTATCATGATTTCCCCCTCATGTTATCTAGCTGTCTGTCAGCTCTAAAGTACATTCAGATGCCTCAAACCAATGAGGCTGTGCTCTTCTCCTTTAGGGCTAGCCTCCCACTACACAAGTGGTGTACAGGGAAGAGTACTCTTAAGACATAAGTCTTATAAATTATAAGTCTAGATCTCATTCAGTACAGTTCTTTTTTTTTTTTTTTTCAGTGATCAAATACCCTACATTTCTGCTGGCTTTTGGTAATTTTTCAATGTCTTCCAACAGTTATTTTTTCTATTTTGTCCAGAGTTAATAATTGTTATCTGTGGATGAGTTAGTCCAATACAGGAGAGTCTATCATTACTGGAACCAGAGCTCATGCCTTTTTAAGTATTATGAATATAAAAATGTTTTCATTAAAAAATTTGAAGTAAAACATTATAGTAACTTTCATACATAGTGAGGATTACAGAAATCAAAGAAAAAATTAAATGCAAACTGAAAACATGAAATCAATGTTTATAAGTAGAAAAAAGATAAATGTACAAATGCAGCCAGAAAAAAAATTTAGAAGACATATAAAGAAATCTTTCAGAAGACTAAGTGGCAGTCTTAAATAGGAATACATATTTAATCACCTGATGGACTTCAGCTGTAAAATCAGATCTTTATCATTGTCTTTGGAAACATTTTTCTGTTTGGCCTTAAAAGCTGTATTTTCTTTCTTTACCTAGCATTTCTGACCTTGATCATTTCTTAGACAGTAAATGACAATCTCACCTCCCTTCCGCTTTTATTTTTTTCTTCTCTTTTGTTATAGTTGTTTGCATAATTGGCCTTCGGTGAGGTGAGAGTGGAGAGATCAGAGCCATCTCTGGAGAACACCTTTGCCCCATTCCCCTGGAAGCTGCCCCGCCCCCGGAGCACTGACTTGACCCTATCTGTTTTGAGGACTCATTATGAACAAAGAAGTCTCCCAGGTAGGAATTATAGCTCTGGTTTTAAAGAGCTTTGTCTCTACAAAAGTATGAAGAGAAAATGATTATCTGTTGACTCGTATTTTTATAGAAAGATGTGTTTGATCTGAGAAGCTTTACGATTATCATAAAACATGTGCTGACATTCCTAATTGAAAATGTTAGAAAAGTTTTAGATTACACTTTATAAACAGCTTTAATGCACAATGAAGTTAATATATAGGCTTTAGTAAGGGAATGATAGAGGCTTCACTTTATGAAGGAGAAAGGGAGAAAAAATAGAATGAGGTAGTGATTAAACTCTGGCTTAGATGTCTTTTTCTTTAACTCACTGTTCAGTGAATGACTGAGAAAGTCATATTTTCTTCATGTCACAATGAAAATATCTTTTCAGTTTCTCCTTAATACTTATTAAAAATAGTTTTAAACTGCCAAATAGTTGCAAGATTGGTAGACTGAACACCTCTATGCCCACTGCCCAGTTTTACCAATTGTAAGCATATCGTTACATTTGCTTTATCTCTCTCTATATTTACTACTACTTCTGCTCTTCCTCTTCCACTACCATTATGATGATGATGATGAATCATTTGAGAGTAAGTTTTAGACACTTATGATCTGTTCACTACTAAATATTAATTATGTGTCTCCTACTTAACCACAGCATAATAACCACATTCAGGAAACTTAACATTTTTATTATTATTATCTAATATATAGTTGATATTAAAATTTTATCAGTTGTCTGATCCAGAATCACACATTGCATAGTTGTCACATCTCTTTGATTACTTTAATTTGGAATAGTTTACCAGCTTTTCTTTGTCTTCCATGATATCTACATTTTGGAAGAATACAGGCCAGCTCTTTTGTACGTGACACTTGTTTTGAGTTTGTCTGTTTTTATCTTCCTTTCTAAAGAGACTATGACATGCGACTTTGGAAATTCATGGATTTGTTACTGAGGACCTGTCTCGAGAACAAAGCCTAAAAAGATTTTTTTCAGAAGGAAGTTTGTTAAAGCATAATAGGAACCCAAAATTCCAGAAGATAGAGTCCTAAAAACAAGTTAGATATTATTGAAATGAATTTTCTATGCATATGTATACATAGAAGTTTATAATCTAAGATTTACAAATTTTTGGACAAAAATTAGGATTTATAAAGGTAGAACTTTTAATTTTGAAAGAATATCGCACATTTACATTTTAAAGTTGATTTACATCTTATAGGAAATAATTGGTTTTATAGTATAATGACCATAGAAGATAAGTCAGGATTATATATATGATCAATTTTATTTATTTCTATATTATGTTTGGACTAAGAATTGAAAAGATTCTCTGTTCATATGTTTGAGAACCTTATGTTATACCACCCAAGATTTTTTGATGTGGTATAATTTAATGTCAGCTTTTCTGGGAGACCACTAATGAAGAAATGTTTTAGTGTAGAGGCAGAAGCAAAAATTGGAATCTGTAGTTAGCTTTTCTGCTTATTAGTTATGTAACTGTAGGTTACTTGTACAAGTTAAAGCATAGCCAGATTCTGGAACCAAATTACCTAAGAATGATTTTTACTTCTGCCACTTAAGATGTTGGGTAGATTAAGTAACCCATGCTTCAGTTTCCTAATCTTTAAAATGGATTATAATGCTGCTTATTTCATATTTTATGAGTGAATGAATTAGTAAGGTTTATGGATAAATAATATAAGTTAGATGCTTAGAACAGTGGTTGACACATAGCAAATCCTATAAAAGTGTTAGCCATCATCCTTGTCATCGTCATCAGACCATAGTTTATTAGTCAGATAAAACTGTTGAACTCAGAGATTCTGTGAAGTGGAGGTAATAATAATATACACTTCATAGGGCAGTTTTGAGAAATAAATGATTTAATACATATAAAACACAAACTCTCAAGTATGTATATTATTATATTGTTATTTCCTTTAATTAAGTGTATATTAATGGGCTTACATTTTTTGTGAACCTTTTTATTAGTTTGTTCCTCTCAAATTCTTTGTTACTACTGACTTTATACTGTAAAAGTGGGAACAGGCAAGATAGGCATTCTGTATCTTTTATGTGGCTTATAGTCAAAAAGTTTGAGAAAGCTGTACTAGGTAACAGTTGCTGGTGTCCCTTGTATTTTGAAATTTTGTAAATCTTAGCGTCCTGTTTAATTTCTAAGCATTATTTTCATACTTGTTATTCCGTTGAGAACACTGGAAGTGAAACTTGTTTAAAGTTAGTCTTTAGTTGGGCATGGAAGGGTTATAACTAGATAAGTTGGTATCATCATTGAGGAGATGTTAATGCTATTTAACCAGCTATTTACCTGAAATGCTTGGGTAATTTATTTTTTTTCATTTTTCAATGTGTATCAATAATGTTTTGCCAAATATAAATGAATCAAGTGAATTGGCTTAAGTTTTAAGCTGGCCTTTTAAAAATGCATACTCTTTCTATAAATTTGGGCACTAGAGATTATGTGGAGATTTATATTATAATTTTATTCATGCCCTGTTCTCTTCAGTTGGGGTAATGACCCTGAAATTAAATGGAGGTTTACCTGAGTTGATAATTTTCTAGTGCCCTCAAAATATAATTCTGTTGTTTTGTCAAATTATTTTGATGCATGCTGCTCTATTACTTTGGCACTTCTGCTACCTTAAACATCAGAGATTAAATTTCTCTCTATATATTTTTTTATTGGCTTATATGTATGCATTTAAACCATATTGTATTATGAAATGAGTTTCTGAAATATTTCAAGGAAATTAAACGACTCTGATCAGGGGCTTAATTATGTTAGCTATTGGAGTAATTTTATGTAATAAGTGTGATTATTTGGTTTTTGATAATCATCTGTGGATTACTTAGGTCTAATGCTGATCATCATTCTCTCCGGTCCCCAGCTTCTAGCTGTTTTTCTGCTCATTAGTGTTTCAGTCTGTGAAAGAGGGTGGAGTTGGTAGAACAAGACACACATTGAAATTTTTATCACTTAATTTTGTGTCTGTGATCTTTTTTTAAGGTTGTTTACCTGCTTGCTAGACTATTATAAATTGTTCTCCTATGCACACAAGTATATATTAAATACTTGTTGTTTGCACAGTTAATGACAGCTGTAGTCAGGAAGTTTGATTTTAATCTTTTCATTTTTGTTTTTTAAAGAAATTCCAACATCTTTTTCACAAG
>NW_011888809.1:1978127-2018437 GCF_000151845.1 Pteropus vampyrus | reverse complement strand
TTTCTATATTATGTTTGGACTAAGAATTGAAAAGATTCTCTGTTCATATGTTTGAGAACCTTATGTTATACCACCCAAGATTTTTTGATGTGGTATAATTTAATGTCAGCTTTTCTGGGAGACCACTGATGAAGAAATGTTTTAGTGTAGAGGCAGAAGCAAAAATTGGAATCTGTAGTTAGCTTTTCTGCTTATTAGTTATGTAACTGTAGGTTACTTGTACAAGTTAAAGCATAGCCAGATTCTGGAACCAAATTACCTAAGAATGATTTTTACTTCTGCCACTTAAGATGTTGGGTAGATTAAGTAACCCATGCTTCAGTTTCCTAATCTTTAAAATGGATTATAATGCTGCTTATTTCATATTTTATGAGTGAATGAATTAGTAAGGTTTATGGATAAATAATATAAGTTAGATGCTTAGAACAGTGGTTGACACATAGCAAATCCTATAAAAGTGTTAGCCATCATCCTTGTCATCGTCATCAGACCATAGTTTATTAGTCAGATAAAACTGTTGAACTCAGAGATTCTGTGAAGTGGAGGTAATAATAATATACACTTCATAGGGCAGTTTTGAGAAATAAATGATTTAATACATATAAAACACAAACTCTCAAGTATGTATATTATTATATTGTTATTTCCTTTAATTAAGTGTATATTAATGGGCTTACATTTTTTGTGAACCTTTTTATTAGTTTGTTCCTCTCAAATTCTTTGTTACTACTGACTTTATACTGTAAAAGTGGGAACAGGCAAGATAGGCATTCTGTATCTTTTATGTGGCTTATAGTCAAAAAGTTTGAGAAAGCTGTACTAGGTAACAGTTGCTGGTGTCCCTTGTATTTTGAAATTTTGTAAATCTTAGCGTCCTGTTTAATTTCTAAGCATTATTTTCATACTTGTTATTCCGTTGAGAACACTGGAAGTGAAACTTGTTTAAAGTTAGTCTTTAGTTGGGCATGGAAGGGTTATAACTAGATAAGTTGGTATCATCATTGAGGAGATGTTAATGCTATTTAACCAGCTATTTACCTGAAATGCTTGGGTAATTTATTTTTTTTCATTTTTCAATGTGTATCAATAATGTTTTGCCAAATATAAATGAATCAAGTGAATTGGCTTAAGTTTTAAGCTGGCCTTTTAAAAATGCATACTCTTTCTATAAATTTGGGCACTAGAGATTATGTGGAGATTTATATTATAATTTTATTCATGCCCTGTTCTCTTCAGTTGGGGTAATGACCCTGAAATTAAATGGAGGTTTACCTGAGTTGATAATTTTCTAGTGCCCTCAAAATATAATTCTGTTGTTTTGTCAAATTATTTTGATGCATGCTGCTCTATTACTTTGGCACTTCTGCTACCTTAAACATCAGAGATTAAATTTCTCTCTATATATTTTTTTATTGGCTTATATGTATGCATTTAAACCATATTGTATTATGAAATGAGTTTCTGAAATATTTCAAGGAAATTAAACGACTCTGATCAGGGGCTTAATTATGTTAGCTATTGGAGTAATTTTATGTAATAAGTGTGATTATTTGGTTTTTGATAATCATCTGTGGATTACTTAGGTCTAATGCTGATCATCATTCTCTCCGGTCCCCAGCTTCTAGCTGTTTTTCTGCTCATTAGTGTTTCAGTCTGTGAAAGAGGGTGGAGTTGGTAGAACAAGACACACATTGAAATTTTTATCACTTAATTTTGTGTCTGTGATCTTTTTTTAAGGTTGTTTACCTGCTTGCTAGACTATTATAAATTGTTCTCCTATGCACACAAGTATATATTAAATACTTGTTGTTTGCACAGTTAATGACAGCTGTAGTCAGGAAGTTTGATTTTAATCTTTTCATTTTTGTTTTTTAAAGAAATTCCAACATCTTTTTCACAAGTTAGAACAATGTAGAACTGATTTTTGGAAGCCATGTACAGTACATCTCTAATTACCCAAAGTCATTAAGTAACTGGAATCACCTAATGAGTTTCATAGATTTACAAGGAAATGTTGAGGGTATTTTTGCCAAATTGTTTAAGAAGATAGCTGTCACAAATATGTATTTTAAATGCTATTTTTCCTCATTAACAAATTCATACCAATAAGTATTTTAGCAAGGCAAATGCATATAGGTTTATTTTTTATCTTAAAAATTATATTTTATAAAAAAAAGTAAATAAATAAAAGAATAAAAGAAAATGGATCTGTGCTAAAAATTCTATTTTAAATACTTAATGTGAGGAATTTAAAATATTGAGTTTTAAAACTAATTCGATTTTCCTCTTCTTCCTACATATTTGTTAATAGAAAAAAAATAAACTTACACTTTTCCAAACTTATTCTTTCCATTTAAAAAAAATTAGTGCAAAGAAAAAAAGCATTATCTCAGTCTGTAGAATAAACTTTCAGTAGTAAACATAAATTTGTTAAATACATTGTTTTAAAGAGTATACTTCTAGAATTTACCAAGTCCTCGATAATGTCTTTATTAGCATAAGAAATTTAAAAGGCTGCATGGGATTTTCTTTTACAGAAAACACTTTAACAAATATTTGATATTTTATAGAATTGATTAAATAAGATGAAATGATGTCTTTATTTTTAAGAATTCATTGCTTTAAATCTGTTTATTTGCCTTTGCTTTCTGTTCCTGGACGTAATGGTTAAGATACTGGCAGAGACTTATGGGACAGGGACTCCTCTCTGGGCTAGGGATAGTCACTGTCTGAATTTGGTCCATTGTTCTGTGGGTTCAAAGAGAATTTTTGTTTCCAGATGTTTAAGAAAATCCTTTTTCAGTCATTATTAGCTTGAAAATACTGTTGTTGTTTTTTACAAAAATTAGTAGGTAGACAAAGGAACAAAAGGTATGGCCCATACACAGGAAAAATAGCAAAAGCAATAGAAACTATCATTAAGGAAGCTCAGACATTGTACCGATTAAAGAAAGAAGAAAAAGTTGGACTTCATCAAAATTAGAAACTTTTATCAAAAACACTTTGAAAAGTGAAAACACAAGATGGGAGAAAATTCGCAAATCGTGTATCTAATAGGAGTCTAGTACCCAAATATAAAGAACTCTTAGGAGGACTTAGCAATAATAAGACAAATAACCCATTAAAAAAATAATAGGCAAAGGACCTGAATAGACAGTTCTCCGAAGAAGATGTACAAATAAGCATGTGAAAAGATACTCAGTGTCATTAGTGATTAGGGAAATGTAAATCAAAATCATAATGAGATACCATTTTTACTCGCAAAGGTAGCTATTATGAAAATAAATTTGCAAAACAAAATAATTTTTGGTGGGGATGTGGAGAAATTGGAATACTTATTTGTACATTGCTGATGAGAATTTCAGATGGTTACAGCCACCATGGAAGACAGTGTGGCAGTTCCTCAGAAAGTTAGAGTCACAATATGACTGAGTAGTTCCACTCCTAGGTATATATTTAAGAGAATTGAAAGCATGTTCACACAAAAATTTATATATAAAGTTCTTAGCATCATTATTGATAAATACCCCCCAAATGGAAGAAAACTAAATGACAATTAATGAATAGATAAACAAAATGTGGTGTATCCAAACAATGGAAATTTATTTAACCAGAAAAAGGGTAATAAAAATCCTAAAGTCCCCATTCTTTCATATCACATGAGAAAGATTTCGGTTGTCATTGAAATGGAAAGACAAATTGAAAACTTCTTTTAGAGTACTATGGGTGTTTGAGGACTCTAGTTTGAGAAACATTTCTTTATGGCAGTTACCCAGTGCAGGAGCTCTTTGTTTATCATGATTTTTACTCAGTGATACTTTTCAGACAGCTACCAACTTGGGGAAGTTTGGCTCTCAGAGTGTCTCTCTCATCATATCTATGCTCCTCTATGCAAATTGTCTACTAAACACTTTAAAGTATATTATTAGAGTTATTTATTAACTGTTATTGATTTTTCAAGTTGCACAGTTCTCAGCTAAATCCCAGAGATGAGTGACAGATTTCTTATGTAGAAATGTATAACTCAACTGAAATACAAAGCCCTGACCTATTTCTTCGGCCCCACCTATTTGGTTTAGTCTGGCCCATTTGAACAGAGGTAGATGTGGTTTTTAGTTCCTAAAACTGCTCTCTAGAGATTGCATGAGATTGGGTATAATTTAGCAAGTCTTTTTAAATCAACCAGTGTACTTTACTTAGAAACCTTACCTCATTTTAAAAGGCGATATGCAAATTGGTTTCCTGAAACCAACTTTCTTAATGAACTTTATTTAAGTACTATTACTGTCAAATATAAAGCCATCCCACAAATATAACAGCTGTAGTAGTTTTCACTCATCAGAGGTTTTGCATTCCACTGTTTATTGTTTTGTAAATAGAAAGCACTTCATATCAGAATCATATCATCAGCAAAGTATTGATGATTCTCTCCTAACTTCTTACTATTGGTTCTTATTTTGGTAGGCCAGCCTGTCTGGCTGCTGTCGAATTGTCTGACAATTCCTCAGCCCCAGAATCCCAGATAAATTTAGCAGATGTCTATCTTCTGCCAGTAGTCTGAGGGTAGCACAGTATGGAGAATCTTGTTTTAAATCCAGATTTATTTTTTGCTCAAAGTTATCCAGTCTGTGAGATTGTATTATTTATGTTTACAGTTGTATACCTGTAATATATCTTTGTGTGTCTACAGTACTATGAAATATTGTAGGTGGTTTCTCTGAAATACTAGATATTTACCTTTTCAGATTAGAAGTGGTGTTCTCCAATTTCTAGACCAGAAAGGTCCTTTTTTTCCTCCATTAAAATAGAGGAACAAGAATTTCAAGAAAGCTCAATTTCTCAATTATAGGAAAGAATTCCAAAGCATTATGAAAGATTCCAGAGAAGATTTAACCATAAAAAAAAAAAAACACCTTAAATATCCTTTAAAAAATTTAAATGTTTAATCTCTCTGATTCATCACCTATTTTAGCTTCTTTATCTTTTAGGCATGACGTTAGATACTGAATATACAGTAAAAAGGTCTAGTAACTGGCTTTGAATTCACAATATAGAAGAGGAGAGAAATGAGAGAATTATAATTTATATCACATTATAATAAGAAATACATGCCCAGGAGTATTTTAAGGCCAGTAGAATTCCAGATGGGTAAATTCTCAGATGAGTATAACCTAACATCTTTGGAGACAGAGAAGGTGGGCACCTAAGGAAACAAGAAGTGGCTCCTGAGCATGGAGTATAAGTTAGCTAAAACTCTTTTTTTCTTGGATTTTAGCAAACTCTAAAGTCTTCTTTCATTTTCTTCCATGTTCATCATTTTCTTCTCTTTTATTTCTACTTTCGTTGCAAAGTTTAGAGTTGATGCTTGTTCATTATGATAAATTTATTGCATAATTTTCTTTTCATATTAATAAACTTTAAAATATTTACAATGCATTTCTACATGAAAATAAAATTAAGTGGCTTCTTATGTGATATTCGGTTGACTTTGTTTATGCATCAATGGATCTCTATTGGAAGAGAAGGTAACAGTCTTATTAATTACAGTAATATATTACTTAGCTGATTATTCTTGTTCTGTGTTTGGGTTTCAGAATGGATGCTAACAAAACCACTTTGGGTCTTTCAACCTCTTTTTGTTGTTGTGATTGTTGTTGCCAAGTCTGGAATACTGACCTTTGCATTGAGGTCGTCCACCTTAAATTGTAATTATTTTCCTAATATAGGTACTTCTCTCTCTCTCAATAAGAGGTTTAACAAATTTTTTTATGATGACATTAATCCATAAGGCAGCTCATCTCATTTATTTATCATTAATATCTGAAACTTCAGAGTTCGTCATGTTTTATAAATGTTGAGTTTGAGGTGTCAGTGGGATTTCAAATAGAAATGTCCACTTAGCAGTTGGAAACTTAGATACCAAATTTTGAGATGATAAAGATTGTACTTATCCTTCATGGAGGAAGTCTTAGAACAAAAATCAGAACTTGTCATTCCTGTGTTGTTAACCCTCTCGTGATTGCATAATTTACTCAGTAAAGTTTCAGTCCTTGAAATGGTTTTTAAGGCCTTACATAATGTAGCCTCCCATTATCTCTCAGATCTCATCTCCTACTCCCTCACTCTCTTGTTCTAGCCACACTGATCTCTTTCATGATTCTCAAAAAGCATAGTTATGCCCCAGCCTTAAGGTCTTCTGCCCTTCCCTTTTCCCCTGCCTGGAGCACTCTTTCTGCAGACACCCTTTGCAATCCTTCACCTCCTTCAAGTCTCAGCTTCTCAGCAAGGACTTTCCAAACTACCTACTTAAAATTGCTGCCCTCTTAAAATTGTTGCCTCATTTTTCTCCATAGCACTGACAACCTTCTCATTAACTCTTTAATTTACTTTTTAATTTTATTTATTGTCTTTCTCCCTCACAATAGAATGAAGCTCTATGAAGACAGTGATTTTATAAATTTAGTCACAACTGAATCCCTACTACGTAAAACAGAAGCTGCCATGTAGTAGGAGGTCAATATATATTTGTTGCTAAGTTAATTTGAGCTACCTACATTGAGATCAATTTTTAGTTTCTTACTAATGTTTACCTTTGCCGAGAACATGGGATATTGCCAAAGATTTTATTTTTAAGACCTTCCCTTAAGGTCGAAACTAAAATTAACATATATAATCTATATGTGTGTACATAGTGATTATATGGAGTATACAACATATAATCTGTTTCTATATAGATTATACGTAATATATAACAACATATAATCTATAAACACTTGATTGGATGGGTGTTTGGTAGATACACAGTGGACGAGAGCTGATGCAAGTTTTATATATTATGTTAAGGAGGTCAAATGTTGTCATTTGCTGTGAACATGGGATATTACCAAAGATTTTATTTTTAAAACCTTCCATTTAACAGTCGGAAACTTACATACCGAATTACTGAGATGATAAAGGGCAATGAGGATTTAGTGAAGGGTTTTAGGCAAGAGGTTCACATGATCATCAGGTGCTCAGGGAGACCGTCTGGGAAGCTATTTTAGGAGTCCGGCAGGAGCCGATGAGAAAATATGAGGAAGGGGTGGATTTTAGAAATATGTAGGAAGTAAAAATTGGCAAGTTTTGGTATTTGCTTGCATGTGGAGTATGAGGGAAAACGCCAGTGTACCAACTGAGAGAAAAAATACGTGAAGAGAGATGTTAAGCTCATTTTGGAAAGTTGAATTTGAGGTACCTGTGTGACTTCCAGTTGGAGATATCTGGTGAGGAGTTGGATTGTGGGTCTAAGACCCAGGAGTTTTGGGCTGGAGATGGAGATTTGGGAGTAATCCGCAGAGATTTTTTTTTTTTAAATCATGCCGAGTGAGCAATATCACCCTGGAATAATGTGTGGATGGTATGTGCTAAAAAGAGGCCTCAGACCTCTTAGAACCATAGGGGATTCTACCCCCCCCACCCATGCACGCGTGTGCGCGCGTGCACACACACACACATACACACACACACACACACACACACACGTCAACAGGTGCTGAGAATTCATGGCATAAACATTACTTCTTCAGAGAAGCCTCAGTTGAGCCCTTAATTAAAATTAGGTATCCTCTGTTGTTTTTGTTTATGAACCCTGTTCTTTTCCTTTATAATTTTGGTCACGATTTAAAATTATATATTATTTTTGTGTTTTATTTGTTTATGCTTCCACTCCATGAGGGCAGGAACCTCTTTTGCTGTTCACCAACTGCTCAGCTCGTAGCACACTGCCTGATACATGATAGATGCTTGATTTATTAGCTAAGTAAATGAAGAAAGTGCGGGCTCACAGAAGAAAATGGATGATAGTGTTTCAGAGGGAAACAGTTTCAAATGCTACTCCAAGCAATCCAGTAAAATAATAATAACAGCATATATTGAGCCCTAATGAATGAAGAAATAAAAGTGTTCATTATATTTGTCGATGAAGTATGGGACGAGTTATCTACTGAGTGAACACTACCCCTCATGGAGCTCTGTCTAAAGGGGAGATAATAACAGTAGCCAACACTCTCCAGGAATTTGCAGTGTGTTCTTTACATGCACTATTTCATTCAGTCTTCACAATAAATCTAAAGCTAGGTAGGTATAGTTATTATCCATCCCTATGTCACAGATGAGGAATTAGGTTTAAGGACATTATGCACTTTGCCCAAGAATAGGTAGTTAGTGGTTAAGCCAGAACTTAAACAAGAACTTTCTGACCCGAAAGCCCATGCATTTGACCACCGTGCTGCGGTAGGGAGATCCAGTAGATTCCTCGTCAGGGAAGTGACATTTTGAAAATGACATTTGAGCAGGAATGGTTTTGCTGCTGTTTATAGGACAGATTAGAAGTACGAGTGACTGGAATTGAGAAACAAGATAAAAGGATCTGCGTTCATCTAGACCGAGCTATTTGGTTTCAAACTAGGGTCATAACTGTATTTGAGAATGAAGGAGGGGACAACCTAAGATCTCTTGTTAAGGAAGAATTGACACAATATAGATATCAATTAAAAATGAGGTATTAAAGAGCGAGTAAAAAATAATTACAAGATTGCAGTCCTAGGAGTTGGAAATTTTCATGAATTGCATTTCTAATATGAAGTCAGAAATGTGCCTTTTTGAGTACATGAAGTAATAAATTTATGATTAGAATTTTAGGTATTTGTACACTGAAAGGCAATATGACAATCTTTGGTATTGAGAAAGGGTTAGAGACAGAAAATTTTAGGACTAGAGAAAAAGAATTTATTCAGATATATTAATTAAAGCCACGTGAAAGATTCTTATGGATCTCAACATTCTTTATAATAAACTTTACCAATGTGGCTGCCAACATGTGGTACCATAATTTGATAATTTTAGAATTTAAGAAAAAGTTAAAGATTTTTCCCATTTAACAATGATAGATGGAGTGAAAGAGAATGAAGAGGTATGTCGTTTGGCCTTAATAAAATCCAAAAGGTAGTAATGAATATAAGGCCAGGGATAGGATTTTGAGTTTCATTAAGGATCCTACAGAGAATAGTGGTTGATAGATACAGATCAGAAGGGATCTTTAAGTGCTGTCACTAACTGGCACAACATGTGAGAGAGAGACCTGGCTGGCATGCTAGGAGAAATGACTTTGTGTTCTCTGGCATCTGTACCGAGATCCTAACATAACTAAACATTTGATCTTTGTCACTTAACTACATAAACACAAGGTTAGGAGTATAGAAATTCATAGTTGATAAGTACCAAATCTAGTCCATTGCTTTAACTTTGGTCATGTATATGTTATTTATTTTCCTATTAATATAAAATCCAAACTTTAGGAGTAGACATTGTTTTAAATCCTTTTCAAAGTAGAGTCAAAAATAAATAAATATAAAAAACAATTTATCTGACTTCCACTTATATTCAGTTTTTACATTTACATATGAAAATGACTTTTTTGGAAAATATCTCAGTATCACATTATTTTAATAATATTTTCATCCTAATCTCTATGATTTTCATAAAGGATTATTAATTTTATTTTACAGACACAGAAAAGAAAGTATAGAAACACTAAATAGCTGAGGACTTGTGTTTTTGCAGAGATGTGGATGGGTGCTTTTATGTTGGCTGTAATTATCTATTCATTGGGAGAGTACAGTGTTTGGACATTTTCTAACATAAGGAGCTTCCTCTTCCCCTTTGATTGGCAAGTTCATCAGGGTAGATTTCTTATCATTGTCCTTTCTTTTTAGGTGTGAAGTTTTTCAACATGAGTGGCCTCGGAGACAGTTCATCCGACCCTGCTAACCCAGACTCACATAAGAGAAAAGGATCGCCATGTGACACACTGGCATCAAGGTAGGAACACTCTTTTCTTAGTCTATTTCTGGCAGAGCTGCTTTATCATTTTCATTGCCATTTTAGAGCTTTTGTTTCATCCACTCCAAGTTTACTGGCCTTTGTTGAGTCCCTCACCATGTTCCCTTCCTTCCCCAGGGCCCAGATACATGCTGCTCCCTCAGTCCAGCTTGCTCCCTCCAGATTCCCTGTAGCCAACATTTACACATCCTACAGATGCCAGTTTAGTCTGTACTTCCTTAGAGGGAGCCTTTGCTTTCTTCCATAACTATTATGTCAAATCCCCCTTATTCGTGTATCTGTCTCACACGTATTTTTATAGCTCTGAACCAAAATTTCAGGATTTTGATAGTTTGTGTGATTATTTTAGGAGCCCCTGGCTTCTCCACTACACGCTAACCTGCCATTATGTAAGGACCTTGTCTGTTCTTAACTCACTATTTTATCCCCAGTTCCTAGCACAATGTGTTGCTTATATATAAAGGATACAGTAAATATTTGCCAAATGAGTAAATAAATCCATTGTACATCTTTAGCGGCTATCTTAGAACATTATGGTATTTAGTAGAACTAAGAAATATATTGGTATGATATCAAGATTTTAAAGAATGATCATTTGTAGAATTAAATATTTGTATGTTATAAGGAATATGATCACCTTAAATAGGCTAAAAGAGAATTATTACTAAGGAGACTCAGAAAAGATTTTAACAGGAGAGTGCCAAGGCACCAAGCTGGAGAAAGAAAAGGGACTATTTCCCTTACAGTTAACACTGTCACAGAAAGATGATACTAACCTAAGGACTCATAATCACAGGCGATTGTCCAGATGCTGGGAGGAATGGTAATATCAAGATACGATCCAGATTTGTTTTGTCAAAGTTAATGTTCTTTATGTCTGTACATAAAGTCAGTCCTACTTAAAGGAAAACTTAAGAATAAGTAAATAAAACTAATGTCTTTTACATTTAATTTTTTATTTGGGAAAATTTTAAAAACCTCTAGAAGAGTACAGACTAGGAAACTACGTATACCCACCACATATAATTGATAAATTTTGCTGTATTGTTATTATTTTATTAATGTTTTATTATATTTGAATAGTCTTATCTAAGTAAAAGTAGAAAAATGATTAATGAATAAACTGATTTATCTGCAGTTAATTCCTCCAGTCTTTTTAATAGTTATGTATAAGTATCTGTGAGCAATATAGAATGTTTATTAAATTTATATATTGTATAATACTGTATATGGTTATCTACAGTATACTTTTTTAAGCATGGCTTTTGAAATATAAATATACATAAATTCAATCCTAATTCCTTTTGACATAGTATTATACCAGTGTATTACATTTGAAAAATCCATATCCCTGCAAATAGACATTCCCTATAGATCAACAACTTTTTTGTTACAAATTTTTGTTCTTATAGCTTGCCCTGCAGCAGACATCCATATACACACCTCCTATTTATACAGAAGAATTTCTTTAGGCTCTTTGCACATTTTTTATGTAACTACCACATTGTTCTTCAAATGACAAGCATGGGGAATTCCTTTTTTCTCACATCCTTACCCACTGTTCTCTCCTCACTTTAACTTTTTGCCAGTGTGGGGTTATAGTTTTAAGTACATTTCCTTGATAACTAGATAAGTTGATCATAATTTTTGTTTTTTTACTGCCCATGATGTTTGCCTCTTCTGTGAATTTCCCGCTTGTGTCTTCTGCCCATATTCCTGCTGCACTGTCCCTTTCCTTTTTATTCTTAAGAGTTATTTGTAATTTTCTAGTTAGTTCTCTTTTTTGTTTATATTTGATGCAAATAACTTCTCCCAATCTGTTTAACTCTATTTATGCTATCTGTTGACATACCTTAGGACCTTAGGTTTTCATGTGTCAAGCTTTTTGGGGTCGTGCTTAAAAAATTTTTCTTCTACTTCAAGGCCTTAAATGTATTTTTATGTATTTTCTTCTCATACACATTTAGAGTTTGAATTAATCTGAAATTTATATTTGTTGTGTATAATATAAATTCCCATATAGAACATGTAGTTATGACCCTGTCCTTTCCTTGCTTTTGTGCTGTTACCTTTATAATAGACCAGGTTCCTGCATGGATAGGAATCTCGTTCTGAACGTTTTCTTAAGACTTAGCTCCTTAATATGGGGTGATAGGGCAGGTTACTCTTGTTATTTTTCAAATTGTTTTCCTTGGTCTTGGCCTGTTACTCTTTCATACAAATTTTTGAATCCACTTTTTTAGTTTCCCCTGAAGAAAATCCTGCTGGGATTTTGATGAGAATTTCATTTACTTTTATAGATGAAATTAGAGAGAATTGACATTTTTATTTTCTAGAATCTAAATTGTAATGTTTTTATTTATGAATATAAAGGCTTTTCATTTTTTCAAGTCTTCACTGTTCTTCAATAACAGTCTATAATTTTCCCCATGAATGTCTAGCCCATCCTTAGATATATTCCAGGGTACCATAGAATTTTTACTGCTTTTAAGAATGGTATCATTTTATCTATTGCATTTTTCCAATTAGCAGTTATTAATGTATAGGAATGCTAATGATTTGGAACTATTGATCTCATATCCATCCATTGTTCTAACCTTTATTTGTTTTAATGATTTATTTGTAGATCCTCTTTGATTTTTTGTGTGTGTACATAATCACAGATATCAAAATTTTTATATACATATTTTCTCAGACATCTTAAAGATAATTATCTTTTCATATTTGCTTTAAAAATATTTGAAAACATTATCTTCTCCAGGTTTATAAGTATGGACTTCAGTGTTTAAAAAGTGATATTTTTGATATGGTAAACTAAAAATTTCTGATTTTTGAGATATTTGAGTTCATACATAAATCATCTTGTAATGTTTCTTTTGATTTTGTTATTATATACTGTCTCTTCAAACAGACTGTGAACTCAGTAATCATAAAGAGCATATGTTAGACTTCAGGGTGTTGCCGCCCTGAGTACAAGAGCTTTGGATAGAGAATTCCCCAGTAATCGTTTATTGGAGTGAGATGTCTTGTATCTCCTTCCTGTTACCTCTTCTCCGTTCCTTAACTATTCTTGGAGAACAAGGATTAAAATGCTGATCTTAAAATGGTGGGTAGCTGTGCCTTATGCTTGTTTAACATTTCCAGTTCAACTCAGCAAGTGTTTATTAAATGCCTCCTCCTCAACCAGTACCATGTGTGTGATGTTATAAGGTTATAAGTGAAGTGTGAGGCATGTTTTCTGTCTTCAAGAAGCTTACAAATCTAGTCATGCCACTCATTCTTCTTAAACACTTCTCAGTTGCCCCTTGCCCAGAAATTAAATAATCATAATCAAAGTGATGATAATAGATGGCGTTTATTGAGTTAATAATATATGCCAGGAACTCTGCCAAGCATTTTATATGTATCATCTTTCTTAATCCTCACAAAACTCTAGGAGGTAATTAATGTCATTATCCATATTTTACAGATAAGGAAATTAAAGCTTAGAGAAGTTAAATTGTTGTTAAATAGCTTGTCCAGGGTTACATAGCTAGTAAATGACAGAGAAAGTCTGAACTTGTACTTTTAAGCAATATATCGTACTTTTCATCATGGCATGAATGAGCTCTTGTGATTCAGCCAGGACCTGTCTCTTGCCCTTTTGTTTCTTATCATCTATAGTTAAGCCATACTGAGCAACTTAGAGGTTCTTTAACTTGACATTTTCACTCTCACTCTTACTTTTGAAAGAGCTTGTTTTTTTTTCTTTTAGGAAACCAATCTCTCCTTGCCACTAGGTTTAGGCATCTCATTCGCTAGGTCTAGGGCCATCTCTACACGCTTCTATAATATTATAATCTTGCCACATAGTATAATAATGGCCTGTTTCCTTTTCTGTTTTCCCACTAACTGGAGGCTAAGTCTGATTTACTCCTGGATCCCCAGGACACAGTACATGGTTATCTGACACGTAATAAGTATAAGAGCATTTGTTGAAAACCTAACAAGTTGAAGAAAAAAAAGATACGTGAGAAGTTAACTGAGAGTATCATTAATTAGCATGTATGCAATATAAATGGAAATAAAGTGGGTTCGTGAGAGGAGAAATGTAGGTGGCCCAAAGTAATAAAGAAAGCCTTCTTTTCCATTAACGTAGGATTTTTTTGTCACCTCCACCCCTCCTTCAGTTTTGACTTTATTTGAATATGTGTATTCTCATTTTCTGTCCTTTCTTATTAGTTACTTCATTTCATGGTGATTTTCCTAGTCTCGTTTTTAAATCATTTTAGACACTTCACTATTTCATTACTTTTAGCTTCTTCCTTCCTCTGTCACCTCTCTGTCTGCTTATCCTGCCCATTCTCTCACTTTTCTTTTTCTTTTACTCTGCAGTGGTTTCAAGCACTTCAGTTTTACAGAGAAGTTAATGTTGAAAACAGATTTTTTTGGACACGTGAATCCAGTTGACTCATGCTGAAATTTAGACCCACACATTTAAACAGATCATACTTTAGACTGAATCTACTAAATAAGTCTAATATCAAATAGTTTCTCTAACATAAAAGCAAATGAGCTCCAAAACTATCAGATTGCAGAGCTAGAGTTCTCTAAAACCTTCTGTATATCGAAATGTATGTTACTCATTTTCTTCATGCCAAGTTTTCAATGCCTTGGTGTGCAGTTTGTCAAAATATTTTGCTACATGTACTTGCTGTGGAAGTTGTAAGAGTTTTACGAGGTAAAATTGGACTAATTACTTAATAATGAAAGATTTAAAAGGTAAAGACGTGTGATTGTTACAGGTATAAAATTTGGTTTTGTTTTGGGATGTGCACTATTTAGTAGCACTTTGTTTTATGTAGGTAAATACATTTGATTAGTTGAGTTGGTTCTTTTCAGCTTATTATGTTGTTATGTAAATACTATCACTTTTGTAATCTTTTGTTAAGAAAAATAAATGGTATTTTAATTGTTGCCAATTGTGAGCTTTTTAACATCTGATCTTTCCCTCTTTTCATCTTTTTTCTACCACTGTTGCATACAGCCAGTGATTTTGATTGCTGCTTTTAAAACAAAGAGCTAATCGTGACCAATTTTTTACTGTCTTTGTATGTGCTATATAAAGCAGATTGCCTGATAATTTGGCTAAGGGGTAAAGAATGGAAAACAAAAATGAACAATATTTGAGGGAATGTAAAATGCTAGTTGTTTACACTGAGAACTTATCCTAAGTTCTCATTATTTTGCTTTAAGATAAATTGAGTTTGATTTTATTTATTCTATTAATGAGAACTTATAAGTAGATGATATTTTCTATTTTTTTTTATAACAAAGTTATATACTAAAGACATTCTTCTCTGTACCTTTATACCTAATTATTGGTTTGTTATTCTTTTTATTTTACTTTTTGGATAGATACTTTTTTTTCTTTTGGATGAGAATCAACTAGTCTAATCATTATAAGAATCAGGTTATCAGATTTCTATTTATAACTTATTTAAACTCTAGTGTAGTCTGCTCTGCTTATTACAAAAATATTTGAAAAGTCAGATTTTCTATGTCAAAGAGTTATTTAGAGCGTAAAATAATTCCAAATGCAAATAATATATGTACTCTTTGCTTCCTTTTAATATCTAGCATTCATCAGTCATTGAAATAGTCAATGTACATACATCATTGAGGAAATACATCTGTGACAGCAGTCATTCTCTTTATGTATTTTAGCCAGAATTGTTTTCTGCACTTTCGTATTTTCTAATATCTGTTTTTTAGATGTGAATTTAAATTGTTTCCTAAATCTGGTTTTATACTCTCGATAAAAATAGGAATCTCTCTAAATGCGTAAACATTAAATACTTGATCAGAGAAGGAAATGCAGTGGCGGTAATGCACACTAACTGGATGTCCTTTGTGTAACAGCACTGAAAAGAGGCGCAGAGAGCAAGAAAATAAATACTTAGAAGAGCTAGCCGAGTTATTGTCTGCAAACATCAGCGACATTGACAGCTTGAGTGTAAAACCAGACAAATGCAAGATTTTGAAGAAGACCGTCGATCAAATACAGTTGATGAAGAGAATGGAACAAGGTAAAAAAAAGCAAACAACATGGCTATGTGCTTTGTTATTGAGACATTGACAGTATGCGATTTTATTTATTATTAAGAAATTTCTTTGAACTTTGTAATTTTATTAAAGAAACATTTTCGTTTAGATGCTCTTTATTTTAGAAAATAAGTCTGAGAGCCTTCTCGTTACGACAAAGTGGTTTATTAAGTTAGGTTGGAAACTGGTTGCCTTGGGAGGTTATGGGGCCTCCAGTATCATAGGGCATAGAGTCAGGAGACAGTAGTTTTTTTGTCAGAGCTGAGGTTCTGACATAGAGTTGAAAGGTAGTAACTCAGTGTTAGGAAAATCCCTCCATCTGAATAATAAGCTTGGGCTCTGGGAAAATCGTAATGTATTTTTATGGTTTATATTTATACTACCGATATTTACTGGATACCCCACACTACAAAACCCCTGGGTTACCTGCCAGAAACAAAAAGCAAAGCACTTTGGAGAAACACTCCCACACCTGGCCCCATGGGATTCCGAGAGAAAAAGTGCTTCTGAGGGTGATTTTATACTAAAAATTTACATAACATATAAGAGAATAATCTATGATGAGTAGAAGCACAAATAACAAACAGGACTGGACCTCAAAGAACTTCAGATTAATAGAAGCAGTGTGAAAATACTATAAACAGATATGTTTAAAATGATTACAGTGATATGATTTTAAGATTTTAGAAGCTGGAAAATGGCTAGTTGGTGACAACTGATTTATATTTTACCTATATTCTCAGACAGGAGAAACTGAAATTTTGAGCCTGCAAAGGGGAGGACCAGCAAGTGGCACATGGCCCCTTCCCTGCTCAGTTGGTCTCAGAACCCTTACAACCTGGCTCAGAGTCCCTAAGCTGAAGGTGGGAGGATTCCTTTGGGGAAATTAAGCAGTCCAAAGGAAAAGACACGCAAACACTGACAGTAGGGAATGATCTCCCAGTGAAAAAAATCAGCTCCTTGCTTTGCTCCTGCTCTTCACACAGCTACCAGTCAGAACTTTAGTTCCTCACTCTTTAATATGAATAAAAATCCAAATATTCATGAAAAACCTGTAATATAGAAGAGAACAAACTAAGCAAACAAACAGAAAAAAAGAGAACTCATAGGAAACACAGATAACGCAGGAAGCAGAAGAAAACTTAAGATAACCAAACAGTCCTTCAGAGACAAAAGGGAAGATATTTGATCCGTGAAACAGGAATAAGATGCTATAAAATGAAACATTCAAAACAAATAAATAACTCAATTAAAAATGGGCAAATAGACATTGCTCCAAAGAAGACATACAGATGACTAATAAGAACACAAAAAAACATGCTCAGTATCACCAGCCATCAGAGAAATGAAAATCAGAATCACATAGAGATACCACTTTGCATCCACAAAACAATAATATATTGTTCATGAAATCATACAAATACAGTTTAGGTATAAAAACATGCTTAGAAATTATTATGCTGACCTCAGAATACCGGTTACTTCTGAAATGGGACAGAGGAGGAACGGCGGCAAAGCTTTACCTCTATTTGCAGCATTACATTTATGTAAGAAGGAAAGACCTGAAGCAAACAACATTAACATCGGTGAAAAATGAATGGTGGCTCTGTGAATGTACGCTCTGTCATTTTCTGTTTTTTTGTTTTTTTTTGGTTTTTTGGAATATTTCATATATTAAAGTGAAAAAATGCATCTCTGTGTTCAATAATACCATATTTGGTTTTTGATGAACTAACTAGTCTGACAGAAACTTTTATTTAAGTATTATGCTTTAAGATGATGGATGGATGATTTCAACAGCACTTCACAAAAGAATTTCAAATCACTTAGGGGTTATAGTTTTAGCAATCAGATCATGACATGAATGTGAAAGGTTAGCTAGATATGTAGGCTCACAAAAGGAAAAATCATATCTTCTCTCTCTCTTCAGTGGCAGTTGATCAAATCAGAAAAGAAAAAAGAAATGGAAGAAATAATCATTCTTTTATAATTTGTTAATTTCTTGAAAACTTTTGGTGCAGACTTTTAAAAAAGGCTGTATACACATTCGTACCATTTTTTCTGGACACTGGACTTGGTGGATCAGAATTCAGATCTTCTTGCTACCACTTATTAGTTATATTATTTGGGATACATTACTTAACCTTTGTGACCCACTTTTATCATTTACAGAATAAGTATAATTAAGATTAAATATGAGATTGCCTAGATCATAAATACATGTTATTTGAATCTGAAATTAGATGAATCCAAGTCATCTTAAACTTGCCATTATAGAAATAAGCCTTTTTAGGATGTATGACTTTTTGGTTCTTTATTGTAGAGAAATCAGCAACTGATGATGAAGTACAGAAATCAGACATCTCATCGAGTAGTCAAGGAGTGATAGAAAAGGAATCCCTGGGACCTCTTCTTTTGGAGGTAGCTGTTCTCATTGTCTCAGAAAGTGATCAGAATCTTTGTTTTAGCTACATTAGTTTTTCTTTATCTTCTTTTGTGTCTTAAATCCAATTAATGATTTATAAAAGAAAGTTTTAAAGAACTCGAATATTTATTTTATTTTGGAAACTATTTTGACAGTTGTCAATATTTCAGAATTAAATGTGAATAATGAACATAAGAAATTTTCATAAAGCCATTCTAAACAGTTATTACTGTATGAAGCCTACTATATGGCTTTGCCATCTATTTCTGTGGTGGTTAGGACCAGTTGGGAAAATAAAACAGCTATTTAGCTAGCTGGTGCTGTCTATATGTCTGCTGTAGAATTTCACTTTTGAATAAAGGATGCCTCACTTTATTGCAGTAGGTGTTTTCCTGGAAAGTTTTCTGACTAAAAATTTGTTAATTGTTTATGTAAACATTGTAAGAGAATGTACTATTTTAACAATCCTCTATCAAACTTTTTAAAGTAAAGAACTTTAAAACAGGAATTACTTTGTAATTACTCTGTAATTTTCATCCTGCTTTTTCTATTTAGTTTTTTTCTCCCACAGATGATTTAGTATTCTCAACACAGATGATTTGTTTCCAAACAAGGTCATCACCTTAAGTGCTCTCTCTCATACATGAATGCTTAAAAACATGTGTATGTGTGTGTACACACTCATGCCCCATAGTGTATGCTTTTACATCTCTAGGCCTAATTTATATACACACGCACACGTTTATTATATACATATATGTATTTGTATGCATGTATTTGTATTTTATGTATAAAAAGCATATAACATATATTCTTTATATATATAAAATAAATTCTCCTTTCCTTCTCCTACCTCAAGGTCCTCCTTTGTGGTAAAGTCTTCCTAATAACTCAAACTGTATAGGTCTCTCTATATTCTAACTTGTTTATACATTTTTTTCCTGTTACCCTAACCATTTCTGTGTTTTTGTATTCACTATAATTCCCTCTACCAACACTGCTAATGTAAGAACATGCTCAAAATTCAGTACTTGCTTTTCTGGTTCCAGAAATATCATGTATTCTCTTTGCTTCACCTTTCATTTCTATAGAGATGACACCCAAGTATATATTTCTTGCTTTAACTTTTACTCATAATCCATTCCTGTAGTTTTGATAGGCTGCTAAGTATTTTTGATTCTCCTATTAGCAACTTCTCTTTCAGAATCTAAATTATTTATTTCCCCTCCACGTTATACAAGTACTTTCTTATTTTAGACTATTGATTTTAATGATTTTTGTTAGGGGAATGAGCACATATTCTTTAGAATTGTAAAATATAAAAGATATTGGCCTTTGAAACTCGATGGAAACTACTCTCTGAGCCAGTGCATACATGTACAGCTGGGAGAGGGAGAAGCTACTACATGTGATGGACTCTGATTTTTTTATCATATTCTTTTCACAACCCATTAAATTGACTGCATGATACATGACTGCATTTTGGAAACAGTGTTGTAGCAATTATAGTAAAAATGTTAGCGGTAGAATCTAGACGTGGTGGGTATACAAATATTCGCTATAAAATTCCTTCAACTTTGCTATAATTTAAAAAATTTTAATATAACCTGTTAGAGGAAGATAAGTTAAAGAAAGAAAAGTACTTTAGGCTCATTTCCCACTTCTACTCCATCTTTTCCCCTTGCTTGGCCCCTGTCACCTACCATCCCACTACCTGCGTACACTTGGGCCCTTCCTAGCACTTACTGTTTATCCCTGCTACTCTGCAGGATGTTAGTAGACTAGTGTTTTCATAGTCTCTAGTTTTTTATGGGGTTCTGCCTGCCTTCTTAGTACCCTGAGTTTAAAACTGGCCTCAGAACTTTATATCCGCTTTCAATTTATTAAATATTTATTAAATTTATTTTCTGCATATAATATCATTTGAGATACTGAAGAATTGTAAGGTATAGAGGGCCTTCTGATTTCTGGAGTTCCTGTAGGAAAATGGCAGTCATTTAAATCCTAGTTTCACCACACGTTCTTCAGAAACCACAGAAATCAACAAGGAGAGCAACAGATTATCCACAAACTGAATACAGCACAACTGAAGACAGAGAATGCTACTACTACTAGTACTTTAATTTATATAAACATTTGTTATTGCTGTATGAGAAAAGCCCACAGCACTTTACAATGAACAGAAAGTGACAGGAAAACATCTATTCGAAACCGCTGTAAAAAGAAAACAAAGTAAGAATTATTTTTTTAGCTGATGAAATTATTACCCTGAAAACCACTGTGAATCAAAGGAAAACTGTAACACACATGAATTAAATGTCATTAGGCAAGCATTTTCAAATATGAAAAAAACATCAAATTAGAAATTCCAAAAACTCAGAATAGAAATAAATGTGTCTAAGTCCTTGACTCCGAGGCACAAATAATATTTTTATGTATGAGCTATAGATATATGAAACAGAGACCGTAAAATGGAATTACTAACTTTTACAGACTTCACAGCTGCCTTCGTGTACAACCTTTTCTATCCCTCTTCTGTACTCCCCAACCCTGTCCTTGTTGCCTTAAGCTTCACAGAGTCTAATCCAGGGCAGCTAAGAAGAGGTGGCAGAAAAGCTACGTGAGATTGTCCATTGAATTATCCAGACTGCAGTCTAGAGCTGCTCTGTTCAGTAAGATAGCCACTAGCTGCCTGTGGCTATTCAAAGCTGAATAAAATTTTAAAATTCAGTGTTTCAGCTTCACCAGCCATATTTAGAGTGCTCAGTACCCACATGTGGTTAGTGGCTACTGTATTGGACAACACATATATAGAACACTTCCAACACTGCAGAAAGTTGTGTTTTACAGTATTGGTCTAGAGCGACTTGCTCAGATAGAAGATCTGCCCGTCCGAAAAGTGACCAAATAGCCACCATAATATGACAAATCCTCGCCGTACAGTTTCCAATTGATTCCTTCCTGCCACCTTTTTTGAACATAAAATAAAGGGAGCATGAATTAACAATGAAAGTATCGGAGATAATTTCTTCACATTTAAAGAGAAAATGGTATTAGAATTTGTTTATTCAACAAATGTTTGTTACTTGGCCCATAGTAAGTACTTATCAGTACAGGCATTTATTTTAAGCTCCTCATTTTGCATTTCTCTTTGCTGCAATTTATAAATTCCTTGCCTCCTATTCAGAGCTCTGCATTATCTGGCTCTGATGCTCCTTGTTTCCTACTGTTCTCCAAGAAAAATTCTGTTTTCATCACGAAGATCCCCCTACACCTCGCACGTGCATCCAGGCCTCCTTTATACCATTCCCTACGTTGCCAGTGTGGCGCTTGACACCACTCTCTCTCCCATAAAACCCTCCCGTGGTGTCTCTGATAGAACTCTTTCCTCTCCCCTCTGGCTGCTCCTCAGCCTCTTGTGCACATTTCTTTACCTGTCTGCTAAATGTTAGCATCCTCTAGGGCTTTGGCCCTGACTCTTTTCCTTTTCTTAAAAAAGAAAAAAAAAAATTTCTCTGCACATATTTTGGGCAGTTTTATCTACATCTATGTCTGTGTTTATATGATATATTCATATATGTGTGTGCACACGTGTGTGTGTGCACACATGTATGTGTGTATAAAGTATTAGGGTTCTCTGGCTTTCAAGTAGCAGATACAATTCTGACTAAATTAAGTAAATATGAATTTATTAGAATGCTATTTAGATATTACAGAAACATGTTTGGAAATAGGATGAAACCAAGGTATCTTAAGAAGGCTAGAAAGCAGAAACTATACAAATGGTCTCAGCAAGACTCATTTGGGCAGTGCTTTGCTGCTAGAATGAATGTTTTCCAGCCATATTTGGTCTTTTTATAATTTTCCTCAAGTTCACATTTAGGGAGGAAGTTTCCCACTGGCCTGATTAAGAATCCCATGAGACTTTTTTTAATGGAGAAGAAGTAACTCCCCAAAGGAAATCAGATATTCTGTGGAAGGGGAAAAGATGATTGTAGTTAAAAACAAATAAACAAAACCCAAATGGTGCTGTATGTACCTGTAAATTG
This sequence comes from Pteropus vampyrus, assembly GCF_000151845.1. Lineage (NCBI taxonomy): Eukaryota > Metazoa > Chordata > Mammalia > Chiroptera > Pteropodidae > Pteropus > Pteropus vampyrus. The sequence goes on along the minus strand of NW_011888809.1, from coordinate 1,996,000 downwards.
CAGATGCCTGTCTTTAGCCAAGATCCATCATCAGAACTTCCCTTTCATTATATCCTGCTGCCTTTTGACCATCCTCATCTGAATGTTCCTCAGTCATTTCAAATATAATATTTCTAAAACTAAATTTATAATCTGTCTCTTTACATTTTTTTTAAAAAGTCAAAAAATGAAAGACTAAATTTTTTTCCACCTTAAATCTTATTTCTCAAGGAAAGGCACTTACCTACAAAAACTCTAAAGTCATTCATGAAGAATTACCCTAAATGCTTGTTCCCACAGCTGCTAGAGGTGACCAAATGCTGTTTGTTCTGCCTTTGTCAAATTCTCTTCTATCACCTCTACTGCCTTATTTCAGGCTCTCATTTGAACTGAAGTATCACAATAGCATTGCAGCTGGTCTCCTTGCTTCCAGTGGCCACACCACATCCACTGCCAGACGATCTTTGTAAAAGCAGATCATGTCAATCTCCTGCTTAAAAACAGCGCCTTCAAGATAACATAACCCCCACTGCCTCAAAGATAAATTTGTTATTGTTTTGCTTTTCCTTGAAGCTTTTTAAAGAAAAAAAAAATTACTGTTAAATATAATAGACATATGACAAGTACATACAAAGCGGTTCCTTTTTTTTTTTTTTTTAAACTTCTGAGCCATTTCCTGTTTTGAATAGCCTGTCACATCTCATTCACCTGAGCTGCTCCTCTGTGTCCTCCAAGCCTTGGCTCAAGCGTAGTGTGGCCTCCTTCCAGGAAACCTTCCCAATGATAATCATCTCTTCACCCACTTTGGGTCCCTCACTTTGGTGTTTAACGTTTATGAATTGCTCTATTGTACTATATTGTAACTATACGTATTTGTCTTTTTCCTTTCAGAGGCTATAAAACTGTTGAGAATTATGTGTTTTATTCCCAGAACTTTCTCTAATGACTAACACATAGGTGATAGAGAAGCTTATGTAGTCATTTAAAGCCAGGGCCCTGTGAGAACCCTACCGTGAGACCCACGGCGGTCCTCCTCACAGGGCGGAATCCTGGGTGGAGGGAAAATCCCCGCTCAAGATTGATGATGTCGTACCGAGTGGACAGGCATTTGTCATCATCTCCTTGGTGCGGCTCAGTGTAAGACCAGCTGTTGGAACTTCGTGAAATAGGAAGATCCCTTCCCAGGAACACACATGGAGGTTAATTATGTGTGCAACGTAAGAGGGAAACTTGTGAAATAAGAACAAGTATTGGCAGATTATATTAATCACACATACTTCTAGAAATTAGAGATATTTGTATATTTATATAGTCTCAAAGAATATTCCCTGAAATGTTACCAATCTCTCAGGGGTGGGATTTTGGCAGATCTTCTAGCTACTTCATTTTCATATTTAAAAACTTTTTGCAAGAATATATTTCATTTATAATTAAAAAAAAAAAAATAAGCGTTTTCAGCAAAAGACAGGCTGCCTGCCTCTCAGGAGTGGGGCCAGGAGGATAGCTCTGTGACTGGCAGAGCCTTTGTCGGCCTGTTTCCCAGGCCCTCCTTTTCTGGGGAAGCTGAGAAGAAACATGGTGCCCCACACTTCACAGAGGAAACGACAAGTCCGTGTAAGGGAGGCGAAGCACACACCTGGGGGAGTTCTGCACTCCCTGTCAGGCCAGCCGGCCGTGTTTTCCAGAAGCCAGTTGCTAGAGTAATTTCCCAGCCTGGCAGTGAGGCCGCATGCAGTCAATGGGAGGAGACCTTGGAGAAGCTCCAGTAAGTCTGCCGCAGTGGGAGACTGCAGGTACTCCAGGCCTGCTGCAGTGAAGGAGAACTTTAAAGTCCTTTGGATTTAGTAAACGCCTTAAAAATAATTGTACCAAGTAGTCTAGGTGAATCCCTGGGCCTTGCTGGTCCTGGAGGTCTGCACACCAGCCCCAAGCCTACCACTGACCAGTCTTCAGACTGGGTAGAGATAATTCTGAGAGTGGGTCTTGGTCTCTCCTAGCCGCTCTGCAGATAATGGGTAACTTCCAGAGACATCCAGAGACAGACATGGAAAGTGAAGAAAGCAAGGGAAAGACTGGCTGTGGCTTTGAAGGTAGACAGAGTCTCCAGGGAGAATGAGGAGCCAAGAAGGATGTGCTGAAAACTAGATTTACAAAAGGAGAAAGTAATGCCGAGGAGTTGGGTAGCATGGCCCTTCAAAAGTGATTCACCATGAAGCAGCCAGGTTTTACTCACCTGCCTTTCATGTCAGTCTTGTTTCTTGCTCTGAACTGTGATACTTTTTTATACCCAAGCTGGTCTTTATTAAACTCTGAGAGACCACAGAGAAAAAATTAAATTGTATTGACACTAATTCAATTAAGAGCTACGAACATTTTAAAGAATTTTTAGATCTACTTTTAAAAAATTGATACATTTACCCTAATTGAAATTTAAAAAAATCATACATCCATATTTCAGTTATCCCTATTTTGCATAAATTGCAAGATGAATGTGTGTGTGTATGTGCATGTGTGTGTGTGTGTGTGTGTGTGCGTGTGTGTATATATATATATATCACCTGCTATGAAATTTATAGCTAATTTGACAACAAGCTAGTCAGATACGAGGGTGATTTCCTGTGCTCATCAAAACCCAAAATAGTTTAGCGAAGGATTTATTTAGTATTGAGGTTTTCAGATTATTAATCACACCGTTCTCCCTTTTGCATTATTAATTAAATGAGAAACAGTACAACAGTCAAGTGGAATAAAGTATTAGGAATATTTTGTGAAAGAAAATATTAGGAATATCTTTAATGAGAGCAATGTGGTTGTACTGGATTATTTTTTAAAATCTTGCTTGAATCGCAATGATTTGAAGATGTAGTTCTAAGTTTATTTTAATATTTGGTTTAAATAATCATCTTAGTTGAAAAAGACACCTCACAAAAATGAGGTAGTTGGCAATGGAAAAATATATCATTGGATGAGCTTATTACTAAAGTCACAATACTCTTTTTAAAATCCGATTCACAATTATGCAGCGTTTTTTTTTTGAAATTCCATCTCCCTTGATCTCAGACAAATCAAAAGATATTGCATTTTCACATTTAAAAAAATGGGTTTAATGCCCACTGAAACTCGATAGTTTTTGAGCAGGTAAAAAGTTTTGTTTCTAAATGTTTAAACTGAGAAGATAATTTTTATGAGTGATTCATGTCATTTTCACCAACAAAATCAAAATTATGATGTCATTTTAAAACATCCATTTTCACATGCTATCTCTATAGCATAAGTGTCTTTTTGAAAGGCAGTTCTTATTTTTGTTAAATTTTCATCTCGAAGGGACAAAATTAAGTGTTATCTTGAAGGGACAAAATTAGGTGTTATTGTTTGGAAAATATTTGCTAGATAGCATATTATCATTACCACTTGGCATCATAGAAAAGTTCAGCAAATTGGGACAGTTGTCTTTTCTAAAAAGAAAAATGAGTAGCCCATCAACATTGTTAGATGGCTCTTTTAAGTATTTTCCCACAGATAACCAGCAAGCCCCTTGTATGATATGAAGGATTTTTGTCTTGTTCATTACAAAATTCTGTAAATGTTCTGCTTTTTAAAGGTCTTTTTTCTATTGCTTATATATATTCTATAGCAAGCAAACTGCAATATATTGCAGTTAATGGAAAAATTATAAATAAGTAAGGTGCCACTGTCTACTTCTCCATTTTGGATCTTCTCTTGGGATTCCATGGTTTATGATATGTAACTGTCAGGACTAAGTGAGGCACCAGGGTGTCATTATGTTTATTAAATTTAATTTCTTATGTTTTGAGTTACACTGTAAATGGGGGTTCTAATTTTTTTCCTGCACCCCTGTAGATATTCTGCTCAACCTGGGGCACATATGTCTCCTTTTGGTGACCTCTAGCTCTATCTCAGTGTATAAGTGGCCCTCTGTGATTTGGCTTCTGTCCACCTCTTAGACTTATTTCCTGCCACAAGCCTGCTTTGTACCATGTACCCCAGCAACTCCAAACTGCTTTTTCATTTCTTTATGTGCCATGTCTAGGATCTTCTTCCCTCAAACCTCTTTCCCTCCTCTACTATGCCTTTTATAACTAAGGTAGGGGCCTGTAAAGAGTCTTTCTTTGCCCCTACCCTGACCTCAGATTAGGTATCCTTCCTTGTGCTCATAGAATGTTCTGTGTATGTCTCTGATACTACATTTATCACTGGTATTATGTTTCTGTCTGTCTACCATAAGCGCCTTGAGGGTAGAGAGCAGTTCTTAACCTATAGTTTAGAGATGTTTATGACTGAATGCATGGGTCAATCACTTCTCATTTGCTCCCATAAAATTTCTTTCTAAGGAAGAAGGGTGACATATTCATTCATGCCTATTTGAAACAGTGTACAATCTCTTTATAAGCTTGACCCCTCCGCAAAGAACATACAATATTAAATTTTCTATTCGGTCCCCCCCTTTTAATGACAGATTTCTCATCTCTTTTTTAATACAAGAATGCATATGTTTATTCTTTTATCTTTTTACCTCCCGACCTCTTAATCTTTTTTTTTTCTTCTTTTTTTGGCTTTGCAGGCTTTGGATGGATTTTTCTTTGTTGTGAACTGTGAAGGGAGAATTGTATTTGTGTCAGAGAATGTGACCAGCTACTTGGGTTACAATCAGGAGGAATTAATGAATACCAGTGTCTACAGCATACTGCATGTAGGGGATCATGCAGAATTTGTGAAGAATCTGCTACCAAAATCACTAGGTACAAAGAAGTGTGTTTTTTAAAGGAATATGAACTTTCTGTAGATTCTCCTTATGTAATGTTATTATTTTTATAACACATAGTATTATTCTAATATTGTTACATTTAAAATATTTTTAAGTTTAGTTTCATCTTGAGATGTAAAGGGGGAACGTCATCAAATAGCTCAGCAGTTCCCAACCTTTTTGACACCAGGGGCCAGTGCTCCTACGAGAATCTAATGCCCGATGATTTGAGGAGATGCTAGCGCAGGGGAGCGGCTGCAAATACAGATGAAGCTTTGCTGGCTCTCCCGCCGCTCACCTCCTGCTGTGCGGCCCCGGTCCTAACAGGCCACAGACCAGTACTGTCCATGGCCCAGGGGTTGGTGACCCATGAAATAGCCAATAGAGAGCATTGCTTTTATCATCTTGCTCTGGATTATGCCACAATCATCTGACCATAGTGGGAGGCAGACCAGATAGTTGCTTTGCCACAAGAAGCTTCTGCTTGAAATTCTCTTTGTTTTCCATTTTAATTATGTCCAAGAAAGAGACAAATGTATATCCTTCCTACCAATCTGCTTCAAGGGGAAAAAGCAAAAAGGGAGGTGGAAGGGCAAAGGGAGGAAGGAAAGAAAAGAGGAAGGAAAGGAGGGGGAGGGAATGGAGGTAGTGGAATAAACTGTCATATTACATATTTACTAAAATAAACATTTTTGGATATAAGTGCTTTCAACCCAGGAGTTCCAAATGTGTTTGGATGGGTTGTTCACTGACGAAGGATCCTGGCTCAGAGGATGGGTGGGGTCCGATTTCCAGCCTCCGTTCCATTTACTAAGCCATGTGCCTAATCTTACGCCTATATGTGCTCCAAAATTGGGGAGAGAGTCTTGGCTAGAGATCCTATATAACTAAACCAAACATGCAGATTAAATGTTATCCATAACTCTCTATTTTCTACATTGTTTACTTGACGGAATGGAAGCCGATTTGTCCTTTGAAAAATGTAATAAGTGTTTATAGCAACTGCATCCTGAAATAATTGTTTCTATTAAAATCAGTAATTTGATATTTGAATTATCAAGGGGTCTTATATGTTTTATTATAGAATTTTAGAGTGGAAATGATTTTAGAGATAATATAGTAGATTTCTTTATTTTAAAGATGAGGCAAAGATTAAGTAATTAAACCAAATCTTATAACTAGCTCATAGCAGAACCGAAACTTCTTACTCCAGTCTAGGTTAGTTCCATGATTTCCTCTAACAGTTGCAGAGTGATGACATAATGAAAAGGAAGGAGGGTTGATGGAGAGGATAAGATAAGAACACTGTTGGGAATGGTGAGAGAACAACCTTAAACGCCCTCTGACTGCCACCATGGTTTGCATGTAACATTGTAAGTGGGAAACGGCGACCCGCCACGTAGAGACTGATTCTCACTGGAAATGTACAGACATCTTTTCTATAACTGAATTCAGTTTTCTTACACTGAATCAGGTGGCATTTCTGTTTTAACAGTCATTTTTATGTAGTAACTTATCGATTACCCACAATATTCAAGGTATTGTAGTATATAATATGTGCAAATAAGATTAAGTGCAAAAAAAAATGGTTATAAGAAACAAGATTGGTCTCTATCCTTTTCTAAGTATTTTTTTTTTTTTTGAATCACAGACTCTTTCGAGAAACTTTGAATCCCTTCTCCAGGAAGGTGTGCATGCACACAAGCCCATCCTTAGGTGTTCATGCTTGCCAGGGTAACACTCCTGCTTAACAATGGACCTATGGTTTTCAATCATTTTTTTATTGCCAGAGTATAACTGGAAACAGCTATTAATTAACTGCTGTAAAAGCTATTAATTAACTGCTGTAAAATTCTAAATAAAAGAGCTAATAAATTAATTTTTAATTTTTGTCTTTAACTGTTTTTATAAAGGCTGTTAATGAATTAGGGTATTTGTAAGTTCTTATCTTCAAGCGGGGAAATTCTATACACTCTCTTGGAAATTTTACCGTTTTCTAATTGGTAGACATTTTGATTTGCTAAGGAAGATAAGTATCCTCTTGCCTCAGGATAACCTTAGATGATCTGAAGAGGTCTGTCTGTCTTTTAATCCAAGTATCTAATTAAGCAGATGGCTAAAGATATGTCTTTTGTATCTTCAGAGCTTGTATTTTTTTCACTTTATTCACAGGCATATAATCAATTTTTCTTCCACAGTAAATGGAGTTCCTTGGCCTCAAGAGGCAACACGACGAAATAGCCATACTTTTAACTGCAGGATGCTAATTCACCCTCCAGACGAGCCAGGCATTGAGAACCAAGAAGCTTGCCAGCGGTATGAAGTAATGCAGTGTTTCACTGTGTCACAGCCAAAATCAATTCAAGAGGATGGAGAAGGTAAAACAAAGGGTGATTTTAAGGTGTTTGATTGCTTTTTCCATGGCTTTCAGGAGTAGGGAGGTAATTAATCATAAAAACTGCCTTCTTTAGAGAGTATTTTTGGTTACTGTATTATGTATCATAAGGGCTATTTAATTTGCTATTTGTTAAAAGTATTTGTTAAAAATACCTAAGAAAAAAATTGCTAATATCTAGAATCATTCCTTTAAAATGCCCCCAAATTTTCAATTTTAAGCTGGCATTACCACTAAAATGTCAAATTCAAACCAACTTGCTGCCTCGAAATAAGAGATGTCACTGACTGTTGCCAGTTGGAAATGTACCAGATGCAGCAGGCTGTTGAACAGCTCTGATTTTTTTAAAGTTTCAAGTTTAGAGTGTAGGGAACATTGGAGGATAGAGTTAGCATTTTTAAGGCCATACAAGGTAATTTATAAGGAGAAAGCTTATGAACAGATGAAAACACAGCTGAAGCTCTAATATGAACACGGTATCAACATAGCATTAAATATGTGACAGTGAGTGAGTTTTCCATGTGAACTTAGAATGAGCTAAGTTAAGAACACCACAAATGGGAAACTCGAGTAAGGACCTGGGAAGGTAGGAGAAAGAGAAGTCAGTCAGATGCAAAAAAGGCCATGTATGTAGTCAGTCTCAGCAGGGAATGGGTGCCACAGTCAGTTGGGGACTTTCTACATAATACATGTTCAGGGCTGCCTTATGTGATTAAATTCATATTTAGCTGTGTGATATTGTGTGTGGCACTCAAAAAAAATTGGAAATGAGACTTTGAAAAAATTATAGATCCTACAACATAAAGTCCTCTGTCAAAGGCAAATTATGCTTCTTCAGAAACAGTTAAATGTTATTTTTCTCATATGATAATTATCTGCACAGTGATTGTAAGAATAATCTTTGTGGCCAGTAAGTACTGATGAGTATAGGAAATTGATTATAAAACTGTAGTTTAAAAACCACTGTGTTGCCTAAATCTAGCCAGAACTACTACTTCAAGTTGATATCATCCAAGTACATGAGATGCATCAGTCTTCTCTAGTTTATGTAAGAACATTCCATGGGAAGGAATAATTTATGCTAACTAGATCTCTACCTGAAGTTGCCAGTTTTTGGTTGCCAGCAATTTTATTTCTATACTATTATATCAGAGTGACTCCAATATCAGATCCTATGTCATGTACTGTTTCTATAAAAACTGTTAATGGCAAGTAATAGATGTGACTCATTTTCTAACCTCTTCAATTTCCCCTTCTTGTTTTGGGCAGATTTCCAGTCATGTTTGATTTGTATTGCACGGCGATTACCTCGGCCTCCAGCTATTACGGGTGTAGAATCCTTTATGACCAAGCAAGATACTACAGGTACGAACTACAAAGTTCAGAATGTTCCATCAGTATTAATGATGTGACTATGCTTTTAAAACTAATTATGTCCAAAATTTTGTGTCCTTCTGTTCTCTGCTCTTCGGACTCTGTTGACTAGTCTTATGCAGAAAACATTTTAAGTGGTGGTTTTGATAGTGTGCATTTTAAATACTGTAATCATCGTCACGAGCAGAGTGCTGGGGAGAACATTATTTTATAACTATTCACGTACCTGTATTTGTTTTGATTATAAATTATTTTTCGTAATCATGGAATAAATTAAGGAACTATGGCAATGTAGATATAAATATATTCATTTATAAATGGATACAAGTATGGTGGTTTTACTTTATACTTAAATGTATCTAGCTATCTTTTTTCCCTTATTCTTTTTTAAAAAAATTTATTCAGCCACAATTATTGACTGCCTAGAAATGCCTGTCACTATGTGTGATTGCTCAAGGCATACATGGTTGAGCAGAAAGCAAGGATGTAATTACAAATCGTGGTATGTTATATGATGAAAAAGGTGTGAGATGGTATGAAGTAGGCTAACAGGGAGGACCTATTTTAAAATTAGCTGGTTAACAAAAGCCTGTCTAAGGAGCTGATATTGAACTCAAGCCCGAAGGATGAGGTGGTGCCAACTAAGCAAAATACGGGGTTTGGAAGGGGACAGGGAGGAAGGGGCATGGTGCAGAATGAGTGCTCCCGACTGAGGAAGCAGAGCTGCAGAAGCCCTAGGTAAGACTCACAGGTGCGAGCGAAGAGCTGCGAGAAGGGCAGGAGAGCCACAGTGAGCGGAGTCGAGAGCACGGGAGAGTAAGGCCTTCCGCTTCAAGGCCGACTTCGGCGTGATTTTCAGCAAAACGAATTGCTATTATTCTTTACAATTTGTAAGGTATTTTTCATATACTACATAATTTTATCTTCGCTCTAACACATCAGGTTTTCGTACTTTTATCAATCAGAATTATATATTTGTCACTCACTTTTCTAATTTTAAAATAGATACTATGTATTTTTTTATCACACTGAGATTTAAAAAGTCATTTCTAGTAAATTTTATTCTTTATGAAAATTTAGTTTTTACATACTTTTTTACCTTTACCATTGTTTATATGGGCCTATTACAAAATTTACTAATTTTTTAGTCCCAGAAATCTGATATTCCTATGTTGTGTGTTTTATTCTTGCATTTTTACACTGTCAGCTGCTCTTACTGAAGAGCAGGTGGGGATAAATTAGCACAGATACTAGAATATAGTAAAGAGAATGTCTAGGAGCTTGGGGATACACATCTAAAAGCAGCAATTATCAATTACCATACCTTTCTTCATTCCCATTTTAAGTCTTCCATGTACATGTTCCTTTCCATTTTCCACCAGTGAACAGCATTGGAAAAATTTAATAAACCTTTATTGAAAACCAAAAATTTCATTGCATGGAGGAAAAATAGGGTTCACTAAAAATTATGACTGGTCTTTTGTGTCAGTAAAACCAAACAAGGGCACACAAGAGAGCAGAATAAAAGCTCATTGGAAAAGGGTGATGGTTAGGCCACAGAATAAATGTGGGAGATGGGGAGGGCTAAAAGTTATGAGGCTAATTTAGGAACAGTATTTTTCAGCTTTTCCTCATATTGCATTCTATAAATTGAATCCTAAATTGGATTGTTGTAAAGAAGACTGTATTTTCCCATAGAAACATTGTTATCACTATTAGTTTTGTTTCTAACCAAGGATTCAGCATAAAATCTCAGATATAGCTGATTTAAAAATAAATTTATAAAAATTTAAAAAATTAAGCTCAGGATTATAAAATAATTATAAATCCAAAGGGTACCTCAGAGATCATAGAATCTAGGCTGCTCAATTTACAAATGAGGGAATGGCAATTTTTCCAAAACCATGCAGCTAGTTGCTAAGAACAGGCGTCTTTAGGCCCTAATATAGCAGTCTTTATTTATATTACATTGCCTTCCACCAAACAACTCTTAAAAGGGCATCACTGTGCTGTACACACCTAGTACACAGAAGATAATAAAGAAAATATAAGACATAAAACAGAAAGATGCCAGAGAAATATAAAATATTCTTAAAATGTAAAACTGATATTATATCATAGAACAGATTTAGATAAAACATAACTTACTGTAGTAAGTATTAGATATTTAATTCCTTAAAATTTTAGTAATACTTTTAATCCTATATGGGGTAGTTCCTGTTTCTTAAAAAAGAAAAAAGTCTTCTACCAGGAAATGTTGAACACTGGTTTATTTGTTTGTTTGTTTGGTTGGTCTGTTGGTTAAACTTTCCTCTAGCAAGCAGAGATATTCTAAATCAACCTATTCATGATTCTCTCCTAAGATAGTCATTGCCTTGCCCAATCATATGTTATCATTGCTGATAATTTAACCACTTCTCTTCTCCAGTCTCACAATTGCAAACTCTCTTGCTCTCTCATGGGCCAAAAGTGACATGAACACATAAACACGTGCACGCATACATGCGCTTCTCCCTTAATCACTGCCTTTGGGGAGTATTACTGCCTGTGGGGATTATGTAACAGTGCTTTCTCTGCTGTAACCAACTCTTGATCTCTGACATAATAAGAGACGAGGAGTAAATAATTAAAATTCTTAGAACATCCAAAATTGTAGTTTCAGTCACAGAGTTCATCAAGCTTTCTCTAAACTGTTCTTAAATAACAAAATTTCCTTCTTTAAGTGTTAATTTATTTTTTTCCTACCATCTACATTTATGTCAGGACTTCGGCAACAGCCTGCTCAGACAGGCTCAGGCACATTAGATTCAAGACTAAGTTAAAGAGGTCTAATAAATACTTATTTCTAAACAAACCAAGTGAAATACATGAAGACATGATTCGTTAAAATGAGGAGGCACAAACAGTGCAATAGATTTGAGCCGATTGTGTAAGAAAAGGGAAGATGAGGAAAAGACAATCAGGCATTCATAGAAGTGGAAACGTGAGTGATGAATAAACACAAAAAAATGCTCAACCTCATTAATTGGGGAGAACAAATTTAGACCATAACCATTTTTCACCTACTGCTTGTAAAAAGAAGGAAAAAAAAGAAGCCTGACAACACCAAGTGATGGAGAAGATGTTGGATTAACAATAACTGTCATATATGTTTTTGGAAAACAGTTTAATATCATGAAGTTGAACATTCACATAACGTACGACACAACAGTTCCATTCCTGCCTATGTACCCTAGAGAAAGTCTCTCACAAACTTGCACCATGGAAAATGTGAAAGTTATTCATAGCAGCACTGATTGTAATGACAAAAAACAGGGAACAATTTAGGTGTCCATCGACAGGAGGATGTGACAAATGAGTACAAACTTAATGAAATGCTATTAGTAGTGTTCAGGTTCTGAATTGGATGCTGGGTTTGTGGGTTTTCACTTTATTAATCTAATTTATATATGTATATATCTTACCCATATTATTTTGTGTGAATATAAGATTGCATAAAAAATAAAACATCTGAACAATCACAAACTGGATTGTCTCCGAATTAACTAAGGAATAATTTACCTGAATTCTTAATGTTCTCTCACTTGTTATCTTTTTATGATTTCGTTGCTTTCAGTCTTTGTTTACTCTTAAATGCAATACTGCCTACAGCCCAAGAGGAAGTAGAAAGGAAAAGATTTGCTTACTTTCTCATATCCTCTTCATTTAGTTATTGGAAATTAATTTAAACCAAAATAATATATTCACCTGTGCTTCTTTCTCCTCAACGAGTGGTTCAGTCATTAGTATAAGGAGAGGAGGATCCGAAGAGCAAGCCAGAGGAATTTGACTGGCCTTAGTTTCAGCAGCTTCAGGTCTTTATAGTATGATTTTAATATTTCACTGGAATTGAATTTTAGAATATGACAAACTAGTATGTAACATACTCCAAGGCCAAAACAATTTTAACAGGTCATTGATATACTTTGTTACCACAGATGATAAAAATTAATAGTGCTTTTTAATGCTTTTTTTCCATTAGGCGTTTGGGAAGCAGAATATTTCTGAGATGTAGTTGTTTGTTTTCAAATATGGATGACTTATATCAAGAGGCTGTCGTAAATGTACAATTTCATTCTTTGTGTAGGTAAAATCATCTCTATTGATACTAGTTCCCTGAGAGCTGCTGGCAGAACTGGCTGGGAAGATTTAGTAAGGAAGTGCATTTATGCTTTTTTCCAACCTCAGGGCAGAGAGCCATCTTATGCCAGACAACTATTTCAAGAAGGTACAGTGTTTCTCTCTCAAATATTTTCACTACCCTTGGTCTTTGTTAATATTGAATAATTTGTGTGGAACTTATGGCTCGATAAGTATTTTCTCCAAATTATGGTTTTTGTAATAATCAGTTTTAGGAAAGGAAGAAATGGGTAAGCAAAGTAATTCATGAGTGGATCCTGAATTTTGGGATACACATTTTAAAGAACAGGATATCATATGGTGGTCACTCACTCATTCATTCATTCATTCATTCAGCAGACATATATCAAGTTTCTCACATACATAGAACATATATGTAAGATGCCAGGGATACGTGATGATTAAGAAGCAGGGTTTTGCCTACAAGGAGCTCAAAACTTAGTGAGAGGATAAATGACAGTTTTAAAAATCAGTTTGACATGGGCAATAATAAAGGTATAACCAAAAGAAGAGAAAAATTAATTTTGACTTGAAGAATCAGGGATAGCTTCAGAGAGAAAGTGATATTTTTCCTGGCTTTTGAAGATCATTCCCAGCAGAACAGACATATCAGAGGGCTTCTAGACAACGTAGAGATATATATTGAGTATGTTTACTTCATGACCGTTTCAGTATCTGCACCTACTGACTCGTTGAAGTTTCACATTAAAAATGTCATATGAAATTATTAATTAGTAATTGAAGAGCTGCTGCATCATAGTAAGTCTATGGGAATATAAAACAAGTATATTCCCTACCCTTAATGAACTTAATAATATTATAGAAAGACGGGAAATTATCTTAGAATTAAGGCCAGAAAGTTCATAGAGATTCAGAGATAAGGGATTTTGATGCACTTTAAAAATATTGCCATGTAGTTATGGTGGCCTAATATTCCCTTGCAGCATAATTTATCCTCCAATCTCTAAGTAAATAGTTTCTTTGGAAAGAGATTGTTTGTATGGCTGTTCCTGAAAAATAATTTTTAAATATTTTTATTATTCTATCCTTGTTTTAATATTTTCCCATAATATTAGGTTTCCTAAGTTTACAGATGATTTTCCATCCATTACATTTTAGGTCAACTGCTTCCTAATGATATGAAGGAAATAGCTTGCCTTTTTTTTTTCAGGAAGCCATCTATATGAATCTCACTAGTTTGGTTACTTCTGGAACAGCTTCCTACAGACTAATGGTCCTCCAGTGGGCCTCTTGTGACTGGTAGCATCCCCAAAGATAGTATTTCAGCGAATAGGACCAAGAATCTGTAATTTTAAAAGTTCCTCAAGGAATTCTAAAGTGCAGTCACCTTTGAAAACCATTACAGCAAGCAACTAATGCCACCCACTGGTTGCAAAGTTTGTGACTTCCTCTGCCAAGAGTGGCATTTGACTTTTGTGTAGATTTGAGACTCAGGACACTCTCTCCACTCACTGCCTAAACTGCTGAAGTATATGACGCCCTCTGATTTTTGTCTTAACTTTATAAGTTGGGCCTTCCAAGACTTGACTTAAAAGATTTTTATTTTTATTTGCCTATAATTTACATACATTTATTTCCACCAAAGCAAGGCAGGTCTAGATTTCGTCTCACTGTCCAAATGACTAGGCTCCCCATAGATGTGACTGAACAATGGATTAAGATATGTGTTTCTAAACCATTACAATTCTCTATCAAACAGATTAATTAAAGTATAATAAGTAACTATTCTATCATTAACATATGAAGTAAAACAATTTAGAGTAAAATGTAAAGAAATATAATTCAACACCTCTTCTCCATTAGTCATTTCTTACTGTCCTTTTTTTTAAGAAAAAAAATTCCTTAATAGAAATAACTTACTTATATTTTTCTCGGTATTAAGTTGTCCAGACTTCACATGACTCTGATTTTAGTGTTTCAGAGAGTCTGGACAGCTTACCAGACTGCATTCATGGGTTGAGCACATCCTTTCTGAATTAAAATCTCAGATGAGGGGGTCAGATATCTTAACCAGCGCCAAAGGTAATGCTTAAATATAAGTGTACCTAGGAGATAATTGAGTGTTCAGTTCCAGACTACCACATTAAAGCAAGTATCACCATAAAGCGAGTCCTAATCCTTTTACTGGTGGAGAGTCCTGCCTACAATTTGTAAAAAACCCAGTATCTGTGAGGCACTATAAAGCGAAGCACATTTAAATGAGAAATGCTTGTACATCAAGTTGGAGAACCACTGGTCTATCAAGAGTGGACAGAGGTGTAAATTTGCATTTGCAGTTTCCTTGCTGCCTGTTTACGTCGGGACAGTGTGAAAAGAGTGAAACAAATTATGTCACTGTATTCTTGACTTCGTGTAAAACTTTTAAAAAGCTGACAGTGTTTTAATATTTAGGCAAGAAAAATCTGTCCTCCTTTTGTCTTCTTTTCTCCTGCCCATTAACTCCGAAGGCAGTGGCTGGTATAAAATCCTAGTATGCGTTAAAAATTTAATTTAGTTATTTAGTTTTTTAGCTGCTTTTGAAAGAGAAAGCTCGTGGACTGCTTTTCAAGGGTGTTTACCATTTTATTTTCCAGAATCAAATTTGAAAACACATTTCAGCCAAAGAATACCCGAAAGCATTCAGTATAAATTAGATCATAGCAATAGTTCTCCATTAAGTTTGGGGGGGAAATGGATATCAGGATCAGCTGAGGAAAAGTTTAAACTAGAAGAAGGTTCCCCCATTCTGTTCAATTCAGGACCATTCCCTTAAAGAAAGGTTTGGTTAAATATGTCCCACATTTCATCAGAGGCAAATGTTAAACCAGATTTCTAGACTCGACTCACACTACTGAATTAGAGTCTGTACTCTAAGATGTTTTCTTACAGAGAAGTTGGAAAAATATAAACCTAATTTCCACAAGATATGAATAGCTAAACCTAGGAAGTGATGTTTCCTGCTGAATTAAGTTTGGGAAATGTTTTGGTCTCCCATTTTGGGGGATTCATAAGACATATTTAAGGTATTTAAATTTCTGGGAAGTTCTGCAATAAAGGTACCTATATGACTGTTACCGAGGCTTATTTTTCCTCAGAATACTTCTTCCTGTAGCACATCTGTCAGCACTTAGGGAGAGTAGAAGTCATGGGACATGTTGGGCTAGATAGCCAAGGAAAGTTTCATGAAAGTTCTGTTTACCCATTATCAGTGATGCCATGGATCATTTCTTGTCTTTGAAAGATGTCCAGGATATATCGTTACATTGAAAAATAGGCTAAGAAAGCACATCATGTACAGTATGATCTCACTCTTCTGTATTTATTTATGCAATTCTAGAAGGTTCACAAAATGTTAATCTTTGAGGGATGGGATTATAAATGACTACTTACTCTTTGTTCATTTCTCTATTACCTTAACTTTATAATCACAAAATAAAGTTATTTTCATAAAAAAAAAAATCACAGGACAGTTGGAAGCAGTTTATAGTATCAAGAAGTTTGGAAGCATTGCTATAAAATATAACTACCCATATAAATGATTAACCAGAATGTTCTTTGAGACTTGTGAATTCCATGGTCCATATAACAGACTTAACTGAAAATCTTTTTATTTCAAATTTTGTTGGAAATATTTAAAATATGAGTATTTTTCTTTTTTAGAAATATTGTTATACTGAATAGAGTTTAGTCATTGATGATTGAAAATCTTAGAGCATCTAGGGGTAATTTTTTCCTTTATCTTAATAATAGTTTTTTTAAATTGCATTCTTTCTGAATATATCTAGAGAAATATCAAAGAGAAAAAGAAATCTGTACCAGCATTGACCTGTCGTACCTTCCCACACATTTTATATCTGCCCATTTAGTTAACATCACTAAGTCATGCTTGTTGAGGTTATCCCAGCACTAAATTGGGTGGAGCGAAAAACCCAAATAGCTCTACTCCTACAGCTGCTATGACCAGAGAAAATGGTTTCCTTTGCTTCATAGCTCTGTTGAGGCCTATTCTAGGGTAAAACAAAAGCAAAAATAAAAACAAAAAACAAGAACAGTTGCCATTTTAAAGTTCTTTGAAGAGATTCTGGAGTGTCAGTTATACTACATCAATAATATCCCTCCCCACTAAGTGTTCCAAAAATTTTATAAGTGGACACAGGAGTCAGCAATCAAATTCTAGCTTTATGCCTGGCAAAACTAGATCAGAAGACAAGGCCAAGACCTGTGATCAAAATGAGATTCCAGATGATTTTGTCCACGCCTAAACCTTGAAACCTACTTATGGGGAAAATTTGGTGTGCAAATCAAATGTTTATCCAACCAGCTCTGTAAAGAATCATGTCTCCCTTACTCATATCTTAATTCAGAATATTAGTGATTCTTAAATAGGGTTGAAGCTATTGGTATAAATGGTATCTAGGATAGCTGAATATGTATATGGTTCAGGACATATATCTTTGGAACTTGCTTGTTTGTTTTCTCTTTGGTGTTTATTCAGGAAATATTCATTCAGTCCTGCTCTGTTGTAGGCTCCAAGCTTGCTATTATCTCACAACGTTATTGGCTTCATTTTAGTGATGATGTGTGAAGGCTAATTTGTATTATTAAGCCCTAAACTTAAAAATGACAAAGTTCAAGCCTAAATCTGATTCCTACACTCATATTCTTTTCATTGACCCATGCTGCCTTCTTGGTGATATGTCCGTCTGAACAACTGAGCACCAAAAAAATTTAGTTAACCGGATAGTCTTAATTAGGTTCTAATTAACATTTTGTTATATTTACTATTGCCATTTTTTCATTTCAAAGAATGTGTGAGTTGTGTTAAGTCGTATTCCACACATTATCATCCAAAATAAATAATCTAACTTCAAAACTTAAAGTGTAATCATTTCCTTTTGTTAATAGAGGTCCTCTAATTTTGGAATTTTTACTAGTTTAGATATGATCCTACAAGTTAAGGCAGCATAATTACCAAAGGACTATTGATGTTTCTGTAATCTACATTAAGTATTTAATGTTCTCATGCTAGCCTGAATTTCTGGTTCTTTCTCACTTTATAGGGCTTGTCAATAAATCAAGAAATTTGTCTCCATTGATTTCCATTACAAAAATAAGTCTAGATTCCTACAAGAGCAAAAATATAAATTGAGATATAAGCATTTGAGAACATAGCTAAGATTT
>NW_011888809.1:1941546-1978077 GCF_000151845.1 Pteropus vampyrus | reverse complement strand
ATATTCATTCAGTCCTGCTCTGTTGTAGGCTCCAAGCTTGCTATTATCTCACAACGTTATTGGCTTCATTTTAGTGATGATGTGTGAAGGCTAATTTGTATTATTAAGCCCTAAACTTAAAAATGACAAAGTTCAAGCCTAAATCTGATTCCTACACTCATATTCTTTTCATTGACCCATGCTGCCTTCTTGGTGATATGTCCGTCTGAACAACTGAGCACCAAAAAAATTTAGTGAACTGGATAGTCTTAATTAGGTTCTAATTAACATTTTGTTATATTTACTATTGCCATTTTTTCATTTCAAAGAATGTGAGTTGTGTTAAGTCGTATTCCACACATTATCATCCAAAATAAATAATCTAACTTCAAAACTTAAAGTGTAATCATTTCCTTTTGTTAATAGAGGTCCTCTAATTTTGGAATTTTTACTAGTTTAGATATGATCCTACAAGTTAAGGCAGCATAATTACCAAAGGACTATTGATGTTTCTGTAATCTCCATTAAGTATTTAATGTTCTCATGCTAGCCTGAATTTCTGGTTCTTTCTCACTTTATAGGGCTTGTCAATAAATCAAGAAATTTGTCTCCATTGATTTCCATTACAAAAATAAGTCTAGATTCCTACAAGAGCAAAAATATAAATTGAGATATAAGCATTTGAGAACATAGCTAAGATTTAAAATCTACCATTTAAGGAAAAGTTACGGTAGTTGATCACAAGTCAGTATTAACCTGTTTAGATGAGGTTTAAGTTGAGGATCAATCAGCAAGTACTTACTGTGTGATTTTATATGCAAAGCATTGTTCAGGATTCAATAGAGAGTGAATAACAAGAACGGGACATAGTACTAGCCTTTATGTTGATTCTAGCTGAAGAATAAGTGTAAAAATTTATCTACCTCCTATTCCAAGAGTTATAGAAGGAATGTTTAGGAAGTCATGAAAAATAAGATTGAAAATGCAAGATGAAGTCAGGTTATATAGAGCTGTGCTGTCCAGTATGGGAGCCACTAGCCATGTGCTGTTATTGAGGACCTTAAATGTATGACTCAGGGACTAAATTTTAAATTTTATTTAATTTTAAATTTAAATAGCCACATGTGACTGATGGCTACTGTGTTGGACAGTGCAACTCAGTGGTGAAAAGCCAGTGAGTGTTTTCCAGCAGAATGAGAAGATCCTAAGGAACAATGAACAGTGATAAGGAAATAGACAAAATGACATAAGCAAAATAACATGAAATATATTGTGTCTTATCTGGCCCTTTATACATCTTTATCTTTATCATTATCCCAAGTTAATTATGTATCTTAAAATGCCACTTTTTTGTTGTAGTTATGTTTTCCAAAATATGTTGTTAAAAAGATATTAACAATTGAAAATTGTTAATATTTTTTATATTAACAATTGAAAATTGTTAATATTTTTTAAGGTTTCGGTATAGCAACATTTACTTATATTCTTACACAAAAATTAGCAGTTTCCATTAAAGACTTTTTTCATCATTGATTATTTCATTAGGAACTAAATTTATGTGTTATGTTTGGTAAATATGCCAGTGATTTTGGCTGAATTTGCCACATGGGTATGGACTTCAGTTGGTTCGACATAGATCTTAACACTTTCAATTAAATTTATATCCTAGTGTTGGTACTTAGACAAATTTACGTATGATATAGGTTTTCAACAGATTATACCTTCTTTAGTTTATATAATATACCCAAGACAATAAAACAGAGCATGTCTTCTTTTTACTTAAATACGTGGCTTCAAAAATTATTTATTAATCAGTCATTTTAAGTCTTTTTAACATATCTTTAAAATGTAATTGAAACTGTTTCTGAAATGTCTTTGAAAAATAGGACTAATATTACAGGCTAAATCATTATATTTATGGTAGTAATTCTTGTTTCAGTGAATATGATTTTTAACCTTGGTATGGCTTAATCTATCTGTTAAATCTTCCTTAAAATAGAATTCTATTGTATTACTAAAAGAGCAATGATGTTTTCTTACTTAGTAGTCTGCTATAGCCTTTACATATTTAATAAATACCAGTATGGTTAGAATTTTATCTGCTGTTAATAAAGCTTTAAGACAAAGTAAATTATATTCTTTATGTAATGATTTGACTGCCTTAACCTAGTTTTTGTTCCTTGTACTAATTGGCTTTATCTTAATTTGCTTACTAAACTAAATTCAAGCATCAAAAAGAATATATATATATGAATATAATAATTTGTCGAACAGGACCTTAGTGATTCACATTCCTGAGTAAAAAAAATAAATTTGAATTTTAGTTAAGAAAGTGTACACTAATCAAAACTTGGAGGGTGAATTTTATGGTTTATGAATTGTATCTCAATAAAGCTGTTATTAAAAATTCGGCCAGCACAAGAAAAAAACCTTGTTAGACCTACTGAAAGTGAGAGGGGAGAAGGTTACTTCCTGGTGTTTTTAATGCACACTTAATAAATTTGAAGAACTGCCCCATTACAGGGAAAGATTAAGATTGATTTTTTTTCTGGTTTGGGGTTTCTTTATCATCATAACTTAGGCGAGGAGTCACTCATTCAAGTAGGACTAACATAAACTTGTCATCAGGTGGTCTGTTTCAACCAGAGTCATTTTCCCCCTCAGATATATACTTCGTCTGAACTGTTCTTTGAGTCTGAGCAGGCAGCATTTGGGCGGGCGTTTAAGATGAGGTTCTAGGTAGAAGTAAGGCTTGGTAACTCTCCTTTGCCCACAGTACAAGTGTCAGAATTTTAACTAGGTTTCTCTTTTGTTTGAAACAGTGATGACTCGTGGCACTGCCTCCAGCCCATCCTATAGGTTCATATTGAATGATGGGACAATGCTTAGCGCCCACACCAAGTGTAAACTTTGCTACCCTCAAAATGCAGACATGCAGCCTTTCATCATGGGAATTCATATCATCGACAGGTACTACTTATTTGGAGAGCGTCATATGAAATAAGTCAGTTCACATGTCTCTTCTTTGAGAAAAATTTTTATACTCTTGATGGCTAGAAAACAAATTCTAAATCAGGCATTAAACTAGTTTGACGTATCCATACTGAGTTTTATAGTTTTGTTGCCTACAATAGCTCTGTTGTTCAAAAAGGGAGACAGGGAAGATGAGGCTGAAATGATGTCTTAAGGATAAAACCGAAAAGGTGGCTACAAGTTTCCAACATTCCATATGTGAACTCCCATATATGATCTTATAAAATATTTCGAAGTTTGTTCATATTGTTATTTTTATTTTTAAATGTATTTTCATTAGGGCAAACTTGATGGCTCCTGAGTTTAGGTTGACAGTTTCTCAAACGACAAATCATTAAACTATCAACTTGAGATTTTTGACTGTCATTGCCTCTAATTTGTTCTCTTCTCTAAATACGTTTTACACTGGTGTATATGGTATATTCAAGGAACCATTTTCTTATCCTATGAATTATTCAAAATCCTACATTTACAACTATTTAAAATTTAGCATTAAACAAAAACAAAGACATTTCCCCTCACTTCATCTTTTCCTCATATGATATATTTGCTTATTGGAACATGGTAATACCAGTCACAAATCTGTTGTCATAATTATGGATTTGAGTGAAGAACTTGATGAAAATCTGAATTCAGTATTCTGCTTTTTTCTAATTTTAGTTTAATTTATGCTTGTGAGTGGAATTAGCACAGTTCTTTTTTTCATATTGTGATTTCTCTTTCAAAACATCTGCTATGTCTGCATATCACCCTTTTTAATTTTTACATCAGTGACACAGTATTTTCCTTACCCAGTCTTCCTCTTTGGAGTTGAAATACTTAAAAGCTGTAACATGGGAGTCATGAGTAAATGCTTTGTAAACAGAGATGTGGGACGTTTCTCTTTTAACCAAAAGTATTATTGTAATGTTAATTATTTGTGTTAAATATTGAAAAGTTAAAAGTACATATATTAAATTTTATTTCCCAAGGCCAAGAAAGATTTCTTTTCCATGTAACTAAAACCATTATCAAATTTATAGAACCATAAGCACTATTTTCTATTAAGAGGTGCTAATATTTCACATTACTAACAGTCCACTGTTGTTTCTTAATTTAAAGTGATACAGAAGCCCTTGATAGCTTGAAATATAATGAGGTGAATGGTCTCGTTTTATAATATGCATCATAAAAATATTTTAATGGAAACCAATAAAGATGTTTGAATAATAATGTATTTTCTCCCCTAGGGAACACAGTGGTCTTTCTCCTCAAGATGACACTAATTCTGGAATGTCAGTTCCCCGAGTAAACCCCTCCGTCAATCCTAGTATCTCTCCAGCTCATGGTGTGGCCCGTTCATCCACATTGCCACCATCCAACAGCAACATAGTGTCCACCAGAGTAAACCGCCAACAGAGCTCTGACCTTCATAGCAGCAGTCATAGTAACTCTAGCAACAGCCAAGGGAGTTTTGGATGCTCACCTGGAAACCAGATTGTAGCCAGTGTTGCCTTAAACCAAGGACAGGCCAGTTCCCAGAGCACTAATCCCTCTTTAAACCTCAATAATTCTCCTATAGAAGGTACAGGAATATCCCTTGCACAGTTCATGTCTCCAAGGAGACAAGTTAGTTCTGGTTTAGCAACAAGGCCCAGGATGCCAAGCAATTCGTTTCCTCCTAATATTCCAACGTTAAGCTCCCCTGTTGGCATGACAAGCACTGCCTGTAATAATAGTAACCGATCTTATTCAAACATCCCAGTAACACCTTTACAGAGTATGAATGAAGGACCCAATAACTCCGTTGGCTTCTCTGCCAGTTCTCCAGTCCTCAGACAGATAAGCTCACAAAATTCACCTAGCAGATTAAATATACAACCAGCAAAAGCTGAGTCCAAAGATAACAAAGAGATTGCATCCATTTTAAATGAAATGATTCAGTCTGACAACAGCTCTAGTGATGGCAAACCTCTGGATTCTGGGCTTCTGCATAACAATGACAGACTCTCAGATGGAGACAATAAATACTCTCAAACCAGTCACAAACTAGTGCAGCTTTTGACGACAACTGCCGAGCAGCAGTTACGGCATGCTGACATAGACACGAGTTGCAAAGAGGTACTGTCTTGCGCAGGCACTTCCAGCTCTGCGTCTGCTAACTCTTCAGGCGGCTCTTGCCCCTCCTCTCATAGCTCACTGACAGAACGGCATAAAATTCTACACCGGCTCCTCCAGGAGGGTAGCCCCTCAGATATCACCACCTTGTCTGTGGAGCCTGATAAAAAGGACAGTGCATCTGCTTCTGTATCAGTGACTGGACAGGCACAGGGGAACTCCAGTGTGAAACTAGAACTGGATGCTTCAAAGAAAAAAGAATCAAAAGACCATCAGCTCCTACGCTACCTTTTAGACAAAGATGAGAAAGATTTAAGATCAACGCCCAACCTGAGCCTCGATGATGTTAAGGTGAAAGTGGAAAAGAAAGAACAGATGGATCCTTGTAACACAAACCCAACCCCAATGACCAAACCTGCCCCTGAGGAAATTAAACTGGAGTCCCAGAACCAGGTGGGTAATCCTCACTTCACAGGATGACATTCCTAGTTCTTTTTTCCTTTTCATTTATTTAACTCCAGCCATAGACCAGATTTGGATTCAGGCTGTGTTTTTTTCCCTCTCCATTGGGAATATATTAAAAGGTTCGTATCAGTGGTTGAAAAAATCACAAGATGCCCTTAAGAGTTCTTCTCGGAACTTTGGAGGGCTGCAATATTAACACAATATTCTAAGAAAGTAGATATTTCTTTCTCTAAAATCAGAGTTCACGTCTTTGGAGATTTTTTTAAAATACCCTTCCTGCTCCCTCCTCCCAATCCCACCTCCTGAATACAACTGTCTGAGAATAGAACCCAGAAATCTATATTTTAAGGACGTTCCTCAGAGAACTCTGATAGGTAGCTAAGTTTGGGAACCTCTGTTGTAAACAACAGGGAGAGAAATGTGAGAAGGTGGTTGAAGCTGCCTAGACTGTCTCACTTGGCTATTTAATTTCCTTTGAAACATTTTCTAAGGCAGTTTATCCTCTCATCTGCTTCTAAC
Organism: Pteropus vampyrus; assembly: GCF_000151845.1. Classification (NCBI taxonomy): domain Eukaryota; kingdom Metazoa; phylum Chordata; class Mammalia; order Chiroptera; family Pteropodidae; genus Pteropus; species Pteropus vampyrus. The sequence continues at coordinate 1,971,984 of NW_011888809.1, read as the reverse complement.
CATACTCAACCCCCATCAGAATAGGGACTTGAGTATTCTGGGTAGTAGAGTGTGTAAAACACCCTGAAACAGAAGCACATATAAACAGATCTTAGCATAAATTTTTATGGATTAGCATCCTCTGTGCTTAGGCTGGGTGGAGGTGGAGGTGGAAATTGAATAATTGCTGTAGACTCTAAAGCAATTAAGAAAAACAAAATAGGGTCCCTCCCATCTAGGAGCTTACAAATTATTTAGACACAATATAGGCATCCATGAAATAGCTGAAAAAGTACTTACAAAGCAGTTGATCAGTAAGACTCTCCAGATTCGAAATTAGTATTCGTAGGTCCTTCAGTCTCTTGAACCAGCTTTGTTTTCAGCCCTCATCTCAGAAAAACCTCTCTCTTCTCACGGACATACTGTACTCTGGAAACATGGAAGTCCTTGCCATTCCTGGGGTAAGCCATGTCTCTTCTAAGCATCTGCCGCCCTGTTCTCTTTTCTAAGTCTGCTGAACTTGCTCTCATCTTCACAAACCAATTCAGACATCTCTTTAGAATCTTCCTCAGTAGCCGAGTTAGACGTTTCCTTCCTCTGTGCTCTCTGTGCTCTGGATTGTTTCTGTGGACTATTTGTAATAACACGATTTGGGTTATTTCTTTATGTGTACGCTCTTTGAAGATAAGGCTCTCTCTCACGTTTCTTGGTACAACTAAACTAATATCGTGTTTTTAAGCTGAAAAATAGCTTTAAATTATGACCATATTAAAACTCTCCCTCTGTAAAATTTAAAATAACAGCTTTATAAAATAAAACCATGTGTACAGTCCTGGTACATCTGTTTTGATGCACACGGACACTCATTTTTGCTGAGTTTATATCTAGGAGTGGAATTGCGGAATCATAAGATATGTGTATGTTCATCTTTAGTAGATAATGCCAGTTTTCCTAGTATGCAAGAATTCCTTCTGGTTGTTCCATGTTCCTACTAATTCTTGGTATTGTCACTCTTAAATTTTAGCCATTCTGAATCTGTGTAGTTCTATCTCATAATTTTAATTAACATTTCCCTGATAAATGTTGATTGGTCATTTGGGTATCTTTTGTGAATTGCTTTTCAAGTATCTTGGCATTTCCTCAATATGTTGTCTTTATCCTTGTAAGAGTTCTTTACATGTTTTAGATGAGTCCTTTATTGGTTATATGTTTGCAGATATCTTTTCTGTGCCATGGCTTGCCTTTTTCTTTTCTTACTGGTGCTTTTTCATAAAATGAAGTCCTTCATTTTAATGCAGTCCAGTTTGCCAGTTTTTTTCCTTTATGGTTAGTACGTTTTGCACATGTGAAACCAAAGACATGTTAAATAATGTTCATAGTAGCTTTATTTGCATTAGCCTAAAACTGGAAACACCCCTAACTCCATCACAGTAGAGTGGATAAATAGGTTGTAACACATTCATACAATGGGGTACTATTCAGCAATGAAAACAAATGAACTACTGCAACGTAGGACATTTCTGAATTCCAAAAATGTAATGTTAAGTAAAAGAAGCCAGACATTTAAAAAAATACATACATATAATTCTATTTATGTAATCTAGAAATATAAATATTAGTTGAATTAAATAATGAAATACAAACAGACATGTTGATAAATTATCTCAAAGTAATCATAGTAGAATAATATTGTGAAATAAAGGCCAATTTTGTCCTATGCATAAACTCAGGCAGATGTAGAGACTCCCTGGCTATCATAGAAGACTATTCATTAAAAAGTTTCCCAGATTTTTTTAAATGATAGAAAAGCCATATTAATGTAAATTTATTTTTTATTCCTTTATGAAGCAAGTCATTTTACAAAATTTTGAAAAACATAACAGAAAAAAATCACCCTTGATACTATCATAATACAGTACGCTTGACACTTCTTTCCAGACCAGTCTTTTTCCAATGCATAAATTTTATACCGAGATATATTAGTTAAATAATATATATACGTTATCTTATATCTTTCCGTATATTAATATTATAAGCATCCAAAATTTTTTCCAGTGGAATAGTTAAGTCATGTAATTTCTAATTATTTTTTCATTCTTTCATAGTTGCACTTAATTCATGGAGTTTAAAGGAGCAACTTTTTTCTACCTTGCTTTAGGTGAAAGTGTAGAACATACTTCCTCTAACTTTGGTTTCCATTTTTAGTTTACAGCTGACCTTGACCAGTTTGATCAGTTACTACCAACGCTGGAGAAGGCAGCCCAGTTGCCAGGCTTATGTGAGACAGAGAGGATGGATGGTGCAGTCACCAGTGTAACCGTCAAATCAGAGATCCTGCCACCTTCACTTCAGTCCACCACTGCCAGACCCACTTCCAGGCTGAATAGTACGTGTTGGGGACAAAACCTCATTTTAAATGTTTAATGATAATGCTGATTAGTGCTTTGTCTCTCACCATTATTGCACAGACCGTTTGTTGAGAGTGAAATACCTTTTCATTAATAAATTATATACAGTTACCTTTATACATAGGCACTTCACTCAACTCGTATATTTTAAATTATAACATCTGCCTTTTTGTAATGTTAAGGTGCACGGTTGATGTTAAGGAGAGCAATTTTGTGTTCTTAACCAAAACACCCCATATTAGGACTTTCAGATATTGGGTTATAATATTGGGTCAGATTATGTTTTCAAAGTGTCTTCCTTGAACACTAGTCCTAAGAGCAGCAGTAAAAGGATTTTGTGCTAAAATACGCTGGGCAAATGCTACATGGCATATACATCATTCCTCATTAAAGTTCCACAGTACATATTAAAGGTTTTAAGAAATCCTATGTTAAATAAGCCAGTTTAGATTTCTTTAACTCAGCATTTACCAGACTTTGAGTATGGAATTCCTTTTCTCAAGTAATACATGTTACCCCATAGAACGAGTTTTCCATGGAGCACCGTTTAGGAGACAGCCGTTGTAATAATTCACCACTGCTCTAGCCATGTTAGCATTCTTCTAATTAAGAGACATTTTGGTAGTATAATACTTGAAATTTCATGAGGGTAGGACTCTCAATTATTTTCACCTATGAAATTTTGAAGTTGAAAAAAAAAGTGGTGATAATTCCATTGTGTGACCTTGAAGCTAAAAGAAACTAACCAACTTACTTCAAAATTTGCCTAGATTCCTGACCTAAGTCTTATCCCTCTTCTGATGAGATCAGATGTGGGACTTATTTATTTCAGTCTTACTGTAGCTTTTAGCTGTAGTGACAAATTCACGAAAGTTTGCCAAGATTTTCATGCGGCTGGAAAGAGAATCTTGAATCATCTCTGACATTTTTAGGAGTAGTTTTTCAACTGACCAGAACACTAGATAAGAGCAGACCCTAGGTTCAAGTCTCACATTGTCCATTTTATTAAGTGTTATTTGTTAAATGAATTTTCTGAGCCCTATTCTCTTTATCTGCAATATAAGCATTAGATAAGATGACTCTGAAAGTCTCTTCTACTTGAAAGTGCGGGTTTCCAGGCTCCTGTATATCAGGCACAGCTGGGGAAACAATAAGATGCAAGGCTGAAAGGTGATAAAACGAAAGTCTGCATATTGACTGGTTTGATCCTGGTCCCCTTCCCCATAGCCAGAAAGAAGATGTCTGGCTATGGATGTGTAAGGGGAGGTACCTAACAAAGGTCGCCCTGCCATCTAATCATCCAACAGTAGAGGGTACGAGAAGTAGTGAAGATTGACAGCAGAGGAACTTAAGGGAACTGTTAGAGGTGATAGCAATATTCTGTTTTCTTAATTGAGGTGGAAGATTAGGGGTTTATACCTTTGTCAAAATTTATTGAACTGTACACTTAAAATGGGCATATGTTATTGTGTGTAAACTATACATTAATAAAATTTACTTTAGAAATATCTGAGGTTAGAATGATTTCTAACCTATAACTAGGCATCCAAAGTTCCAGTAATTGTAAAGGTGGAATAAAGACATTTTCAGGTATAAAAGGGCTTAAATATTCTATGATATACTCACCTTTTCTAGTGAAAGTCCTATAGGATGTACCTTCAGCAAACAGGGAGAAAACAAAAAAGAGAAAAATAATGAGGTCCAGGGGAAAGAGAGGATCTGAAAGGAAGTCCAGGAATGATAGCTGGTCATCAGGATTAGGGAGCAACCAATGCAGGCTAGAACAGGGGCCTGAGTCCTCTGGAAAGGAGGCCTCCGGAGAAGAAATGGATTGCTCTTTTTGAGTTTATAGGAAGTATTACTGATTGATAGGTTTATGTAAAAAATGTTGAAGCATCTGAAAAGCTCCCCTCGAAAAGCAGGCTAGTAGAAAAAGTAAGAATTGTTAACTCCAGAAAAAAGAAAAAGCATGGTAAACAAAGGAGGTTTGAACACAGTATACAGTGTGACTTAGCAGTAATATTTGCACAGTCATAAGAATCTGAATATTAATTTGATAAAAAGCTGCGATCTCTGTTAGGGAATTGGGGACACAGGAGGTAGTAAGAGAGGTAGGTGTGATGTCTGTATGCTCATTTAATATATGACAAAGGCAAGAATATACAATGGGGTAAAGACAGTCTCTTCAATAAATGGTGTTGGGAAAATTGGACAGATATACGCAAAAAATAAAAGCGGACCATCTTCTTATACCATATACAAGAATACACTCAAAATGGATTAAAGACTTAAATCTAAGACCCGAAACCATAAAACTTCTAGAAGAAAACATAGGCAGTAATATCTCTGATGTTGCTACTAGTAATTTTTTTGGATATATCTCCTCGGGAAAGAGAAACAAAAGAAAAATAAATGGGACTACATCAAACTAAAGTTTTTGCACAGCAAAGGAAACTGTCAACAAAATAAAGACAGCCTACTAAATAGGAGAAGATACTCACTTATGATACATCTGATAAGTGGGTAATATCCAAAATATATAAAGAATTCATACAACTCAACAACAAAAAAACCTAAACAATCCAATTAAAAATGGGCAGAAGACCTGAATAGATATTTCTCCAAAGAGGAAATACAGATGGCCAATAGACATGGGAAAAGATGCTCAAGGTCACTAATCATCAGAGTAATGCAAATAAGATAGTACCTTATATCCATCAGAATGGCTATCATCAATAAATCTAAGAACAAGTGTTAGCGAGGATGTGGAGAAAAGGGTACCATCATACACTGTTAGTGGGATCGCAAATTGGTACAGCAACTATGGAAAACAGTCTGGAGGTTCCTCAAAATTAAAAATGGATCTACCTTTTGACCCAGCAATTGCACTTCTGAATATTTATCCAAAGAAAAGCAAAACAATAATTCGAAAAGATCTATACATCCCTATGTTCATGGCTGCACTATTTACAATAGCCAAGATATGGAAGCAACCTAAATACCCATCAACAGATGATTGGATAAAGTTATGATTACACACACACACACACACACACACACACACACACACACACAATGGAATATTACTCGGCCATAAAAAATGAAATTCTACCATTTGCAATGACATGGATGGACCTAGAGATTATTCTAAGTGAAATAAGACAGAAAGGTAAATACCATATGATTTCACTTATTTGTGGAATCTAAACAACAAAAAGAACAAACTAATCAAAATAGACTCACAAATAATAGAGGACATTCTGGTGACAGCCAGAGGGGATGGGGATTGGGGGACTGGGAGAAAGGGGCGAAGGGTTAAAGAAGTACTAATTAGTAGTGATAGATGGTCACGGGGATGGGGAGCACGGCGTAGGGAATGCAGTCAGCATTAATGTAATAGCTAGGTGTAGGGCCAGAGGAGAGAAAAAGTAATTGGGGGATCGTTTCAAAAACTGTATAAATGTCTAACCAATGTCCTGTATATTTTAAATATATAATTAAATAAAATGCAAAAAAATAAGGTAGATGTGAGAGAACTAAGACCTCATCTCTCACTATGGGAAGCCAGTAATCTAAAATTGAGATGTCAAGAAGTAGCAGCATATGCATATTTAGAGAAAATAGGCAAATGTCAAAGAAAACAGCTACACAAGCTGAGAATGGTGTGTCTCTTTGGAAGGAACCAAAAGATCAGAAGGGGTGAGGCAAGAAACTGCTTTTATTCAGAATGAACCTTTTGGTTTTGACTTGTAAAATTATGTGTATATATATTAATTTGATAAAAGTTAAAGTTAATAAAAGTAGAAGATATCTTCTAGCTCTACAAGTCTATAAAAGTAGAGTGTTTTTCCTTCACAGTCTGTCTTGAGGCAGATAGCTCTTTTTTCTCTCTTGAGATTTCACCCCCCAAATACAGCTCCATGTACAAAAGTATGTAAATAGGCCAGAATCTCTTAAGCCTTGTGCTGAAGTGTTGGTCAAGGCCAAAAGTATAGAGGGGAAGATAGTGAGGTATATGAGGGAGAGGATGATAGAGGCAGATGCCAGTCTACAATGTTTCAATATAGACCAAAAATAAAAAATAAAAATTCTAGAGGCATAAGGAGGCTAAGGAAACAAGTTGAGCAGGAGAAAAGAAAAAAGAATAAAGGTTTGGAGATGAAAAAGAAAGAAAAAAAGATGATAGGGCCAAAAATATGATGGCAGATAAAAGGGAAGAGGGGAAGAATAGCCACTAATTCTCTGCCACCTGTAGCCTCTATGCTGTCCACCACCACCTTTGACCAGAACCAGAGTCCATTATTGAGTGGCCCGTTCCATGTCGTAACCTTGCACCCACCCAGAAAAATTAAGCATCTTTCTTTACTTTAGTCTTTAATCTTGAACTGAACTGTGGCAAGTGTAAATGTCTTGCAGAGGACATTTTCATTATCATCATATTTTACCACCAGTTAGAACTTCTGGTTCTGTCTGCCAGGTCACTTTTTTCTCCCATACTTTTCCTTGCCCTTTTGCACTGTATTCTGAGAGAATCTCTGGGTCAAATTTTCCAGATCAAAACTGAATCTTCATGTCCATTCTGCTCTTCAGTCCATCTATTGAATTCTTTTCATTGTAGCTATCATGTTTTTAATTTCTAGAATTATTTTTTCCATAGAAGCCTATTTTTATGGATCTGGTAGACTTTTTAATCTACATGATGATAAATTCATTATACTTTATATTGTATGTATTATATTCTAGGGCTCACCCATTTTCTATATTAATCCTATTTTCTTTGAAGTTACTTTCTTTGTTAAACTTGCTCTCTCTTTCTTGCTGTTGACTTCTCTTGAATATTTGGTGAATTGGGGCTCTTCGTCTATATATAGTTGACCCTTGAACAACACGAGTTTGAACTGCTTGGGTCCACTTATACCTAGATTTTTTTTCAATAAATGCTGTAAATGTATATTCTCTTCCTTAAAGTTTTCTTCATAACATTTTCTTTTCTCTAGCTTATTTCATTGTAAGAATACAGTAAATATATGTATAACATACAAGATATGTGTTTAATTGTTTATATTATCGTTAAGGCTTCCGGTCAATAGTAGTCTGTTAGTAGTTAAGTTTTGGGGGAGTTAAAAGTTATACACCAGTTTTCAACAGTGGAAGTGTTATAGGGAGGTTGGTGCACTAAACCCTGCATTGTTCAAGGCTCAACTGTATACCAAAAAAGACCTAAAATGAAAAATAGAGGCAGCTAAGTGTTTCTTTAGCTAAAGTGAGAAGCCCTTTTGCTCTGGCAGTGAATATAGATTGATTATAGAAGCCTTGTTTCTATAAAAAGTTGTTGTGAGGGAGAGGGGGTTGGTGATGGGGAAATCCTTCGTGGCAGCCTAGCACCCACTTCGGGGAATTCCCTGGGCAGAATTCCCTCTTTGAGTCCTGTACTTACCACTTTAATCCCATGGGCACATACCAGAGTCAGCTGCATTCAGAGCAGGGGCCTGGTGGCAGCTGTTCAGTTGTCCTTTAATTTGTCCCTGTAATGGCCCATGGCCTGGTCCTTTCCTTTACCTGCTCCAGTGACCGCTGAGCTTAGAGTTATTCTGGTGTTCTGGGAAAGCTCCCCTTTTTGGAAAATCTCTTTGACCTGTTGCAAGTTTTTAAGTTTAGTTGAAGTTTCACCATCAGTCTGTTCCCGTCTGTTTTATCTTTCAGCAGTTCTGCATTGTTCTAGTCAGCTGCCATGATTCTTTTGCCTTTCTTCAATCTTAGATTTATTTTTCCTGTTTTATATCTTTTGTTATTTCAGTGATGTTTCTGGAGAGAGAATAAAATTAGGTGATAAATCTTCCACACTGAACCAGAAAATTTCCTTTGTCCATTTACATATGAGAAAACTAAGGTCTAGAGAATGAAAAGAACACACACACATTCACACACACAGACAAAATCATGCCCAAAGTTACCCAGTTAGTGTATGCAGAACCAAGATTTAAATCATCCTGCCTGGTTTCTAGATGTGCTGTTTATATGGACACACACACACTGATGCAGTGTGACCAAGCAATTTAAATAATTCTGTTAGAGAGGTACTACAAAAGCAGCACATCTGGATACATACTGCTTTCTCAGTGAGACGGCTTAGCGGGCAGGGTGTTGTTGATCAGAATGTGTACAATGCGCCTCTTCGGCAGCACTGTCAAAAACCTCCGCTAGGTCTTTTTCGTTATCTTCCAACCCCTATCCTTAAAATGATGAATTTGACTTTTGATATTGTCTGAAGTTATTGGGAACCAAATTTGTTGATCCAAAAAGAATAATAACTTTTTAATCAAAATCAAAATTAGATGTAACTATAAGGAGATGTATTTTTTAAGGACTCTTATACTAGTTAAGATAGGTCTAGAATTCCAAAAAAATTTGAACATTGACAATATCACTGGAGTAAGTGAGTGACCTCCTGAGGTGGTGGTTTTTATGTTTTGTAAAATATGTATTCTGAGATGATTATTTTTAAAATCTTATTTGTAGTACATTAAAAACACTGCATAACTAAAAATGTTTTACATTATTTTCAATACTTAAAAAAATCTATTTTAATGTCCCTACTTTTGAGGTTATATTTAGTGTATGTGCCTATTGATAGGCACCTTTTGCTACTACAAAGCTGTAATAAATAATCTTATGTAGAGATAATTTACTACACATAAGTTATATCTGCAATATAAGTTCTGAATAGAATTGATAGGTTTTGCCTAATAGCCGTTCTTAAATATCGTACCAGTTTGCACTTTTAACTAATAATGGTCCTCTTTCTGCACATCCTTGCCGGTATGTTGAATTATGCACTTTCTCATCTTTGCCAATCTGATGGTTTTACTTTTTTAAATATCTCAGTGTAGTTTTAATCAGTATTTCTTGTGAATTAAGTTGATCGCTTTTCAATGACTTTATGTGATCTATTCATATTTTCTGACCATTTATCTATTGGCTTATTTGGTTATTATTGATTTATAGATTTTTTTTGTACATTAGAGTCCTTTGTCTACATCATATTTAAAAAAATTAAACACCCTAACTGCTGTGCATAGTTACTGCCAAATATAACGCAAACCCGAACCAGAAATCTCCTTACCAAGAGCTGAAGAAAATTAACTGTGAACATCAGAATCACTAGATACCAAATTAACTGATAGAGGAGTAAAATGTGCAGAATCCACTCCCATGGTCAGACAATGCTGTCTACTGTGTACACAGGAATTTTTTAATAATATAAGGGGTTTTTTGCCAGATTTAGTATGGCTAATGGAGATATAAAGTTTTCCTTTCACCAGATTTTAGATGGAGAAAATATGATGTTGAGCCCTTAGCAGAGATGATAAAAAACATCAATAGCTTTATCAGGGCTCCCTAAAGGTTTGCTTTCTACTCCCACTTCAGCTCCCTCCCTCCAGTAAAGGGACTGATTAGTAGATGCATTGATTTCAAATGCCTCCTTTTAAAAATTCCTGTGCCTGTCTTAAGTTACGTGTATACATACTTACTCATGTTTGTGATAGGGACACAAACACGACCAAAAATAGTTAGGTGTATTCCCTGGACAAAGAAAGATAACTTGCATGTTTCCTAAAACATTCCAGCAAATTCTCAAATTTTTTATAGAAGTCTGTTTCTAAAGGAAGTCCTAAAAGGTTGAAAAATTACTTTTAGAATAAAAACCAACTTATTTTAAGTATACAGCCTATGCAAACAAAACTTTTAATTGAATCAAAGTTTGATTTTCTTTTTTCTTTTTTTTTTCTTTTTGGTTTGGGGTTATGACCCCCTAGTCACCAAACTTATTTAGCACATAAATCTTATTTTATTTTGAAAATATTTGACCCAAATTTTTCTTAACATTTTTTCCATCAAGACTAGTAAAATGAGATACTGTGTCCTGTTACTGAGTCAAACTACCTTATAGTGCTCAGTATTAATGGTAGATGGCCATGTAAATTTTCTTTGACTCTTAAACATTATTCATTTTGTCTAGATTTCTTAAAGGAAATAGGATTGAGGAATTAATATGTGGGGCAGAGCAATAGGACAGCTTTAGATAATCTCCTTTGGCCAACTTCCTGATTTAAATAATATCAGGAATCAAGTGATTACTTTCCCATCACCATTTATTGTTGTTTGTTTTTGTTTGTTTCATTTTTCAGAATCTCACAGAATTTGATTTCTTTATTATTTTTTTAGAGAAGACAAAGCTAGAATTTTTTGCATTTAGAAGTGAATGTGTTTATGTGGACCTCTACATTTCATTCATACTAAATATTGAGTATATTTCACATGAAAGTGAGTCTAACATGTTTTGTATAGTTGTAATCAATATCCAGCATTAAATATATTTTTTAGGCATCTTAAAATCTACTTATTCTCCATTAGAATGAGGAATTCTTCCTAATTATGTTTTCTCTTTAAATTCTATTTTTAGTTGTTTTTTAAAGTTATAATAACTGTGTGGTGACTAGACTTAAGATGGTGAACACATTGTGAGGTATATACATGTCAAATCGCTATGTTGTACACCTGAAACTAATATAATATTGTATGTTAATATTGTATGTTAACTTAATTTAAAAAAAAAAAATGTGTTCTCAGGTTGCCAAAACAAAATAACACAGACCAGGCAGTTTAAACAACAAATTTATTTCCTCATAGTTCAAGAGGCTATAAGTAAAGGTTAGGATGTTGGCAGGTTTGGTTTTCTCTGAGGACTCTCACTGGCTTACAGATGGCTGCCTTCTAGCTGTGTCCTCATGGTCATCCCTCTGTGTTGTTTGTGTCCTAATCTCTTATAAGAATAGCAGTCATAGAGCCCACCCTAATGACCCTATTTTAACTTGATCATCTCTAAACACAGTCACATTCTGAGGTACTGGGGGTTAGGACTTCAACATATGAATCATATAATAACGATTAATTAATATATGTTCATTTTAGAAATTATAAGCTATTATTAGAACCCTTAAGGGAAAATAAAAGTAATCCTTTATCTCACTACCTAAAAATCTACCAAGGATATTTAACCTACCAGAATTTTTTTCTGTTAATATATATGAAATAGTTTTAAAAATAGAATTACCCTGAACACAATGGATTGGGTTATGCTTTTTTCTTTTTCATTTAATAATACACTGTAAATATCTATACCGTAATTTATGTTTCTAAATTTCTAGAATTTAGGTTACATTTTTTCTAGTATAAATAGTACAGAAATAATCAAAACTTTCCAAAAAAATCCCCACACAAAAACTTTCTAAAATGCATATACTGTTTTCTTCCATTACAAAACATAATTCAACCTCTTTTTCATTTGTCATTGTAAGCAGCAATTATTATACTGTTACTATACTGTTATGTTTTTATATTTTTATTTTTTTTAATTTATTTATTTTATGGTGACATTGGTTAACGAAATCCAATAAGTTTCAGCTGTACGCTTTAACAGTAAGGCGTAAATATGCTGTTATATTTTTAGATGAACAACTGTAGAGCTTTGTGCATTTCCTAAATGATCCTAGACTGCTATACCCTTTAGTTTCTGTTCTACCTTTTATACAACACGTTTTATCTTTTGCTTTAAGCTCTCATTTCATGATAATAACATTGTTCCTACTTATTCTAATGTACTGTAGACTGAAAAAACAATTAACCAAAATCGTTATAATATCTTTAATTTTTGGTAGTGTCTGGAGTGATTCTCCTATGGTACATCAATTTATGTACAAACCTTTTAACATCAGATTTTCTTTGATTCACAGACCTTTTCTTATTTTGTCATTTACTTGTTGTTATGTGGCCACATTGTAGATAGTTTAAGTTTCTGAATAAGTGACCTTTGTATCATTGAAGTAATATTTTATGATTGAAATCTCTGCTGTACTCTATATTACTTCAGAAAAACATTGTCATTTTATCTTACCCTGTGCCACTGACTTCTTACCTTTTCTTCATTAATCAGGATTACCTGAGCTGGAATTGGAAGCAATTGATAACCAATTTGGACAACCAGGAACAGGTGATCAGATTCCATGGGCAAATAATGCAGTGACAGCTGTAAATCAGAATAAACCAGAAGAGTGAGTAATATACTTTGTATTTTATAAAGTATCAGATTCCAACTTCTGCAACAAAGAATACTTTTTCCAAACTGGATTCCAATCTGCATTGGTATTTTGTGAGATGTTAACAGAAGTGAATTATCATGAAAAAATAGAAATGGGGGAGGACACGGAGTTAGACTGATTTATTTACTACATGACCTCAAGACTAGTATATATTGTAATTACCAAGAGATTGATACAGTGTACAGCTGTTGGTTTATTTTTCATTTCTTACTTTGCTTTGATTGATTAATATAACGTTTCTGGCACCTGTGGATGACTTGGCCTCAGTACAACAATTATGCTGCTCTTGAGCTTTTAGTTATAGAATTATTTTGTCCAGTTTTACTCTTTGTTTGGAGCAAGAGGGTATAAGGAGGGGAGGTACTTTCTATATGTACTCAGTGCCCCATCTTGATTAGAATTTAATTTCTAATCAGCACAAGGAGCTCTATTTCCATAACAGAATACATCTCATACATAGCAACCAAAGGATGACTAGATAGTACTGAGTGTGATTAAAAGCCTTAACTGTGAACATATGAACTATGTTCCCATTTACCTTCCCTGAAGAAGAATCCTTATAATTATATTAGTAGTATTACTGTTATTTCTATATATTTCTGTTTTATGCATTATTTTATATCAGCTTGGATCTGCTATGTATTTCTACATATGTGTAATCAACACTTTGTTTTTTTGCTTAACACTGAGCATGTTTCATTTTTCTATTTTGAGTACTTTTGTAAACGGTAATCATGTCATGTTATCAGTATGATTTGATCATCTTTGAAAGTTAGGTAATAAAATGTGCACTGTTTTGATTATGGTTCAATTATCAATAATTCAAGGCATCCATAGAATGAATAGAGTAAATCCTAATATAGGCGAAGTGATTTTTTTCTGAGTTTTTAGTTAATTTTTATTTTTTACTTTTGTTAAAAATTATTTTCCCTTTCCTAACCATTTGGTTAATTTTTTAGGCTATTTCTGTAAGCTAACATAAAGAATATATAAACAAAGTTAATGGACAAAAGAATGAAAAATATGTTCATAAATTTCTGCACATTAAGTGTATCAGAGAATTTTCTAGAACTAGACTTGCATATGTGTAGTGTGTGTGTGTATTTGCATTCTTAAGATAGAATAATCACTTGCTATACAGTCTTAAACTTTATCTTTTGATTCTGCAGCCAGTGTATTAGTTCACAATTAGATGAGCTGCTCTGTCCACCGACAACAGTAGAAGGAAGAAATGATGAGAAGGCTCTTCTTGAACAGCTGGTATCCTTCCTCAGCGGCAAGGATGAGACTGAATTGGCTGAATTAGACAGAGCTCTGGGAATTGACAAACTTGTTCAGGTATTTACTAAAGTTGGCATCATCTAAATGATTCATCCCCAAAAAGCTAGAAAATGATTTTTAAGCAAGATTTTTAAATATTGTTCTCACTATGCTTTAGCTTTTTTATAATTTACCCTTTTGAAAGTTAATAAAATATGTAATAGTTAATGGGATTTTTAAACAGAAAATATCATAATAATAATAATTAGAAAGTCTGAGATTAGAAAATCTTCGCCTTTCACTGTGGAACAGAATCTTAGAAGCTCTCCTTAGAATAGAATCCAGATTTATATCATTACTTCTTATTTTAGAACTTAATTTATCCTTTATTCATGCTAGCCTTCATCCTATATTTTCCATGATATTTCAACTTCCAGGTTAGTATTTTTCAGGTTGTGGGATTGAAAAATCAGTTTAGTATGTCATGACACGCATTTTTTAAATGGAATAAATAGTGTAAAATACAAAATATCAGAATGTATAGCCCTTAAAAAGGGGAAGTTATGTTTCATGAAACTCTTCTTTTAGACACCCACGTACACACACACAGCAGGTCACAACTTAAATTATATTTTTTACAATGAGTAATAGTCAAAAGTTTGAAAGTCATAACTCTGTGGCATTCTCTTAGGTCAGCTATAAATTTTTTTTCAAATATTAAACATGAATTCTGTATTTGAGATAGAAAAATGCCTGACTGACCCCCCCTTTAGGAATCTAATTTTGTGGTAACCTATTAAATATAAAATTTGTTGATTCTTAAGCTTTGCAGTGAAGTTCTTTTTAAACCTTTTTGCTGCATTTCATTGATTTAAGGCCTCTATTTTAACTGTGTTTTCATTTCTTTACTGAGATTTTAAAACATCTCAGTTAATCTGGCACTCCATTTCAGAAGTGCCTTTCTGAGGTGATTCTTTTGGGTGGTAAACTTCCAGAGAGCTTCATGGATTCAGCATGAATGAATATGTTTAGAAGACACTTTCTAGAGATAACATGCCCTTAGATCCAGAATTATATAGAGAAGTATGTCATTTACTGGCAGAAATTTATTTGTAAAATGTTTGGCTTATTTTCTAACAGGGAGGTGGATTAGATGTACTATCAGAGAGATTTCCACCACAACAAGCAACACCACCTTTGATGATGGAAGAAAGACCCAACCTGTATTCCCAGCCTTATTCTTCTCCTTCACCTACTGCCAATCTCACTAGCCCTTTCCAAGGCATGGTCAGGCAAAAACCTTCACTGGGGACTATGCCTGTTCAAGTAACACCTCCCCGAGGTGCTTTTTCCCCTGGCATGGGCATGCAGCCCAGGCAAACCCTAAACAGACCTCCAGCTGCACCCAACCAGCTTCGACTTCAACTTCAGCAGCGATTACAGGGACAGCAGCAGGTGAGTACTCTTGTTTAGCACGTGATAGTTTTTAAAGACATATGTTCTTTTTGTTATAAGACAGCCCAGTTGCTACAATAAAGGTGACAAGTCTATTCCCAGACCTTTATGAAAGACTCAAACACCATCTTTGGTCTGCTAGGATAAGAAAAGAGGACACACTCATTCAATTAAAAACTGCTGGCTTATAACAAAGTAGTTTGAGACCTACTTTTGAAAGCAACTTAGTTTTATTTTTTGAGATAAAAATATATTTAAAATGAACATTATACAATTATTAAATTAATAAGAGAAACAGCTTAATTGATAAAAGTATCAAGAGATATTGTCTATGATTGTTGGAACAGAAAATGAAGTTTATTTATGTTGTTTGAAGTTGGAGTGATTAAAGCCTAGTGACGATGTTATATTAGAAGGATGGAGGAAAGGAAAATTTGGGGGTGTTGAGAGTTGTGAGTGAGTTAATGAGCAGGTATAGTGACATAAATATTTAAGATCATATAAGCAGCAAATATAGAGATAATCACCAGAAACCAGGAAAACAACTGGTTAAAAGTATCGTCTCTGGGAAGTGGGACCAGGACTATAGATAGTTGTTTCTTGTTATTAATCCTTCTCTGTTATTTCAAACCATGTGTGTATATTGCTTTAGATTTTTTTTTAAGTATGTCATTTCCTGGTGCCTTACTAATTCAGAAAAGAAGAAAAAGGAGATCAGTTAGAAAGGCAGTATGATATAATAGTTATAAGAGTTAGCTCTAGTTTCAAATCCTAGTTCTAACCTTAGCTTAGGTGAGTTGACAGGCAAATTATTTACCCTTGTAAAGCCTCTTGTTTTTCATCTTGGTTCTTCCTCTGTAAAAAGAATCGATTAACTAATTCCTTTACCTCATAGGTGGTTGTGATTAAATGAGATAATGCATGTAAAGCTTATAACACAATACCTGGCATGTAGTGGCCCTAATAAAAACTAGATAATACTATAAAATTCAATAAATAAATAATATGAAATGTGCTTTTATTTCACTTAAAAAGATGATGAAAGGCAGAAAAAAAGGGAAAGACAAAACAGGAAAAAAAATTTAATGGTAGAATAACAAAGAAAGGAATCATTTTTTAAGTGCTGGAGTGAAATAAAGGACTCAAAGAGGAATTAAGGGGAGAGGGGGAAGAAACGAGCAACAAAGAAGGGGAATAGTAATATGTTCTGAGTTAAGTTAAAGATAAACTACTTCTTGTTATAACTCATCCATCATAGATAGAGAGCATAAGAATAAAGAATGCTTAATAGTTCTCCTGTACTTAATTTTTCATAAAACGTATTTAGGGGGACTGTATTAAGTACTGTGAGGAATACAAAGAATAAAACGTACAGACAGCTTTCAGAAGTTACAGTCGGCTCGGGATATTCAGAACATATATACCTGAAAAGTTACGTAACAATGCCAGCACTAAGTGATTTAGTGCTAAACCAAAAAAGTACAGGAAAATGTAGCTATGCTGATTTCCTCCTTTTACAGGATATAGTTCAGTAAAAACTGCCTAAGTTAAAGGTTTAGTGAGCAAGGCCAGCACAACAATCTAGGTCAGGTTTGTGAATAGATGAAATGATAATTCATACTTAGTTCAGAAAAAAACTTGCTTTTACTTTGATTTGCTCCTAAAGCAACCGACCAGCAGAGTAGCCATGCAAAGGATATACATGAAATAAGGATGTAAATAGTTGAACATGACTCCTCATTGCTTCCTTTAAATATTACGGAAGTATGTCCAAAGCTTAGAGTTCTTAGTAGCCCAACAGACTGAAATATCCATCAAATGGGAGAAATAACAAAATTTGGGCGCACTATATTTTAAGCCTCTAGATATGTCAGTACACAAAAATAATTTATACTGCCTTATAAGACAGTAACTCTGCTACCTAAGGAGCCATATTATCTAGACCTACTCTCTGGGTTTTGGGCCATAAGTTCTGTTCATCAGTGGGTGCTCAGTCCATAGTGATTTTTGCACTACAGATGCTCAGAATCTTCCATGTGTGTCTACTTAAGGCAGCGGTCCCCAACCTTTTTGGCACCAGGAACCAGTGCTCCTATGAGAGTCTAATGACTGATGATCTGAGTTGGAGTTGGGGCTGAGGCGGTGATGCCAGCACTGGGGAGCTGCTTCAAATACAGATGAAGCCTCGCTTGCTCGCTGGCCACTCACCTCCTGCTATGCGGCCCACTTCCTAACAGGCCATGGACCTATACTGGTCCATGGCCCGGGGGTTGGAGACCCCTGCACTTCAGGGCTCCCTGTGAGAAGGTCTGGCCAAAGCTTTTCTTAATCAGTGTCTCAGTTTTAAGATGCTGTCAGCAACAAGGAAGGAAAAAAGATCAATTCAAAGTAGTAAAAAAAATATTTTGACTCAAATATTGACATGATACAAAATAGAGACAGGTCCAGATGTGGTTACTTCAGAGACTCAAGGATGTTATCAAGGACCCAGGTTCTTTCTATTTGTTTACTGTGTAATCCTTGGCAACTAGAAAAAGAGCTGCCATCATTACAAATATGACCTGCAAGCAAAACTGTCTAGCAGGGGAAAAAGGGACTGCCTCTTTCCTCTGCATCTCAGAGCCTTTCTTCAGAGGGCTCTTGCTCCTCTTTCTCTCCCATCCCACCCCCTCAAAGTGAAGAAGTGTTCACATCTGCCTAGCCATGACTAAGTCACATGTACATACTTAACCAATTGCTGGCAAGGATTGACTTACAGTACTTATAGATTATCCCTTGAGGTATGTGATTTGGGATAGTTAGCTGAATAAAATCCTATTCTATCATCCAGGAAAAGGAGAAGAGTAAACGGCTGTGTGGTGGCAATAACAGTACCTGATAAAACCAAGAAACTGAGGTTTAAATATGTTTAAAGCTATACAGGTAAATTCACAGTTGGGATCAAATTGGTGAACTGTGGAACATCTGTACTTTCTCCTGCCTTAAATTCCATTAAATGACAGGTCGTATATTTTAATTGAGTAAGTTCATATCAGAGCAGAAAAAAAGAATACCATCTTATCATACTAAAAGTTTTGAAATATATAGAATTTTGAAATATAGAAAGCAAATCTGAGAAAGAAACAAAATTATCATGTGCAAATAATATGACTTGCTCACATAGAAAATCCGAGAGAATATACAGAGAACTTAGAACTAACAGATAAGTTCAGCAAGGTTTCTGGATAAAAGAAATAAAAATCAACGACAAGCCTTTTGATTAGCAACAACCAATTAGAGAATATAATTTCAAAATATGTCACCATATGCAAAAGTTAGAAAATTATAAACCATAATTGAAAGTCACAAAGAAAATCCAAATAAAGGATACTTATGAATTGAAAGACTATCATAAAGATGGCAGTCATTCTGAAATTAATCTATAAATTCAGTGGAATTCCAATCAGAATCTCAACATGGAATTTGACAAATAGATGCTAAATTTGTTTTAGAAGCGTGAATACAGTCTTAAAGAAGAATAAGGATGAACTCACCCTACCGGATACCAAGATTTAAAACCAAGTTTTAGAAATTAAAATAATGTAGAACTGGCATAGGGATAGACAGACAGTTCTACTGATTGGAACAAAATAGAGCACAGAGACACACCCAGATGTATATAGAAACTTAATAAGTGACAGAGGTGACAGTCACTGGGGAAAGAATGGCCTGCGTAATAAATGCTGGTACATTTGGCTGTCCATAAAGGGGGAAAAATTAAATTCGATCCTTACCTTATACCATACATAAAAATAAATTCTAGGTGGTTTAATGACCTAAATGTGAATATGAGAAGATCTCTATTGCCCCTTAAAATTTTTTGCATTAAAATGTAAAACTTTTAAGTTAACAGATACCATAAACAAGGTTTAAGACGAGCTACAGACTCAGGGAAGTTATTTCAGGAAAGATATTTGCAACCCCATATAACAGACAAAGGATTAGTATCTAGAATACATCAGATTCATAACATGGTGTTTTTAATACACTTACCTCACTTGATTGATATCATCTGTTTATTTGTTGGTCATATCCTCTTCTTCCTTCTTCCCTCTTGCCAAACGCAGGAGATGTAAGCATCTAATTGTCAGGAAGTTAACACAGTACCTGATGATTCAAGAAAAGAAAGGGATATACTCAGGTCTACATCGTAGTTTTTTCTTTTTAATGGATCTTAAGATCAGTTTTAAAAACATGGTTTCTTGACTATAAGTATATCCCATCAACTAGAATATGGTACACAAGGCGCAAAAAGATTTTAAGATTTTTAGTTTGACTCTATAGTTGTGAATAATCCCCAGTTGGCGGACAGGAGGAGGAAGAATAGAGGATGTAGGAAACTAGAATAGATGCCCTGGTTGAGATTTTTTAAAAAGGCAAAAATGACGGAAAGAGCTGGTGATTAAAAAGAAATACAGAGTTAAAGTCTTTAGGTGTAGTGTCTGCTTCCATCTCAAATAAGCAAAGACTCAAGAAATATTTCCATAATACCTATAAAGAACTTGTAAAGTTCTATTTTTGGACAAGAGCAGAAAAAATGGGTAGACCTGCTGCTTATCGAAAATTGTATAACACTGGTTGACAAAAAATAGAATTATTCTATTCTAGTTTCATTTTCCTCTTCTCCAGCAAGGGACATGGTTTTCGTACTATCAAGAAAAGAATAATATGAAGAGAGAGTAACAGTCGAAAGAGATAAAGAAATATGGTATACTTAGGCAAGTCCCAATACGTTATGTGGTAGGGTGCTGAAGAAAGGTATGGATCTGCCATAAGAACCACTATTGATCATCTTTTATATATTAGGGAATAGAAGCAACCAGAAAATTGAACTAAGATCAAAGAGCAGAAACTGCAGAGAAGCAGATTTCACCTCTAGATTTCTGGCAATGAAAACTGCCTGATGAAAGCATAGACTTCTTCAAAAAACTCTCTTATAAGAATTTATGCAGTGGCTGTGTCAGAGGTCTCACCCTTGGCTCCATTAACATTTTAGAGCTGGGCGATTCTTGTTAGCGGGGGGATGGGAGGCTTCTCATGCGCTGAAGGGTGTTCAGTAGACTCCCTGGTCTCTACCCACCACATGCTGGTAGGAACCTTTCCCTAATCATGACATCCAAAAATGTCTTCCTTAGAAGATTGCTCTAGGAGTTAATAGTTAAATGTCAGAAAAAAAGGTTTGTGATAAATAAGTTATATAGTATATCCTCTTCGTGGAGATTCACAATGCGCTTTGGCCAGTTAAAGGCTCATAGAGTTACTGCAGTAAGGAAATCTGTCTCACCTTGCGTAACCCATCGTTTCTAGTACTTAATACAGCACAGCGTGCTATTTTTCCGGCACATCTATTAATATCCTGCAGAACAATGTTCTTTAGAACACCAATTTGGGAAATGCTGGTCTAAAGTAATTACTTCTTCCAGTTAAATAAATAGTCCATTTTCTCAGACCATTTGTTTCTTACATAATTCTCTTCAGCTAATGAAATCACATCAGATTTTCCCCCAAATATGTACCCATTAGACAGGTACCCTCCAGTGAGAAATACCTCAGCTTTTCCATTTATCTTCCAGACCTTTGTAGAATATACTATATTGTATACTTACTTTTTTACTCACAATAGTTTTATGATCTAGAGCTGTTTCTTTCCATTATTGCACTTACCTGAAATAACTAAGCATTAAAAAAATTTTTAAATATGTAAAATGTATGTGTGTATTTAACGACAGCATTTATGGCAGAGCATTTAAAAGTAGAATACATACACGTGTAATATATATGCATATAGATACATGCACATGGATATATGTACATGTGTATAGTATGTATGGCTATGTATATACATATATGTACATGTGTATGTGTTATACTTTTAAGTGATCGGCCATATTTAGTGTTCTGCAGGCAGGAAATACTTGATGTTAGGAATTACCAACCTTTGGCAAATAAACATGGGAAATAATCTTATTAAATCTAGATCACTAAAACTTGTTAGTAACGAAAAAATGTGTTACCTATAAGGGCTGTGCTATGTTTGTGTGTAGAAATACGATATCTCATTTTGTCGTTTTTTTCTAGTTGATACACCAAAATCGGCAAGCTATCTTGAACCAATTTGCAGCAAATGCTCCTGTTGGTATCAACATGAGATCAGGCATGCAGCAGCAAATTACACCCCAGGTAATGTGAGGAAACCAGACATTGTTAGCACTTTTCTAATCCAACCCGTGTTGACTTGAGTGTCTTTGAAATGATCTGTGAGCTGATCTTTTAATGGTGTTTATTAGTGTAGCTGTCTTCTAGAATGAATTTATCATGAACTTGTGATACTCCTTACTGATATTTGATCAGAAGCCAAGGGTTCTTTGTTTTGTTTTATTGTTATTGTTGCCATCGCTATTAGATACAGCTGACTAAGCAGAAAACTCTTACTGTTGTACTAAATTGTATCAGTAATAAGAAGCCTAAGATATGAGACTATGTGAATGGTAATGAAACCTGATCCAAACCCAGTCACATTGCTGAGTTATATTAACTATCTCATGTTCTCTGTTCTGTCTGATCATCAGCATTTTCTATATTTTATTTATTTGAACATCCCTTGTATATGAACCCAGAGCCACCGGAACTTTAAACATAAAAAGAACTGGGTGGCCTTCTAAGTATTATCTAGAAATCACTCCCTACTTCTGCACATACTTTAACATTTTTGCTTCCACCACTTTTTTTCTGTTTCCTTAACCAAGTTTACATAAAAGTTGGGGAACTGAGGAATTTTAGAGAGGAGTCAAACAAAACTCTTCTTTTCTCCATAAAATGGACCTGGTTGGATTTGGGGCAAATACAGAAAGCCAACACTAACTATAAGGGTAAATATTAACAGAAACTGCTGGTTAGCAATAGATACTGGCATCTTCATCCAGATTTGGGTTTCTCTGTCTCATAAATCTCAGTGGTTAGCTCATGCAAGGGTAATTAGATTATAAGGACAGAAGACATTTTTTTTTGGAATTCACATAAAGATGATTTCTACCAGAAAGTCATATGTCACAGTTTCTTCTAGATTGGACTATATCTAGTTGACATGTTTAATTTTAATGGAGCCATTGCTTTAATCTGATCCTCAATCTGATTAAATTGACATTTTCTGAGGAAGGCTTTACTGACATGCCATATTGCTTTGCAAATTAAACCAAAAAGCGATTTCAACCTAATTTTACCACTTTTTTCTTCATAATCTTATAGCTATTAAAATACTTATTCTAATGTCTAGAGTAGTCTTGTAACTACAGCAGTGATATAAAAAATGCTGGTTCCCATTTATTTCTGTTTATTATTTTACTTCTAATTAGTTATTTTCTTTTTAAGCAATAATTTATTTAGCATTGTATCCTGGATTTCTGATTTTTCCTTTTTAATGGTATTTGTAGGTTTTTCTAACTGTAAAGATAATATGTTTATTATAGATAATTTAGAAAATACAGAAAAGTATATATGAAAAAAATTAAAATCACCTGTAATCACATTTTATTCATTTAAGTAAGATGATGTAAGTTAGAAAAGGGGGAAACTGAATTTCTCTGTATTAGAAACAGTAAATTTTTTGGAAAAGGAAGTCTCCTAACAACCTAATGTCAGATAAGATAGAAGTCACCAAGCACATTTTCTTTCTCTTCTTTATGGTTTTCTTGTTTCTTTTAACAGTTTTCATGACCTGTGTTATAATACTAATCAATATAGACTTTCTTTGACTTTTCTCAGTTCTGTGTGACTTTTGAGAATTTGCATTTAACGCATTTTAATGGTCAGGCATTGTTTTAGCGTTTCTCAACTACCTTTGATCTACAAAATGTGTTTAATTCAGTTTCTCCCCTGTGATAATTACTTAAGAGGTTTTTGTTCCTTTTCTGTTTTATTTTCCTTTGTACACTGATAATTGCTACCTATTTTGTTGCCCCAAGCTACTAGGCTTTATCTTGTAAGCTTTCCAAGATAGGTAGCAATTATAATAATACTAGTAAGTGAGGCATTTTTCCTCCTTTGCAGCCACCCCTGAATGCCCAAATGTTGGCACAGCGCCAGCGGGAGTTATACAGTCAACAGCACCGACAGAGGCAGCTAATACAGCAGCAAAGAGCCATGCTCATGAGGCAACAAAGCTTTGGGAACAACCTCCCTCCCTCCTCTGGACTGCCAGTTCAAATGGGGAATCCCCGTCTTCCTCAGGGTGCCTCGCAGCAATTCCCCTACCCACCAAACTATGGTACAAATCCAGGAACCCCACCTGCTTCTACCAGCCCATTTTCACAACTGGCAGCAAATCCTGAGGCAGCACTGGCCAGCCGCAACAGCATGGTGAACAGAGGCATGACGGGAAACCTGGGAGGACAGTTTGGCACTGGGATCAATCCTCAGATGCAGCAGACTGTGTTCCAGTACCCAGGATCAGGTACGAGGGCCACGACTGTGTCGCTTTTACAAGTCCTGCATGTAGGCCTCTCTTTCTGTGTGTTTCAGTTCAGTGACACTAAATGGCTGAGTGGTTTGAGGCTATTCTCTTAGATATCTAAGGTTATTAAATTAAAGGGTCTATAAGGACCTGTCTGACTAAAATTTGTAATGTTCTGTATGTACATTTTCTCTCATGGAGCCCTATAAGAATCTAATGAAAGTCTACTTCGGACAGTGGGTTTAAGAACATTAACTCAAAGCTTGGATACAGTTTTTTTCATTATGTTGGAGATTTTGTGTTTGATAGCTTACATAAGGACAATTAATCTTCACAAAGTATCTCAAACTTCTCATTAGTGTCACCACTCTTAACTGCTTAGGTTGTGAGCTATTCCTGCAATATTTGGCAGCTTTCTGGCTTCTAAAGGGTTTTTGTCTTTTTTAATCTTTCATTTGCACTGTCTCTGTTCCATTCTTTTTCCTAGGCGATATCTTTTTTTACTTCTCTTTCACTTTGAGGTTCTAATAGGTAGTGATTAAGTACATTTGATGCATCCATCATGTTTAATCAAACTTTGATGCAAAATTAATGGCAAATTCCTGAAAAAAAATTGAAATAAATCCCTGAATTTTATAAGTGAAAGAAAAAGTAAATTTTAAGGCTGCTTAAAAATGAATTTTAGGTTTTAAGAGAAGGCTGCTGTTTGACTTGAAAAAATGGTGAAGTTATATAGAGATTTTTGACGTGGCAATGTGCTTATCAACTTTGACAGCCAAATCAATTTAGACTTTTCATTCTTATGGCAGCAAGTGCTAGAATACTTTGACTACTAAATTAACTATCTAGGGAGACTTGTGTCAGAGAACATCAGAATTCTTTAAGACCTTTTAATAAAAATTATGCCACATCAGTTCTTTTGTCCTCAAGACAATGAAGTCATCTTTGGCTGGTTTATATCTCTGACACTATCTGTGTGGGCGATGAAAGGATTATAAATCCATATTTTTAATTATAAGATTATATAAACAGGAATGGCCTTCAGAAGAGTTTTATTTCTTAAGATTTATGTATACAAAGAATTTGACAAGGCTCTTTCACTTTCTCCTGCAGAAGTACTCCCTTCAACGTTGGAAGACTTCTATAGTTATCTGTGTCCCCATTCCTCTTCCAAAATGGCAACTTAGCCTAAACAGCAAATAGATTCTTAGCACTCATGATATGAATTTCATATCCTTGAATCAAAAGATTTATCTCATTCATTGGTGGGGAAATACTAACTATAAGTAAACCAAAAATTAATAAATTCTCCAAGGATTTCTTTCTCTTATAAAAATAAAAATTTTCAGTCAATTTTCAGTCACGCTGTTTACAACCTCTTCTCTGGAAACTTCCTTTCCTGCTCTCGTGCCTTGACAAAGCCACCTGGAAAGCCCCGGTTCCAGTGAAGTTGACAAGATTTCTTTCAGGGTTGTGGGTCCAGTCTTTGATCTATTGCATGTCAGTATATAGAACACAGTAATTGAGGTGGCGAGTGGGTAGACTTTCCTTCTTTAGCAGGCAGGCAGCATAACCAGATGTGTTGCCACTCATCATAGGTGCTTTATCTGGTACCTGGATTTTTCTTCCAGCCAAACTTTTGATTAACCAAAAGTACTTTCCACAAAATAAGCATTTTTCTTTGATAAAGCCAGCAGTCACACTACAAACAAAACCCAGAAGGTGTGTACAGAGGAGAGAGTACTAACTTCGTCCAGGTGCAGACTGAAATGAAATGTCAGAGCTTTCAGTTCTTCCATGAACTGCTTCAAAATAATAGAAGGTTCTTAGTTTTTCTGGAAAGCATAAGAACAATTAAAGAGGAAATGTTTTAATTTCTTCCACTGCTCTAAGCTATAAACTTGCTTTGATATGATCAGCAGCCTGCTAGGAGGCTTCAAGACCAGGTTTTGTGTTGGTACAAATTCAAGTTCTGGAATAGTTCTAACCTTTTCAAAGCAAGCCTTCTCAAAAAAAAAAAAAAAAAAAGCCACAACTTGTTTTTATAAATAAAGTTTTATTGGAACACAGCCATTCTCATTAGCTTACACATTGTTTATGGCTGATTTCACACAACAGAATTGAGTAGTTGTTGCAGAAACCTTAGAGCCTGCGAAACCAAAAATATTTACTGTCTGGCCCTTTGCATAAAAAGTTTGCTTTGGCATCTTCAGCTTAACATCGGCCCAAAATAGATGAAAGAACATGTAGGTAAACTGTTACAGAGAATGCTTTCTTTTATTTCTGAAAACAGAATTTTTCTGGATTATGCTGTGAAGATAAGTGCACTAGAACAGAATTAGACATTTAAAATTTGTTTTATACTAAGACAGTATTCAAAGTAAATATGGGGGATTTTTTAAAAATTTTGTACCCACTTCGTGAATTCTTTGAAACCCATCCAGAGCCCCCTTTTCTGTGAACTGCACAGTAAAATGCTACTCCACCTATTCCTCCTCAGTGATCTTATCGACTCCTGTGGCTTCAGTGACCTCTTCATACTAATGGCTCTGTTCTCTATCTCTAACCAGATCTCTCTCTTGCGTGTACCACTGCCTGCTGGACAGACATACTTGAATTTTCCACCAACAACCCAAACTCAACTTGTCCAAAGCTAGACTCATCAACTCCACTTGCCCTTCCCTCCATGTCTCAGTGTTCCAGTTATAACAAACTTCTCAAGTTCCAGGAAGAGGCCATACGTTGCTCTGTTTTACTCCTAGGCCTTTGTACATCCTGAACCCTCTGTCTAAAATATCCTTCCCTCACCTGTCTCATCTCTGTTCCTTTCTCCCCTCAAAGGTATCTCCTCTGGGAAGCCTTCCCTGCCGACACTCCCAATTATGAGCACTTACCACCCTGTCTTAGAGCCACTTGTTAACCTAGCTGCCTTTCTTTTTAAACAGCAAATTCCGTGAGTGAGCTAAGTGTGATTTTTTAACCTTTTTTTTTCGCAAGTGCTTAGCACAGTGAGACTTTGCAGATGTAAAAGAATGGGAGGTTGAATCTTGATTCTCGTTGCTGCTGCCAAATGTCTGTGAGGTTGTTCATGGTCCAGCAAGGAGAATTTGTATGGTCTAGGCAAAGATGGAATTGTAGACTTTAAACTAGGTTGTCTGATTCAAGGAGTACAAGGTTCAATGTAGTGGCAGGACTGTACTAAAACTGTAACTTCCACTCCAATTCATTATTGACAGGCTGATTCTTTCTACTAAAATTAGATCATCAGATAAGGAAAACATGGGCAGTTAAAATGTGACATAAGGCCAGAAAGAAGTGTCAAAAAGCATGCCACCGTACTTGGAGTCTCATTTATTTTTTACTTGACCCTCACAGAGTAATATCCAAAATGTGATAAGTCTCTTTTCCCCCTCACATAGATGTTTTTTCTGAAAGAAATTATTTCTTCATAAATAAGATTAAAAACGGATTAGGGACAGACAAGTATTTTTTAAGAATCACAACCAAAATAGTTGAAATTTAAAATATAGAATTAATGCAAAGACAGTTAACATATATGAAGATAGTAAAGACGATGGGGAAAAAACCCACCCTGTAGAGTCATAAATGGGAAAAAATTTTTCCTTTATATATTCTATGTCAAAATTATTAACCAGAGATTAAATTATATATGGAGGAAGCATCAAAGAGAAAGTATGTAGCTTTACATAATCTTTATTTTTAAAAAAGGTGTAAACATTTAGTAAAAGAAAAAAAACTGTATACAGTCTATATAGTTGGCTCAACTTTCACAGAAAATTTAAAATTGTCTATAAAAAAACAAAAGTGAATAAATTACATCTCTGACCAGATTAACCAAGCCAAAAAAAGAGAAAAGTCATTGTATCAGCAATGATAATACAATATTGTACTGGCATGTACAATTATGTTTACAAAGAGACATCAAGGACATGGAAACATGCATATGATATAATGATAAGGGAAAGAAGCAACAAAATTCTGAAATATTTTATAGAGGAAGATTTGAAGGAATTATACTAAATTATGGGTAATCAAATTATAAAATTCTTTTTTTCTTGCACCTTTATAACTTTCTCAAAAGCATTTAACTGGAAATGTATTTTTCAGGAAAAAAAACAAAAAAGAATACAAAATGCTAACATAACAAATCGTAAAAGGACCCATTTTTACTTTTTTAAATTGTTATAAGCTCAATTTTTTGCCAAGATGGAGTAACGGGGACTAGATTTATTCTCCTATCTGAAACAAACAAACAAAAAAATCAAAGGACATTGAAACAGCAGTTCTCAAAATTGCCCAGACTGCGCAGCAGGAGGGGGCATCTACCAGGAGCAGGTGGTTTCCCAAGATGAGCTGGGAGTCTGGGAAAGCCAAGGCAGCTAGAAGCCTCAGGGCACAGTCCCAGAGAAGAGGGAGTCACAGAGAGAGAACTACAAGGATATGCACAGGGTCTCACTTAGGTCTTCAGCTGAGGAGTGGGGGTGGGGTGGGGGTGGGGGGGTGTGTGTATACATACACAAACCAAGGCCAGAGAAGAACACCTGAAAAGAGTAGAGGGAATAGTCTTCGAAGTTCACACAGAGCCAGTCCCTCTTCCCACCAGCCAGAATAGAAAACTCTTAATTCATGGAGTATTAGGCAGAATTCTCAGAAGGTTTTGCCTCAGTAATGGGCAATACAACCCTTCTCTTGTCTCTTTGGGCACAAGACTCAAAAAGAATTAAACTGTTACCATGTAACATAACCATAACCCAGACAAATGTCAAAAATATTTTTAAATTTTTTTAAATTGAGAACCTAACTAAAAGTCACAAGGTATGATATCATTTTTAAGTTACCAGGCAAGCAAAGAAGCAGGAAAATAGAACCAATAATGAGGAGAAAAATCAGTTCAACAAAACCAATCCAGAAATTACACAAATGATAGAATTAGTAGACAGGAATGTTAAGACAATTATAAATTATACATTTATTCCATATGTTCAAGAAGGTAGAAGAAAGTGTGAACATGTTAAGTAAAAGTATGGAAGATATTTTAAAAATCCAAATCAAACTTCTAGAGACAAAAACTACAGTGTCTGAGACAAAAAAATTATATGAATGGGATGACTACTAGTTTCAAAAATAAAGTTATAACAATCAAGACAGTGTAGTGTTGGGATAAGTATAGACATGCAATACAGAGCACTGCAACAGAATGAGTGACTTTTCCGTTCAGTTGATTTTCGATAGTTAAACCATTAACTATCCTGAATGAATAGGAACAAACTACTGATAAATGCTACAGAATGATTGAACCTCAAAAAAGTATGCTAAGTGAAGGAAGCCAAACACAAAACACCTCATATGATTACATTTATATATAATTTCCAAAAAAGGGCAAATCTGTAAAGACAAAGTAGATTAGTGGTTGCCTAAGGCTAAGGTGGGATGGGTGTTGACTACAGACAGGTACAGGGAATACAGAGGTGATGAAAATGTCTAAACTGGGTTGTGGCGATGGTTGCACAACTCAATAAATTTACTAAAAATCATTGAATTGTGCAGTTCAGTGAGTGAATATTATGCTATGTAGATTATATCTCAATAAAGCTTAAAAAAAAGACAGGGAAGGGAAGAAGAGCCCACAAAGATGACTAAGGAGGAGTGGCCAACAAAACTCATATTTCATTTCACACGTGGGGTTTTTTTTTCCCTTTTCAACTTATTACACAAGTAACCTGTCATGTGTGTTCATGTATATTTTTAATGCTTAATTTGTGTAAGCAAAATAGAACAGAAAAAAATAATATATAATTTTGGTACCCAAATCAACATCTTAGAATGGAAATCATTCTTCCCAAACGTATTTTATATGTTTATTCATCTCTCTTGTTTATAGTGAAATTTCCTGCTTTACTTTTAAGAGACTGAAATTGTTTCCCTACTCTGTTGATTAGGATATTTCTAAATCTATAATGACGGATCTTTATTTTTTCTTTTATAGAGTTAATAAATTTACAGAGTATTCACATAAATAAATTTGTATCAATTTGCAGGAATGGTTCCTCAAGGCGAGGCCAACTTTGCTCCGTCTTTGAGCCCTGGGAACTCCATGGTGCCAATGCCAATCCCTCCTCCTCAGACCTCTCTGCTCCAGCAGACTCCGCCTGCGTCTGGGTACCAGTCACCAGACATGAAGGCCTGGCAGCAGGGGGCAATGGGAAACAACAAGTAAGGAGGCAGTTTTTATGTATGGGCATCCCTGTTACTCTGCGGCACGTAAGAACAGCCATTCCTTCACAATCTAAACAGATTATTGGCTACTGCCATTTGCAAACTCAGAGAACTGAATTTTATGTTATCAACAAAGAAAAATAATGATTTTTAAATCCTTTAAGTAATTTTCAAGGCAAATTTATGTGTTTACAGTCGAGAGAAGCGGTCTGGTGGCCCCCAACCTTTTTGTCCCACCCCCCGCACACCTGAAGAATATGATCAACTTTCATGAGTAACAGAGCTTCCGTAGGACAAATGTAGAAATGAGTACTTTTTAAAAAATATTTCTCTATAAAAAAACACTTAAAAAATCTGAAGTAGGATTGGCAAAATGTTAGAATTCAGCAGAGCTGAATTTAAATAGGTTTCACTCTTCTCAGTATGTTTTAAAGATTTCATAGGAACAGTA
>NW_011888809.1:1923247-1940711 GCF_000151845.1 Pteropus vampyrus | reverse complement strand
CAACTTTCTTGAGAAAGCCAACTCTCTTGTTCTCTGTTTACTTTGCTGGATCTTCCTCCTCTCCCCAACCTCCATTTGAGGACCTCGGAGCTTCTTCTAGGACCTCTTCCCCATTTCTACGCCTTCCCTCGGTTATGTCGTCCAGTCTTACTGCTATAAATGCCTGTTTCTGTGCTATGACTCCCAAATTTCAATCTCCAGCCCAGACTTCTCCCCTGAGAAGTAGACCATATACACAGCTGCCTAATCAACATCTCCACTTCATGTTTGGCATCTCAAACCAAACATGACAAAAACTAAAGTGATATTCTCCCCAAAATATGCTCCTCTTCTACTTTTCCCCACCTCAGAAAACTCCTTCATTTTTCCAGTTATTCAGAAGAAAACCTTTTCTCTTTTTTACATCCCACATGAAACATTCCATCAGCAAATCATATCAGTTTCTTAGCAGCTCTCACTTTTTACCCATCCCACTTGGACACTTCAGTAGAAGCCACTATCATCTTTTTCCTGGACCAGAGCAGTAGCCTCCTGTCTCTCTGCTAACCCCCGTGTTCCACTACAGTTTAATCTCTGCATGGTAGCTAGAGCAATGCTTTTAAAGCACGAGGCAGTGTGACAGTCCTTTACTCAGAACTCTCCAGCTTTCTCAACATACAGTATACGGCCTACAAAGCCCGACTGAGTCTTGCTCCTGGATGCTTCTCTGACCTCATCTGCTATTCTCATCACTCACTCTGCCACACTGGCTTCTGTTTATTCTTCGTTCCTCAGATGTGCCAAGTACATTGCAAACTCAGGACCTTTGCATTTTTAAATCCCTCTGCTGGAATGTTCCTTCTCTCAGTTGCCACATGGTTTGCTCTCTCACACTTCAGGTCTCTCCTTAAATGTCACCTTGATAAACACAGATATTGAATGTCACCATAGTACAGTTCCCTGACCGTAAATTATGAATCAACATCATTTCCCACCCCTTGGTCCCTCTTTTCCCTTCTTTAGTGCTTAACACCTATTTATTCGTGGTCTGTGTCTCCAACTAAAATAGAACCCTCATAAGAACAAGGACTTTGTTTTCGTTCACTTCTGTATGTCCATCCTTTAGAACAGGTAAGCACTTAATATGCATCTCTTGAACAAATGAGTGCTAAGATTTCTTGTTCCTACCTAAGTCACTTCTTGGATTCAGATTGAAATGTGGACTTGAGCTTTTGTTGTACTTTAGCAGTTTCTGTGAACTTAGACTTTCCCAAGTCATTTGAGAAAGAAAACAATTATCACCAGTTCTTCAAACATTCACACTTGCTTATTTGGTTCTTGTGTAGAAGCTTGTTAGTTAGCGGAGCAGGATATATTTTGTGACCACTCACTGTCCGTTGCACGGTGCAAGGGGAAAATAGCCCCCGCCGCCAAGTAATGGGGAGTCCAGCTGGTGACAAGAGTGGGGCGGAGAAAAGTGGAATGTAAAACAAAGAACCCTTTAAGTAGTAGAAGGATGGAAGATAGTTCAGAGACTGTGTAATGTGACTCTTTTTTTCATTATCTCTGGTAGCAAGAGAAATAAAGGGTTAAACCAAATCTATTCTTCCTGGAACCAGGAACCAGCAACATTACCAGTGCTTATTAGCCTTTAAAAGGCTCTGAAGGCCTATCTTTTAACCTTTGGTTTCTCAGACTTTGTAGACTGGGAACTCCTCCCTGCTTATTAGTACCGGTAATATCCACAGAACCCACCTTAGGCTGAAGTATTTGGCTTTCGCTTTTTCCCTCATGATTTAGGAGCTACCCAATACCTGGTGCTAGCTTAAGGAAACTGATCCCTGCCATGAGGCTGACCAGGAAAGGAGAGTGAGAGAGGGATCTTCCACACACTGAGCCTAAGGTGACAGTAAACGCCAGGTCCAGGACCTGGAACGGTGATTGATGCCACAGAAGGCATCGGTCTTATTCCTGTGATGGAAGAAGCTAAAATGGAACTGTTGGCAGGAACAGTTTGAAAGAACTTAAGCTAATGTATAGTCCCAAATAAAAATTTGACAAGAAATTAAACTCTAAGCTTTTTTCACTAAGTAGGACATCATCACAGTCCTTGCAGCTTCTGCATGCATTAACTTACATAAGCCCTGAGCCTCCACAGTGGTGATTTATGTATCAGTTGACAAATGAGTATTGTCCAAGGCAAAAATGTTCTCATTAGAAAATGGGCAGTAGACTAATAGGTTTTTTTCTCGCCTTTAGTCATGGGGACACTGCTTCACAAGCATACACACTGTGCAGACATTAATGGTCCACAGATGCATTATTGGCCATTTTCTAGGCATATAATTTTCTCGGAGCATTTGTATTTTATAATTACTTGGGGAAAATTTGCTAGTTTTCTTCCAACATGATGAATAGGCTATTTTTCAGCCTGTTAATGTCAGAATGGTTACCTTAATCTACCAGAAGCGGTAAGTGTCGGCACACACTGCCTACCCTCCAGGAACTAGCAAAGAATGAATAAGACATGGATGGGGTAAAAAACTTTTGAAATCTAATTCTCCATAATTAACATTAAAATAGGTAGCCTTTTACCAGCAGCTTATTGGTTAACAATTGATAGGTAATCATAAACATTTGGTGTTTTGTAGAACTTACAAAAGACACAATTTTTACATTTTCCTTCAGACGTGTGTCTCTGTATCACATAGAATTTTGGAGGTTCACATATAAAATTTCAAGTTGTATTTACTTAGAGTTTATTACATACTATTCTATCTCCTAATAGAAACTGGTTTACCATTTAAAATCTTTGGTATAACAACAGTCCAGAACTTGGCCATGAAGAAGGAAGTCAGTAAAACAAATCCTCTTAAAAACCATAATTGCCTTTGCATTTCGCTTCTTAGAAAAGACATGAAGTTATCATCAGGCCTGAGAAGACCTTTGAAGTCTTAAAAAACATTAAATTGCCAAATAAAAATATCTGTTTTCCTCTTAGGTTATAGCATATTGAAAGCAGCCAGAAACTGAAACCTTCAGAAGTAATAGCAAGCTATAGGACATTGAATAAAGGCTGTCAAATTTTAATGTGCATAAGTAGTTAGAAATGCAACTTTCCATACCCACCTGCAGAAAATATGATTTACAATCCCTGGAGTAAGGTCTGAGAGCTGAATTTTCAACAAGTCCCAGGGAATTCTCTTACAGATAATCTCTGGACTATACTTCAAAAAACATTGGTGTAGATATAGGAAAATATATAAATAAAAAAAACAATCAAAACTTCATCAGTCGACAGCATGAGTAATAACCCATGTCCATAATTCATTCCTTCATCAGATATACTGAGTACCAGCTACATGTCACTTATTACTAGAGATAAAGAATAAGTTAAACAACATTCTCCTCAATTGTTAAGTCCAAGAAGATATGCAAGCAATTACAATATAAGAATGTTACTCATTCTTTTGTTATTCATTCAGTGAACATTTATTAAGGTTAAGGATTGATATATATGCCAAGCACTTCCCTTAAATAGGATATTCTCTGTTTAAGAAGATAAAATAATGTATGTAATACATTTTAGAATGATTTTGATGGTTAAATGGGTAAACTTCAGTTCTCTGGAAGATTTACTTATGTGGAAAACTTCCTTTCTTAATTATTCAGATAATTAGAGTTTAACAACTCTGATACTAGGCCAGATAATTGTAACTTAAAATGAGCTCTTAGGCAGAGTTCAAACTACATCTAAATTATACTTAATCCTTATGTATTGTAATAAGATAAAGACTTATATTTAACTTCTGCATGTAAAATATTTTTTTGAGAATTCTATCTAATAATTAAGAAACAGAATCCAGTTGCATTACCCCCATGTTCATGGCCAGTGGATGTAATCGAGATTATTTTTGAGTTAACAGTGTATTCGGTCAAGCTGTCCAGAACCAGCCCGCGCCTGCGCAGCCAGGAGTGTACAACAATATGAGCATCACCGTGTCCATGGCAGGTGGAAACACAAATGTTCAGAACATGAACCCAATGATGGGCCAGATGCAGATGAGCTCTTTGCAGATGCCAGGAATGAACACTGTGTGCCCCGAGCAGGTGAGTGGCACAGCTGGCACACTCACTACACACTTGCCACACCACACCGCACCACAGTGTATTATTCCAGGGAAAAATCAGGTGTCTTCACAGTTACTCATCAGAAATAACCACACTTCTTTATTCTTTCCCACTATCTTTTGATAATTACTATCCCTTAAGATAGTGGAAATTTTGACAGACCTTACAAGATTTTAGTCTCATGAGATTTTAGTGTTTCAGATTTATTATAAAATAATACATATAATACATTGGCTTGGAACTTACTCCTTTATATTCTGAACACACTTTCTTCATTTTTCCCTTTCAATTCAACATTAATTCAGTATTTACTATGTACAAAGATAGCTCTGTAGGAGATAATATTAGCCATCTGGAGAGATACAGCATGAACAAAGGATCAGTTGAATAATAGGACAAAACAGCTGTGTAAAGATGGACCTCCATACGACCATACATAGTTATGTCAGGTGACGGATATACACAATTGACTACGGAGGATTTAAAGGGGCCCAATTCGGAAAGGCTTCCTGGAAAACTTGCCTAAGGAAAGAGAATAGAAAAGAACATTCAAGACTGGTTATCACAGACTCTGGCAGGAGTAGAGTTGAAAAGCCTAATGACTGCTAAAGGGATATTCATATTATATTTAGAGTAGAATTTTGTGATAGGCTTTTTTAGGGGTGTTGCAGGCCATCTAAATGTTTAGAGTTATTTCTGGAGTCTCCCAAAGATTTCTAAGGATAGAATGACTAAATTCAAGTGATATTTAAGATCATTGGGTAACTCCTTGCAGTTACTGTTCTCATTATCAGCAACCACAAAGTACGCTATGGTGACCAGGCTATGACCATGTGGTCGTAACTTACAGCAAGTCTTAAAAACATGTAAATACTGATTGTTTTTTCTATAGAATTCTTTTCTAATATTAATATTTTTTAATCCCTATTCTCTAGGTATTATTTAGTAAGCCTAAGGAGATTAAGGGAAAACAAACAACTTAGTGATCCGTATCTTATAGCAAAAGGAAAGAGCTAAATAGGGTTATTTCTTGTCCTTTTGTTATCTTGTTCTTATTCAGTTATTATAATTATTCACTATATTCAATAGATTGAAAAAATAATAAGAAATATAATAAATTAAGTAAAAGAATATTACATTTAAAGTGTATTTCTTGTAGGTCTTTTTATTCAATTTGACATTCTCTGCCTTTTAACTAGAGTAGTCAGCCCATTTACAGTTAATGTGATTATTGATATGGTTGATTTAAATTTCTCACTTAAAAAAAATGTTCGCCCCATCTTTTGCCCTTTTTTTTTTTTTTCGGTTTAATTGAATATTTAAATTCATTCTATCTCCTTTGTTGGCTCACTAGCTGTATATAACTCTGTTTTGTTATTTTTAGTGGTTGTTTTGGAGTTTATAGTATACATCTTCACCTTATCATCGTCTGCCTTCAAGTGGTTTTACATAACCTCATATCTAAGAACTTCACAGCAGTTTATTTCCATTTCTCCCCTCCTGGGCTATTGTTGTCGCACATATTACGTCTACATACCCCACAATACATTGTTAGTACTTTTGGTTTACACAGTCAATTATATTTTCTAAAAATTTAAATAAGAAGTCTTTTATATTTACCCATGTAGTTATTTCCAGTGCTCTTCATTCTTTTGTATAGATCCAAATTTCTATATCATTTTCCTTCTTCCTGCAGATCTTCATTTAACAGTTTTTATAGTGTAGGTCTGCAGGTGATGAATTCTTTAAGCTTTTGTAGGTGCAAAAAAGTTTTTATTTCACCTTTATCCTTGAAAGTTCTTTTCCTTGAATTCTAGATTGACAGTTTTAGCTTTCAGTTCTTTAAAGACGTTACTCCACTGCAGTATTTCTGATGAGGTATCTGCTGTCATTAATCTTTGTTCCTCTGTACATGATTGATTTTTTTCCCTCTCTGGCTACTTTTAAGATTATTCTCTATCACTATCACTGGTTTTATGCAGTTTGATTATGATATGCCTTACTGGGATTTTCCTCATGGTTCTTCTGCTTGGGCTTCAGTGAGCTTCTTGACTCATGGATGTATAATTTCCATCAGATTGGAAAAATATTGGCCATTATTTTTTCTGTCACCACCCCCCTCCTCTGTGGGTTCTCTGGGTTTGTGAGGTTTTTTGGGGGGGTGCGAGGTCAACCATTTTTTCTCTGCGTGTTTCATTTGAATAGTTTCTATTGCTATAGTTTCAGATTCACTGATCATTTGTTTTGCCGTGTTTAACCTGTTATTTTTATCCAGTATATTATTCATCTCAGACATTGCTATTTTCATCTCTAGAAGTTCAGTTTGGACCTTTTTTATATTGTCCATATCTCTAACATGTTCAGTTTTTCCTCTATCTTCTTGAAAATATGGAATACTGTTATTATGATAACTGTCTTAATATTCTTAACCTATCAGTTCTATCGTCTACCTCATTTTGGAGCTGGTTTCAATTGATTGACTTTTCTTTTCATTATGGGTCATATTTTTCTGCTACTTTGCATGTCCGGTAATTTTTTACTGGTTGCCAGACATGTGATTTTACCTTGTTAATATTCCCGTAAATATTATTGAGCTTTGTTTTGGGAAATCATTAAGTTACCTAAAAACAGTTTTATTGCTTCAGGTCTTGCTTTTTTTGTTTAGTGGGACCAGAGCAGTATTTAGTATAGGGCTAATTTTACCCTACTACTGAGGCAAAACCTTTGTAGTACACTACTTGATAGTACATGTTTTCTACTCTCGTTGGTGGGGTCAGGACATATTCCCAGTTCTGTGTGATCTTTGGGAATTATTCCATGTAAGTCTTTTCAGGTGAATCTGTCCTCTGTTATGGGTAGTTTCAGTACTAAACTGTAGACTCAAGGGGATCTGCAGATCTTCAGAGCTTTCTCTCTGTGTAGTTCACTGTCATCCAATATTCTGCCCAGTGAATTCCAGCTGCCTTGGCCATCTCAGACTTCCAGCTGCATCTTCTCAACTCAGGAAGCCTGCCAGGCTTTGCCTAGGTTCCCTGTCCCCACACGACAGCCTGGAAGTTCTCTCTAGGCAGTAGGCTAGGGTAATCATAGGACTCACCTCAATTGTTTCCCAACTCTTAGGGATAACTCTCTTTCATTGCCTTTGTCCAGTATCTTGAGCGCCTTTGTTTCATATATTTTGTCCAAATTTTTAGTTGAGTCAGGCAGAGGATATATCTGATCCCTGTTATTGAATCTTGCCTGGAGTGGTAGTGCTTTGCTAATTAATATTTGTATGTGCTAATTAACCTTTTATTGAAGTATGTATATATAAGAATATACAGAAAAGTATACAGAACTAGATGAATTTTCACAAACTGAACACACCCTTATATCTACCGCCCAGATCAAGAAACAGAATGTTACGAGCACCCCCGAAAGTTCTCCTCACACTCCCTTACACATCACTCTCCACTTCTACAAGGGGAACCACTGTCCTGACTTCCAACAACACAATAAGTCACTAAGCTTTTTTATTTCTGCTGTCCTTCTATTATTTTACTGTCAGTGAGATTGTTTTTCATTGAAGAATTTGATCTTCATCTTAAACAACTAGCTTGTAATTTGGTCTTGTGCTTATCTCTAATAGATAAATGATTCAGCACTGAGACACACAGGCCTGTACTGCAACCAGCTCTCATCCACTGACCTTCTCAAAACAGAAGCAGATGGAACCCAGGTCAGTAAGAACACCCTAAGCCCAGAGCTGTGCCATGCGTTCTAGAGATACAGGAAGCTTTGTTAGCATCGTGGTTAAGAGCCTGACATTGGGAGTCAGACCTGGGTGAGAGTCCTGGCTCTACTCTTCTTAGCTATGTCTTCTTGGGAATGTTAGGGAACTTTTCCGAGCTGCCATATAACCAACAGAACTAACAAGATACCTGCTTATAGGATCATTGAGAGGGTTAAATGAGATAAGCTTTCAGAAGGTTTAATCCAGTGTTTAGATGGGATAAAGGGTCACAGATGGTGGCTACTAATTATTATTTTGTAAATAAACATAATGCTAAAACTCATGTATAACCAGAATACCTCAAAAGATCTCAGTAAATTCAAATAAAACAAAATGTCTGCTGTTTACCTCCTTTTAGATGTTTATTTCAAAACAATAGGTGACCATTTTCCTATATTAACCTAAATTTAGAAAATTTGGAGGTTTTAATTCACTTCAGTAACTTCGTTTAGTCTTTAGTCTCTTAATAAATATCGTTTTAAATATTTTTCAAATATAGGCATTATGCTAAGGTGGCGATACCAAGAAACATAAGACATGTTCGCCCTGTAGATGAACTGTACGAAGAAGTGTGAAAATGAAATTTAATTTGTGAAATGCTT
Source organism: Pteropus vampyrus (assembly GCF_000151845.1). Lineage (NCBI taxonomy): Eukaryota > Metazoa > Chordata > Mammalia > Chiroptera > Pteropodidae > Pteropus > Pteropus vampyrus. Next base: position 1,932,227 of record NW_011888809.1, on the reverse strand, counting down.
ATAATTTGCCAGGCACCATGCTGGGTGCTATGCCTTATCTCATGTAAGCCTCACGATAACGCTATGAAGAAGGTAGTATTCCTTTTTTTCACAGATAAAGAAACAGAACCTGAGGAGATTTAACTATATGCACGATTCACAAAGCTAGAAAGTGGCAGTGCTGAGGTTCAAACTCAGATCTTTCCAACACCAAAGTGCACGTGTGCTCCTCCTGCTATACGTTGGGCTTGTTGAAAGATAAAACACACAGATATGCACATAAATTGTCACATAACCAAAGAAGGCAAACTCAGAGAGCCATAAGCAGGAAAAGAAAGGAAAAATTGCTGAGATGGTTAGAAGAGTATTTACACAGGAGATGGGACTGAATTGGGCTTTGAAGGGTAGTTAGCAAGGCCAAGTGGAGGAGAAAGGTACGGTTGTTGGAGGTTGACCTTGGAAGTCTAGGGGATTGGAAGTGGGAGGGCACAGAGACAGGGAAACAATAATGTCTTAGCACAGTTCTGGGAAACCAGATTCACTGAAAGTAAAGGGTTTGTCATAGGAATTACAATTGGTAAAGTAGGTTGGGGCAAACTTTCCAGGGCCCTGAATGCTAAACCAAGTGATTTGGATTCAGTCCTGCAGGTGAAGCGTCATCCTGAAGGGGAACAGTGATCAAAGTGCCAGCTTAGGCTACATCTTGAGGGGACAGAGGGGAAAGGAGCACTGGGCAGCGGGCTCAGGGGAGAAAGATCAGTTAGGAGGCTGTGTCCACAGTCTGAGCATTAGGAAATAAGATCTGGGTCCTGTGAGGCTAAAGTGAGGGGATTTTGTGATGGGGAAAATGACGTCTTCATTCACTTAGAAGTTTTTGGAAATCTCACACCTACCAGGACATATACTAGGCAGCTCCACAAATTTGTTAAAACAAACCAGCCAGGTTTTCAAGTTCCTGAGCCCTGGGCTACTCTTTGACTTGAAGTGAAAGCTGTGCTGGAAAATCTTAAGAGATTGGGACTCTGCTCTCACACCAGTCTTCTCACCTGGCAAATCTGAAGCTTCATTTGCATCTCGCTTTGCCTGTTTGTGAAGGTGTGACAATATCGGAAGTCCTTTGAGGTCTAGTCTAAGGCACCTCCTTTTTAAAGTTCAAAATGGCTGAAATGTCTGTTTTAGAGTTTGGCTTAATCCTTTCATTTAAAAAAAAATTTTCAGCAGAGACTATCTTTAAGAAAAGCTTTTTTTTTTTTTTAAAGAAGCAGATTTTCTCTCTCTTTTTTTTTTTTTCTTTCCATGCCTTTATTAATAATGTTTTTAAGTGTTTGGAGGCAGAGACATCTTATGCCCTGTCCCAATATTTCATATGTTGAAACATAAACAGGAAGTTTTATGTTAATTAAAAAAAATCAATCATGCCTAAAAGCACTATAGTTTGTGCCTCATTTTTAAGTTTCAATGGCAGAATCTTCCTTCTGTTATAGCCCATCATGAAATCTCTATTTGCTCCATTGTTTTAGTTTTTGCATTGCCAAGCAGAAACTGAGGAATGAGAAATACAGAGACAAATGTACAGAAAAGAACAAGGAGAGGAGGACTAGGGGAGGATTGGGGGCTGGCTCTGTTTGGAGAGCTAGGATGGGGAGGAGGCAAGACGGAGGAGAGAACGGGGAAAGAACACAGAATAGAGAAGCAGGAAGAGGGCTAGTAAAGAGATTGCTGACCTCGGGATAGAGAAAAACCAGGGTTTAGCGATGGGCCGGGGGAGCTCTAGAAGGAAATGTAGGCATGAGGAGTTATAGAGAATGAAGGTGTGGGGAGGCCAGAGAGGCAGCTAGAGAATAAATTCAGAGAGTTGGTGTATTTTAGGTACATGAGAAAGAGCCCCAAAGAAGAAGAAAACAAAATGGGAGCATATGGAGGCAAGAAGCAAAATTTGGGAAACGGGAAAAGAGGAGGATGAGGAGAGAAATGATGCTAATCCAGCTGGAGATTGAATGCACCGGGCACTTCAAAAGCTCAACTCAGGGGATGTCTGCCTGAGCTAAGAGAGAGTAGGCTGGAGGTGTGGATGATCGAGAGGACCCAGGGGCTAGACTGACCTAATAATTGGATGGTTGGGACCTTTGATATTAGGCCAATGAAGGTTGATGGAAACCAAATTTTATTAGAATAGGAAATTTTTCAGAAAAGCTGAGTGTAATTGGCATGAATTAGTGATAAATGGCCCCAAAAAATGCATCACTAATCTAAAATACTTCATGAACCTATTAAACACAAAACACAAGTTTGCCAAAAGCTTGGGACACTTAATTAGATGCACTTGGATGCCTGAGCAGGCATCTCCATTCTTGGTCTGGAACATTCACAGTGTGATATTGGCCTTCATCAGTTCTACAAATTACGTTTTAATACGACCAATTGGTAAAGACTAACTTCTGGTTTTGTTTTCCCAATAGAAAAATGCTAGAACACTGCAACTGTAGACATTTTTAAGGAATATTTGTATTATTACTGAGCGTTAAAGGGAAAATTCACACTGTTCTCAGCTGGTAGTTTACTGTTATTTTTAGCTCGTGTTTAAAATGGATTGTCTCTCAGGAAAAAGAAGTTAAATATAAAATTGTTCTGCTACTATTTTGCTGTAATTTTAAAGGCAACATGTGAAGAAGCTACGTGGCGGTGCGTTTAGACACCGCACAAACCCAGACATTAACTTAGTAGTGCTGGTGCCCTGTTGCTGAGTTGTGGTGGTTTTATTTTGCTAATACTGGGTTAAAGCCCTTAATTTTCTTACATCATAAAATTTTTCTATCCTACTAAAGTAATCCCTAGAATGCTTTTAAACCAGTTTTCCAAACAACATGTATTTTTTCAAACCCACCACTGGACACTCAGACTCTGAAACGGGGCTTTTCGCAATCTTGGTGATATTAGCATCAATGTTCACTTTCAGTACTGATGGCAACCCTGTAGGAGGCTTGACCATTCCAATTTTTATTTTATTTTTAAAGTGTGAACTTTCCAGAACCCTGAGCAAAATGAGTGCAGCAATTTTCTTTTTGTAGGACAAGAAGACAGAAGAGTTCTTCTCTGTGGTGACTACAGACTAGAGGAATGCTCTAGTGAGTTTCCACTTCCAGTAGTACCCACTCATAAGCCGGGGGGGCAGACCCTTCTGTCTAAACACATCTTTTATTTGTGTTCCAGCAGGTGCAACAGGTTCAGGTGTTTGCTGACGTCCAGTGTACAGTGAATCTGGTAGGCGGGGACCCTTACCTGAACCAGCCTGGTCCACTGGGAACTCAAAAACCCACGGCAGGACCACAGACCCCCCAGGCCCAGCAGAAGAGCCTCCTTCAGCAGCTACTGACTGAATAACCACTTTTAAAGGAATGTGAAATTTAAATATAGACATACAGAGATATACAAATATATTATATATTTTTCTGAGATTTTTGATATCTCAATCTGCAGCCATTCTTCAGGTCGTAGCATTTGGAGCAAAAAAAAAGGAGTTCACTTTTGTTGGGAGATTGAGAGATGTTTTTGTTTCTTTCTTTGTAAAGGCCTTGGATATTGAAAAATAACAAGGCAGAACATTTGGACAATCTATTTCTTGAGCCAAATTTAATTATTCTTATTTTTGTAATTAGTCATTGGCTTCTTATCTGGATGAAGGCCTTTGGAGGAGAACCAAAACAACAAGTTCCAAGGGCAAGATGAAGCTCCACCTCCGCTGGCTCACTCCTGACCCGCCAAGGAAGATGGGCCAGCGGGCTTCGCCTGTGCCTGTCCACCACAGGCTGTCACACGTCTCTAAACCAACAGCCCTTCCCGACCCCAGGCAGCTTGTGTGTACAATCAGCTTCTTCTAGCAACTCTGTTGGCTTCAAGAGAATATTTTGCCTCCACATATGTACCCCTTCTCCTTTTTATAAAGATGGATTTAAACCAAGATGCCTCCAGGAACGAGGATGAAATGAGTGTATTCACAGAGGAATCCAAAAAATACAGTTTGGGGAAAATGCAATAATTTTTGATGAGATGGGTAAAGGACAAGAAGTGAGTTCTGTCAATTATTGTAGATACAATTTTCTGATTAAATCTGGAAAAAAGGCAGCCTGTTCTTTCTGCTTTTATTGTATTAACAGCTGAGGTAGCTAAAGTTATTTAAAATAAAATTAAATTTATGATCCAAGTAGCTTATTTTTCCCTTCAAATCTCACTGTAAATATATTTGATTTCTTGTAGAAATTTATTTCCTTCTGTTTAATTTTATGGCTTTATTATCATACTCTTGATTTTTCTATATTTGTGTGTGAAATATAACAGTGATTGAATTGCAGTTACATTTGGCTAGTAATATTTCATTATTTTGATAACTGTGACACCACGTATGGATTTACTTTGGGGTTCAAATCAAAATGCCAACTGCCAAAAAGACCTGTTCCAGATGAGCTAGAGCACACTGCCCTAGAGTGCCCCTGGGACCATCCACCTTGAGCGCAGTGCAAGGAGTTATCAGAAGTGCACAGGCTACTCGTGCAGAGAAAAAGTAGCACTCAAAGGAAGTGTTTTTTTTTTGTTTTTTTTTTTTAGATTGACTTCGGGAATTTGAATTTTCATCAGTGCAAATATAAATTTCTCTATCCTGCTTTGGTACCATATTTTCCCTTACTGTGTCTTGTCACTCTGCCACATCTTGTCTCATCCTGGCCTCTGAGTCTAGGACCCAGAGAACTGACTTTCTAGTTCTAGAATCCGCCGCAAGGCCAGGAAAGCTTGAGAAAGGTGTTGTGGAAGAAGCAAAGGTAGACCCCTATCACTCGCCTTTACCTGCACTCCTCGGCCTGTGAATGATGACAACACCTGACGTTGTGCACCAGATACCTCTGCTTCCATGGCAGAGAAAAGGCCATAAGAACTAACAGTGGAAGAGAAGCTTGGACTCAGACATCGAGGAAGAAGCCATTTTCCCAGGTCCTCCTCTCTGCATCTCACCACCCCTAGTTACAAATAACTCCATTGAACAGCATCTATTCGGAAGGTATACTGAATCACAAGATGGGTGGAAGGGCTCACGTGGGTAGCAACAATGAAAGAGAAATAGGACACTCAGTTACAAACATTATCTCTCTCAGTTTTTCAGAAAACGCGCCCCTGATTTCGTTCATTCCCAGCTCGAAAGCCCAGCCACGTTACTCTAGTTCCTAGCAGACTGCTCTAGGAGATCGTTTCTGTTCTGTTTGTGATATTTAGATGTGCAGGCTTCAGGAAGTTCACCTTTAACTTCAGCATTCCAGATGAAGTTTTCTGACTCAGTGCTTTTGCATAAGGAACTAGAAAAAAAAAGTGGTAAGGAAAACGGGAGATGCTAACATCCTTCCCCATCCCGGCTGCACCTTAAAGTATGCATGTCACCTTCAAGGTTTTATAATTGCACTGTTTGTTTTATGTATGTACAGATTAAAATTATTGCTACATTTGAGGAAAATAAAATTGCTTGCTTCTATGTAATTCCTGTTATTCTACAGGAAATTCACTTTTCCAGCTACTGAATAGAATTTGTTTAACAACCGCATGGGTCGCCTCTTCATTTACAGGGAAGAAATGAAACCTACATCCTGCAGGAATTGCCAAAGGCCCAGATGACTAATGTGTAATTAAAGGATAATAAAAGAAAGGATCGCTGAAGCCAAAGATCCTCGAAGTCACCCTAATATGAGCCAGCCCCGTCAAAGCGAAGTCAGGATAGTGGGCCTTGAGGAAATTCTGACCTTCACCAGTTGCCTGATGATAAAACACTCTGGTCCTGCTGTCTCTTGACTCAGAAGGTCTGGTCCAGGCAGCACTTCAGAGCCACGAGATACCGTATCTCTCTCAGTGATTGGTTTTTATATACTAACACTTATTATTGTTATATAGGTTATGCAGATGTTGATTCTTGAGGAGCTTCCTTCAATCTGATAATCATTTTATAAAAATTAGGCTGTTTCTTATTTGTGTGTTTTTAAGGCAGCTTAAATCCACTAACACTTGGTTAAATAAGCAGGGCCAGGGGAAGGAGGGTGAGCAAGTGTGATAGTAGAGGGCAGGGGCGTGTATATCCCACACACGTTCCTACACAGAAGTACTCACGGGTTTGGTAGCTGTTGTCTGAAGTCATATTCATGGGGACAAAACCCTTTTTCTCAAAACTGGGATAAGGTAAAAATCGTACTTCTCTTAGATGAGGCCGAACATTGATGTAAATCCTCAGGTAGTTGGAGAAGGCCATTAGAAAAACGAATAGAGACAGTTGAGCAAAAAATGAGGTCGATACAGAGACACTTCATCTTATTTATGGTTTTGCCTAAGATAGATTCTCTCCCTGGAAACTGTCTCCTAGGTCCTGACAATCAAAGGAAAAGAAAGGACGATTGTCTGCTTATAAAGGAAGTTGTGCAGATTTCCTTGTTGACATTATCTGATCTTCCCAGAAGAGCAGCTCCACCTGAATAAAATGAGTAATTCAGAGCAAGCTTGATCTTGACCATTCTTATACCTCTGAAAAAGATCTTGGTGATTTAATTAAGCGCATAAATTCTTTTTATTGGCAAAAATGCCAAAGGAAGCATCCCTCCGTCCAGAACCTTTTCTGCCAGCACTAAATTAATTTTCTTTATATTTTTTCTTTTTATTGCCACAAGAGCTCTTAACAAGATTAAAGAAACACAAAGCTCTGGCCTCATTCACTTGTTTAACACGTTACTGTCTTTGTCTAAGGTGGTAGAGATAAGGGAGGATCCGGACAGAAGTGGACCCTACCCATCCACAGCCTATATTCACATGGGGACTTAACAGTGATTACATGATGTAAAAGAGAGTCTGCTTTGTGAGTGAGGCCTTGTCTGAAGAGTTGAGGAAGGTTTCCTTGAGGAAGAAATGACATCTGTGATGAGGTTTGCAGAATAATGAAGTAGCCAGTGAAGAGATACCTGAGGAACAGTGCGTGCGAAGGCCTGGAAACAGGAAGGAGTCCCAGAGAATTGGTTTTTTAAATTGCTAACCAGTGTTCATGAGTTCTCATAAACATTTTATTAGAATTATGTCAGCTGGTAGACTAAAAAGTAATTTAAATCACCTTTGGCTCCAGGAGGAACATGAACTAGGCTTTGAGATCCTCCCTTGGAATATGAAATAACTTCTAAGAACAGGCTTTGGAAAGAAGGATGAGAACTCATGGGCTGAGAAGAGAGGACCTGGCCCCTTCTGTGGAGGCAAAGCCTAACTTTGAAGACCCAAATTGGGGTGAGAATTGGTATAAGGTCAGCAGGGTGTCGCACTACAATTTTGGGAGAGGTAATCTGTCTCTGCATATCTAAACAGGAAGTCAAAAAAAGGCTCCATGAAGCTGCAGTGCTAACCCTTAAAAGAATTTTGGAAAATGTGGGCTATGTGGGACAAGTATAAAATGACTGACAGAGGAACCTTTTTGTGAGGCCGGAAATTGTTTTCTTGGATCAGATCATAGAAACATTCACTTTTCTCTGGCTTTTGATCCTTCTGCAGACAGAGTCTGTCACCTACAATGGACTTTGGGTCCGGTCTAATCATTTGTGCTTGTCCCAGAACTTTGATTATGAAACCAACAGAAGCATTTGCTTGAGAAAAATATAGAATTAAATGTTAAAAGGAATAATTTCTAGTCCATTAGGTTTTCCTCCCACTCAGATACCCAGAGGTCCTAAGGTACAGAATAAAACAAAACTTTAGACCAAGGTTTTGGTGTTTATTCCATTTTCACTGACTTGCAGTACAGACACTGTGCTAGGCAATGTGGGAAGTACAGAAATACTTGCCTGAAGCTGCTTCCTTCCTAATAATGGAGATTCTACATCAGTTAAGTACATACTTTTCATTCTACTCTGCCAGGCTAATGCTCTTGTGCCAATAATTTCTTAGTTTGTAGAGCACTTTCACATACAGTATGTCATTTGATCTTCAAAATTCTATGAAGCAATTAGGTCATAGCCTTATTTCACATATGGTGAAACTGAGATTTTTGGTCGGGTGGCTAGGAAGTGCTGGACCTACGAGTCAATCACGGCTTTGGGATGAAACCTGCCATAGTTTCCACTGCATAATACAACCATTAGAGGTAAAGGCACCATTAGACAACACATAAAGACTGGGAACCCTGCTGAGTTAAAATTGTTCTCTGGAGCTCAAGTTCCTTAGGAGTTTTTCAGGGTTTCCGTTTTGAAAGTAAACTGGGATTAACTTTGAGTTTAAGTACTGATTTTTTTTCATATTTTAAGTTTGCATGAGGATAATAGTTCTCAGGAGAGTCCCTGTACTCTCCCTGTACTTTCATCTTTTCCCTTGAACTCAGTACCACTGACATTTATATGTGTCTTAAGTCCACTCACCTAGCCAGGTCTCTCAAAATCCAGTCCTGAATTTCCAACTGGTGAACATCACCACATGGATGGATCACCGCACCTCTAACTGAAGTCCCAAACCAAATAACTCACCTCCCCACGAATAAGCTCTGTGTCCCTTATCTGAATTAACTGCATCATTCTGTTGGTGGTCATTTTCAATAACTCCCTGCTATTCATCTCACCAAATTGCAGAGTTATCTTTTGTGGTGCCTCATAGCTATTTTCTCTTTTCTAACCCTATTAATCACAGACCAAATTCAGAACTTAATTAGCTTTCTTTGGATAATTACAATAACTACCTTCATGCCTCTTATATTCATCCTTCACACAGTCATCAGAGAAATCTTTCCGAACAACCTCAGAATCTGTTAGTGACTACTACCTGCCTATGGTTGATCTGAAATCAGTCTACCTTTTAAGTGTCATAATCCTCTACTCCCTCTCTAAACAAATGGTCTTTATTCTTGAATTTTATTATGTTCTTCCATGTCCACATTCATTTTCTTTCCTCAGCCTGTAATGCTCCTTTCTCCCTGTTCAGCCTTCAAGGCTTCGATTTAGATGCCCTTTCC
>NW_011888809.1:1911574-1921697 GCF_000151845.1 Pteropus vampyrus | reverse complement strand
CATTTAGTCCATATAGCATCCCTGTAAATCTCTATTTTACCTATGAAGGTACTGGGGCTCAAGGAAGCGGAGTGCCTTGCCTAACTTCACACAGCTTGTATGAGATCCAGGCCATTAGACACTAGAGTCTGAACTCTTAACCACTATGCTATGCCATGTAATACAGTGTTCAATAAGTTTGTTCAGTGTTACGAAAGGCTGTATGCTTCCTACTTCACAGAAAAAGATTAAGTCAACAGATAGTCAACTTCAGCTTTCTTTCTCCTCTAATTTATAAACTCATGTATATCCATATCTTGCCCACTTTCTTCCAGTCTCAAAAAATTTTTCTCTATTCAAAGCCAGTCCTTCCTTATGCCCCTGACCCTACCTCTTCCCATTTTTATCAGTTATTTAGTAACTTTAATCTCTCTTCTTACCCTCCTCCCCACCCATCAACTTGCTCAAGCATCTAAGAAAATTCTCCCTATGGCAGCGGTCCCCAACCTTTTTGGCACCAGAGACTGGTGCTTCTATGAGAATCTAACCTCTGATGATCTCAGGTGGAGCTGAGGCAGTGATGCTAGCACTGGGGAGTGGCTGTAAATACAGATAAAGCTTCGCTTGCTCATCTGCCACTCACCTTCTGCTGTACAGCCTGGTTCCTAACGGGCCACAGACCGGTACCAGCCAGCAGCCCTGGGGGTTGGGGATCCCTGCCCTGTGGGACCCAGCATTCACTTTTTCAGCCCCCATTCAATCATCCTCTCCTCCCATTCAAGCTTCTTGAAAGAGTAGTCCCCACCTCTAACCTTACCTCCCATTCTTAATAATCTCCAATCTGACTCCCACCCTCATAGGCTATTTAAACTGCTTTCACCAAGTTAACCAATGTGTTCCCAATTGCTAAGTGTTCTTATTTACTGAAATTCCATGCTGGATTTGATTGTTCTCTCCCTTTTGAAACTGTTCACTCGGCTTCCGGGGTTGGTTTTGCCTTCAGCACTCTATTAATTCTCCTTGGGGGACCCTATCCACTATCCTAGTTTCAAATGACTACCGCTTAGTAGTCTTAGTATCTAGGTGTGGGGAGGGAAGTATACCCATATTACCTTGTACATTTCTATTATCTTTATATGTCTTCTCACTAGATTTTGAGCTACCCGAGGGCAAAAACTGTTTTATCTTGATTTCTTCAGCTCTTAGCAGAGCCTGCTGCAGTAGACATATCTATCTGTTGGACAAATTACCCTTTGTAAACTTTGCTTCACAAGTGTCCAAGCAATTCCAATAGATATCTCCAACTGTTTATAGAAATATTTTTTAAATTGTACAGGGCGTTACAGATGTGCAGAGAAGGTGACTATCATTGTTGGCCAGGTGAGACTTATGAAGGTATAGAAATAGTTAAAGACCAGACGCAGGAAAGGGAGGGATAGAGTACTAGCATTCAACACCCAGACCAGAGACCGAAGGGCAGCAACCAGAGTGTCTGTTGAAATATCAAGTTTGGATTAGGGAATAGAAGATTCACCTAAAAAAATAGGTAGGAATATAAATGTGGAGGGCCTGAAGGCTACGTTAAGGAGTCCTGACTTTATTCCATGGGCAGGCTGGAGCCCATACTGAACAAGGTGCTCAGTGATCCTATATAAATTTGCCGGAAGAACAATTGCTAGATTGTAACCAGGATACACTCAAAGTGAGCAGACCAGTGAGACACTGTGAAGAGCAAAGTGAGAGCCTGATACTGTGTGGTAGCACCAGCAACTACAAAGAGAACAGATGCAGTACTAGACAGATTTCATCGAATCTAAGAAATATGCATATTGAAACATTTTTTGAAATTAATCTCATGGTTTACTGCATGTCTTAATTTGATTGATAGCATTTCTTTCTTAACATATATAATAATGGTTATCTTAAAGCTGATGTCTTAGATTCAGTGAATACAATAACTAGATGTAAGAAATTCAAAGGCAAAGTTTTAAACCCTGCTGATTGGAAGAACTGTATTATTTATTCCTGACAAAGACGGAAGGGCATTTCCGTCTTTGATCCCTGTATAGGTGTCTAACCAGACCTTCTGCTTTGATCCCTGTATAGGTGTCTAACCAGACCTTCTGCTTGAGCAATGACCCATAGACATTGCTGCTCACTCACTTTCCCCATCTGAACTTTCTAATAATTAAAAATAAGAGGAAGCACTTATTGATGTCAGCTCCAATCTGTTCGAGAAGAGGTTTCGGTGGTGAGACGCCCAGTTGGAAGAATGCACAAGGGACCAACATGAGAATGAAACAGCAGGCACTAACTTTATTGTGGGGAGCGCAGTTCTATTGCAGGGAGTGCAGTTCTATTGTAGGGAGTGGGCTTCTGCTCTTCTGCTCCCCTTCTGCTCCCCAGGGGACTGCATGGCTCCACATATATCAGAGTACAATAGTGGCATTCAGCCATACATACATGATAAATAACCTGAATTATGTTTGCATATTTTAGGCGCAGACACCTACTAATGTTAACATTCTAAATCTGGGGTCCTATTCCTAGCCACAAGCCTGGATCACAGCCAGACCTGGGACCCACAAATGACAATTTTAATATGAACATTTATTTGACCCTCAAGAAATTGTCATAATATTAAGGGAAGGGCAAGTTGCCATCGAAAGGAGCACGCTTGGGGATAGATGGCATGTAGTTTCTGGATCCAGGCGAGACACGAATACACCAAAGCAAATGATAACATCAGTCATTTGAACAATCGGAACTTCTTCAAATACTGGGTCACTTCTTCCTTGGGGTAGGGACGGAGTGCAATGCAAGTGGCAATATTCTCTGGCTGCTCCAGCCACAGTATGTGGTTGATGTTCTTCTGTTGCAGCGTCTCAGCCAGCTCCTTTAGGGTGGCCTCATCTGGTGCCTAAAAGGAGCAGAACACAGAACACAGAACACAGACTGAATAGCCCATTTAGGAATCTCAAAAGGCAATGAAAAAAAAAAAGTATGGTGGGGGGTTCCTCTTAACTGAAAGGGAATTACAGCTCTGCCAAAGGAGCTGTAGCGTATGTCTCCAGAAGCAACAGCTGCTTCATTGCTCCATTTTCCATTTACGCTTTGTAGGGCCTTATAAGCTGCCTGGGGACAAGGGGACAGGGAGAAGGAGAGAGGCTTACTATGCTTGTTTATAAAATGAAGAGTTTTCCTTCTTGAGACACTGTATGCATTGGAAATAATTAGACTCTATGCATTTTCTAGTTCTCTTATGGCTGGTGCCGAAACAGCTATTCCTAAACCTTCAGCCAGCTCTGACTTAAAGAACTGACTACTGGAAAGATTTCTTAAATCCCATTGCCTCCACCTCCCTCCGCCCCTCCCACCCTACTCCACCCAAACCAAGGATTTTCCTTCTGCCGCATAGTTCCTATTTGTTAACTCAAGGGAGGGTAAATTATTCTCTAATATTCTTCTGAAGTTGTTTCTCACCATCCTTAACATCCATGCCGAATCCCATTATAGGAAGTATTAAAGCCATCACTCAGAAAATCAAGACACTGTATTATGTTACATAGGGTATATTTTTTGCCTATGAAGGCAAAAGCTGCTAAGATAACTCAAGCTTTGTTTTATCAAAGTAGAGGATGCAAGGATTGAGCAATAAATCTACCAAATCCTTTAGGCAGAGTCACACTGGAGAACTCATGGTCTTCCCCTCCCTTCTTCAGCATCTGGCAGCAGCACAGTATAAATCAGAGTGAGGCCAAACTCTTTACCACTTACTGATTGCGTGATCTTTGGTAAGTTATGTGACTTAGCTGGGCCTTTGTTTCCCCTTCATAAAACAGGGATGATAATGCTTCCAATAGTAGTGAGGATCAATGAAATCAGGCTCAGACCTGTGCTTGGCACACAGTAATCTTGGTATTGTCTTTTATTGGTCTTTATGGCTACAGCAGCACCTTAATTCAGTCAGTGGTAACTCCTAAGTCCCTTTCTTGAGTTATGCTAACAACTAGGAATCATCGGAAGTCTTTTAAACTCAGGGGATAATCACTTAATCTCTGTGGGATTCAGATTGCTTGAGAAAAGAGTAAATATATTATCTGCTTGAAATCGAGGGAGAGGGTGATGTCTGAACCAGATGATTCTTTCAGGTCCTCTTCCTATAAAAAGACGCTAAATGAAAAGCTATCTGCCTACAGGTTATCTGTCTCAAGACATTTGCCTACAGATTACTTTTTGATGTTTCACTACCCAACAGCAATTTTTCTCTTGCAAGATAATCTAGCCATGAAGGGATTACCCCACCCCTCCACTCTAGGATTCTGGTTTGCTTATTTATTAAAATAGATAAATTTTATGAGAAAAAAAGCTTTAAACTAAAAGCAATTTTTTCTTCACTGTATGTGTTTAATGTAGAAAAGGGAAAGGAAAAGAGAAGCACTGGAAAATAACCAAAATCTCACCACCTACTACTTAATATTTGGATGGACTTCCTTAGTTTTTCCCTTTCAAAATGTGGATCATTTTATATGTAAAAGTTAATTAGCATCACATTGTGCTGCGTGAAAAATTACTGCTTGGCTATCGCCCATGGGAACATAGGCTATCACCCATGGGAACATAACATTCTAACAATAACCTTTCTGCTTCTATACCCCCGCCTGCACACCTGACCTGTGGGTTGACAGGTAGTGGATAGGAGAAAAATAGACCTTTGTGTTTAAGACAGAATGAGGAATGGGATTTAGGGCTTAAAAACTCTGTACCTCTACATTTTGGGGCTGCTTAATTTGGGATCTGCGTACCCCTGGCAGACCCAGCTGGCTGAATAAAGAGTGTGCTTCCTATAACTCACTGGTTTCTGGTGGTCCGTGTTTCTACCCGGGGCTGGCAGCCACAATAACATCATAAGCACTCTTCTATGCCAACTAAATATGTTCCAGAAACATGATTTATTCTAGTTTCATAATCCATTATAAGGACACAAATTAACCCATCCCTAGTACTGGAAATTTAGTAATTTCCACATTTACCATTATAAAGCGCTCCTATGAACATCCTTGTACAATGCTCTTTGGGTGCATCTGATTATCTTAAGATACATTTCTAGTAACAAAATCAACAAAGAGTGAGGGTAAGATGTTTGGCCATCTGCAAAAAGGACCTTAGCGCTTTTTTACAACCCTGGTGTGTAATGTTTCAACTTAAACGAGGGTTTCACATTTTCAAATAATTTGGCATCATGCCCAGGTAAAATCTTCAGTTTGACTTCACTAGCAACGAGTATCCCGCGTCTTTATCGCTTCTGGGTCGGTTTTGGGGAAGGAGGTGGGTCAATACCTTTCCGCGCTGCCTTAAAAGGCCGTCCCAGTGCACAGGTAGAAGGGCGGGTCTCGTTCCACCAGCCTCCGCCCTCACAGGTATTTACTAAGAGGCAGGCAGATGAAGGGTGCCGGGAGCATTAATAACGGACTCGATATCTACCCTTCACAGGCCCTCCCCAGCCAAGGGAAGGCTCCCTGGACAGTAGCCCAAATTCCCCGTTTCTAAATGTTTTAGACCTCTCCGCACTAGCGGTGCTTCCACGCTGGGAAATTACTCCTCCTTCTCAAGACCACACCCACTTCCGCTCTCGGCCTCCTCAGCGTTCCTCCCCCCGGCCGGTGCCTCACCTCGAGGACCACCTTGCGCATGCGCTCCAGCTCCTGGAGGTAAGCAACCGTGTGCGGGTGGTCCCGGTGAACGTGCAAGGCCGCAGTGGCTGCGTGACAAGCCTGAGCTACCAGTGCGCCCGCTGGCCAGGAGAACGGTGCCTGCGATAGGTCCTTTCGTAACACCAAGTACTGTACCAAGATCTGCGGCTCAGCGCCAGGTATCGCCATCTTCCTGCACAGCTGAAATGCCTGGCCCGCTCCCCGGTGCATGCCGGGATCAGGGAGGGGCCTTGAGCGCTGCCATGTTTTTGTACGGTGAGTGCGCAAAGCATGCTGGGTCCGATTGGCTTGGATTTGAAGGTGAGGACGGCGGGAACTCTCGTCCCTGGATTGGGTGAGCTAGTGGAGAGGAGGTAAGGGGGAATAAGACCCCATGAGGGACGGGACGGTGACCAGGGTGGAAGACCAGACGGCCTCTTACAGCTCCTTACGTGTGTAAAACTCGGCCGAACCGGAGAGTTCAAGCCCTCGGGAGCGCGCAAGGATGGGGAGGCGGACGCCGCCGACTCTCACCCAGGAAATGGGCGGGAGGGATAAGGAAGGGAGAGTCTTAGCGATGACACTCGGGGTGTCCGGGGCCGACCGGTGCATGACTGAGTTGTATGTGCTCAATACAGATAAGATTTTCTTTCCACTTTTCTTTGGCCAGCAAGGAAATCTAGGTCCCTATTACCGGTGCCCGGACAGCTTCATAGGAAGGCTCTTGGAAATCTGAGGAAGAGATGGAACAGGAGAATACTTTAAATCAAGACGGCCAGTCTAATGGAGGTATTCAAAGGGTTGCCTTTTTTCCCTTACTGCTGCTGCCCAGAGATGAGCCCCAAGTTGTGAAAGAGCCCTTTCCTCCTCTGGTGTGTGATCTGTCCTATTTGGGAGCAGAATAGTAAAAGGAACGGAACCAGGCATAACGAGTTTCATTGCGCTTCACAGGTGTTGCGGTTTTCCAAATTGAAGGCAAGACCCTCCACTTGCAAAAAATTAGAACTCACTTTATTGGTGGTTTGGAACTGAACCCGCAGTATCTCGAGGTGTGCCTGTATTGAAAACTTAAACGGGGAAGCAACTATGATCAGTGGACAAGGAAAAATTACTTCAAATATTTCTAGGCCCCTGCCCCTTTTTAGACCAATAGGTTGCATGCATAGTATTTTCAGAGCTACAGTTCTAGCCAGCGAGGTTGCTTTCCTCTCTTCCCAGGATTTTTGGGGACCATTTATGCAGTACTTCTGTGGAAGAGGCAGTGCCAGGCAGTGACTTAGGCATTAGTTAGGTCTAGGTTTGCGTCCTGGCTCTTTCACTATATTGTGGCCTTCAGCGAGTTATTTTATCTTTCTTTGCTTCAGTTTTTTTCACCTGAAAAAAGGAGGTGAATAATAGCATTGTGGTGGTGGCTGTGGAAATTAGATAAGTAATTCTTCTCATGCTTCTCAAGTAAAGCATTTAGCACATGCCTAATGTATAGGAAGTATTCAGTAAATGCTTTAGTTCTTTATATGCTTTACAAGTAAAGCATCTGGGACAAGTGTCTTAATACATGGGAAGTATTCAGCAAATGCTTTATTGTTAGAGTTGATTAGCATTATGAAAATATGACCTTTACTGTACAGGCATACCTCCGAGATGTTGAGGGTTCAGTTTCAGACCACTACAACAAAGCGAGTCATAATCTTTTTAGTGGTGGGCGTGCGTGCGTGCACATGTGTGTGTGTGTATGTGTGTGTGGGCGGGTGTCTTGCTTTCAATTTGTTAAAAATACAACATCTGTGAAGCCCAATAAAAGTGAAGTGCAATAAAACAAGGTATGCCGGTATTTGTCCCTAGTCAGTCTCTTGGGAATTGAAATTTGCCTCTGAATTTCTGTCCAGTGTGAGCTTGAAACAATTCTAAGAGAATTGTTTTTTAAAAAACGGTTTCTGAGAGAGTCGGCGAATTTGGTGACTTTATTTTCCTCTCAGTCATAATTATGAATAACTGAGATTAGCTATATTCAGATACTGATCTCTTTGGACATTTGTCGTGGTTAGGGACTGCTTGTACATCAGTGTTTGGACTCAGAGGTTGCTGGTCTCTGATTTCTGTGGTCAGTACTTCTGGTTTTATAAATTGTGGCCAGTGTCTTAACAATTTAGCTGGCCATAAAGTTCTGAAAAAAGGGTGACCTTCTCTTCTTCCCTAAAATGCTTCCTGTTGCCAAAGTTAGAAACCCTTGGCTCTTGTGAAATTCCCTTCTTACTTTCCTCAGGTGTTTTAGCTCACTTGGAAAGACTAGAGACTCAAGTGAACAAATCCCGTAAAAAATTGGAAGAGCTGCAGAGAACTCAGGCAGTGGAAAGCACTCATGGAACGAAGATTCGTAAACTGAGAAGTCTACGAGATAAACTGAGGGCTGAAGTGAAACAGCGTGAAGCCAGAGTGAGTAGAAGGGTGATTGTTGGCAGGCTTTCCCGTGACGCAAAGAACATGGTCTGGAAATAAGCATATTTGTATAATGTGTTTTACCTGTGATCTTACTGGATTGATTTCAGTCCTGAATCCCTCAAAGGATCAAACCTGTAGTCTCAACTAATACCAGTATCAACTAACAATTGTCAGGCATTACTGATGGCTCAGGCAAGTTCATAGTAGTCTCAACCTACCCTCACAGACATATACCTGTTACCTCAAACTCAGCCTAGCTTGAGTCACTGGTACTTTTGTCATTAGTGCCATTTTTCCGTTACCCAGTAACGGAAAAGCCTCACAGTAAACTTTGACCCTTCCCTCTTTTCAGTTTTCTGTTCAGCTGAAGTTCAGTGAGCACGAACTGTCAAATTTTTCTTTAGGTTGTCTTTGTGCTTCTTCCCCCACTCCATTGCAATAGCTCAGGTATTATCCGTATCTGTTGTAAATGTTTATCAGATGATTTGGATGCCCGGATTGTTGCAGTAGTCTGTTAGTTGATTCTTCTAGTACTTACACTTCTCCAGTGAATCCTACACAGCCAAGAAAATGCTTCATAAAACACTGCATCGTTTCCTTGCTCAAAAACTTTCAGTAACCGTTCATTGCCCGTGGGATGTGGTCAGCCTTCTTTTTTTTTTTTTGCCTTCCTCCCTTCTCTTCCATTTCTCCCTTTACTTCCCTTTCCTCCTCCCCTTTTTTAAGTTATTAAAGAAAAATGTAAATATAAAGTACACAAATCTGAAGAAACTTTTACAAAGTGAACACATCCTATTCTACACAAATCAAAGTATGGAATATTATCAGTGACTCAAGTCTCCCTGTTGTATCTTCCTAGTCATTTCCCTCAAAATAACTGCTATTTTGATTTCTGTCATCATGCATTGGTTTTACCTGTATTTAAACTTCATGTAAATGTTATAAGTGTGAACTTTGGTTTCTTTATATCTGGCTTCTTTAGCCAAATGTTGTGTTGGTGAGATTCATCTGTGTTGTTACATGAAGTGGTCATTTTATTGCGAATAGTAATACCATTTTATGAATATTCCATAGTTCATTTACCTGTTGTACCGTTGGTAACATTTGGGTTATTCGGGCTGTTTCGCTTTAGGGCTTTTAAGAATAATGCTGCTTAGAATACTCTTGTTCCTGTCTTTTGGTGTAAAAATAGACACTTTATTCAGTATAGATCTGATAGAATTGTTGGGTCATAGGGTATGCATATTAGCTTTAGTAAATACTGCCAGTTTTTTAAAGTGAGTGTACCAATTTTAAATTCTCAACAATAGTGTATAAGATTTCCATTGTTTTGCATTTTTATCAATACTCGTTTTAAAATTTTGACATTCTGATGTGAATATAATAGTGTCTCACTGTGGATTAATTTGCATTTGCCTAATAACTAATGATGTTAAGTTTCCGTGCTGGACACTTCAAAGTCTTCTGTTGTGAAATATGCTTTTCAAGGCTTTCGTAACAATTTTAATCTTATTGTAGAAGTCTTTACATATTTTGGATGTGAGTTCTTTATTGGGTATATGTATTGCAAATCTCTTACACTGGCTTGCCTTTTCACTCTAATGGTGAAAAAGTCTGTTTTAGTAGTTCGATTTAGGAATCTAATTTTATGCTTACTGCTCTTGTCTCTTTAATAAATCTTTGCCTAATTTAAGTTCATGAAGGTAGTGTTATTTTCTGAAAGCTTTATTGCTTTACTTTCTACTTTCAGAATATAGTCCATCTGGAATTAATTTTTATGTATGGTGTAAAATAGACGATTTTGATTTGTTTGATTCTGTGTGGCATATATGTCAAATAGACCAAATGTATTCATCGTGGGGTTCAGATGTTTTATATCCTCACTGACTGACTTGTCTACAGTCATACACCGCTTAACAATGGGATACGTTCTGAGAAATGCATTGGTAGGCGATTTCGTCGTCGTGCAAACATCTTAGAGTGCACTCACACAAACCTGGATGGTATAGCCT
>NW_011888809.1:1897974-1911524 GCF_000151845.1 Pteropus vampyrus | reverse complement strand
CTTACTGCTCTTGTCTCTTTAATAAATCTTTGCCTAATTTAAGTTCATGAAGGTAGTGTTATTTTCTGAAAGCTTTATTGCTTTACTTTCTACTTTCAGAATATAGTCCATCTGGAATTAATTTTTATGTATGGTGTAAAATAGACGATTTTGATTTGTTTGATTCTGTGTGGCCTATATGTCAAATAGACCAAATGTATTCATCGTGGGGTTCAGATGTTTTATATCCTCACTGACTGACTTGTCTACAGTCATACACCGCTTAACAACGGGATACGTTCTGAGAAATGCATTGGTAGGCCATTTCGTCGTCGTGCAAACATCTTAGAGTGCACTCACACAAACCTGGATGGTATAGCCTACTACACACCTGGCCTCCATAGCATAGCCATTGCTCCTGGGCTACAAATCCGTACAGCATGTTACTGTGCTGAATACTGTAGGCAGTTGTAACAGTGTAAGTACTGTGTAGCTAAACATATCTAAACATAGGAAAAGTACAGTGTAAATGTGGTGTAAAAGATAAAAAATAACGTACCTGCATAGGATACTTACCATGAATGGAGCTTGCAGGATTGGAAGCTGCTGTGGGTGAGTCAGTAGAGTGCAGGTGGAAGTCAAGGACACTACACTATTGTAGACTTAATAAACAGTACGCTTAGCCTACACTAAACGTATAAAACAACATGAGATTAAATCAAACACGAGAAAATAATGCAGTCAGGAGACACGTAAACACGAGATTTGTGACACTGCTGCTGGATACTGTTTTGCAGCTAACTTAATGAGTAGAAAGAGTCCACTCTCAAATAACAGTAAAAAGTTACATACAAACCGATTTCATAGTCATTTATCATCAGGTGTTATGTACTGTACATAATTGTGTGTGCTATACTCTTATACAGCTGACAACACAGGTTCGTTCATACCAGCATCACCACAAACACGTGAGTAATGTATTGGCACTATGACAGCTATGATGTCACTAAGTGATAGGAATTCTTCAGCTCCGTTATAATATAATGGGGCCATTGTCATATATGTGGTCCATCATTGACCAAAAACATGCTGTGTATGTATCAGTTACTGGGATACATGTGTCGAAATCTGGTTGTGGGGTTTGTACATTGTGTCTTTTGCATTCTGTTTTTGCTCCTTATTAGGTGCAAACAAATTTAGGATTATTGCATCTTCCTGGTTAGTTAACCTTTTATAATTATGAAATGTTCCTTTTCATTTTAAACTTTTTGCCTTAAAGTCAACTTGGTCAAATATTAGTATAACTACAACTCTTGTTTAGAATTTGCATAGTAAATGTTTTTTTATTTTCACTGCCCTTATATTTAAGGTATACTTTCTCTTGTAAGTATTACATAGTTAGATATTTTTAATCCACCCTGACAGTCTGTCTTTTATTTGGAGTATTGAGTTCATGAACTTTAAATGTAATTACTGATATATCCGTATATAAATCTACCATATTCCTATTTTATTGTCTTATTCTTTTACTTTCCTCCTGTCTTGCCGCCTTTTGGATTGATATTTTTATTTTTTATGTTATTACTCTTCTCCATTAGCTTATTAATTATATATTCTTTCAGCATTCTTTCAGTGGCTATCCTAGTAAAAACATGCATTTTTTTCTTTCTCGAGTATACTTTTGATTAGGACTTTTATGACTTTCTGGGTAATGTAGAACCTTCTAACATCTTGACTTTTCTCTCCCACACACATACTTCTCATGCTAATTCTACATATACATATACTCTATGAAACATTTTTGTACAGTCACTATTCCTTTAAAGTTATACACATATTTACCCTTTTCAGTGCTTTTTATTACATCTGGCAGTTCCACATTTCTGTCTGGGATCCTCAGCATAAGTAGCTTCTTTTGGTACTTTTTTTAATTGTAAGCCTGCTGGCTGTAGATTCTCTGTTTTTGTTTGAAAACATCCTTATTTTACTATCACTGTTTTCATTTTTTTAAAGGATATTTTTGCTAGGTGTGGAGTTATAGATTGGAAGTTTTCTTTCATGCTTTAAATATATTTGTTGTCTTCTATAGTTTCTATCAGATGTTAGTATTGTTTGAATATAATGTGTTTTTTCCCTCTTTTTGAGATTCTGTCTGTCTTTGGGCTTTAGCAGTTTTATTTCTTAATAGGGCTAGGAGTGGTTATATTTCTTCAGCCTGCTTAGTGTTAATAGAGCTTCTTAAATTTATTTTTCATTTATTTTAGAAAATTTGGTTAGTATACCTTCAAATAATTCATCTGCCTCATTCTTATCCTCTATTTCTGGGGCTCCCATGTATGGAGTTCCTCCTTCCCCCCTGTTAGATTCCTAATTTTAGTCTCTGTATCTTTTGGTTCTGGGATGTCCGTCTGATTTTTTTGTTTTTAGATTCCAGCTCTTTGGTATGAGTTCTCCGTCTTTTCATCTGTTTTCGTAGCTGTGCCTGGTAACTCAGATAGTTGAATCCCCTTGGAGCTGTTTCTTTTGTCTTCTTTTTCCTCTTGGTTTCCAGTCATCTGTTCCTTTCTCGATATGCCTGGTAAATTTTTTGAGTCGATGGTTAAGTATCGTATATGAAAAAAAACGTAAAGATTCTGTACTGTGTTCTCTTCCTCCAGAGGGAATTTTAGTTTTTTACTGATAGGCAAATAGCACATGGGCAAATCGCCTTAATCCAGCTGGGGTGGTCTGTATTTGGGGTTGCCTCTCCTTCTAGGGTATAGCCTTTTTTTTAGGGCCGTCCGTTGAAAGTCCGGGTGTGTGTTGGGGACAGGTCTGTCGAGGCCCCTCTTAGCAGTCCCTGAACTCCAGATTTCGTTGTGCCAAAATCTCTGCTTAGCTTTTTAACTTTCAGCAGGTTCTTTCTCAGTACCCAGTCACACACATACAGTTCAAGAACTGGCAAATGCCTGGAGGCAGATTGCCTGCAGAATGTTGGGTTCCCTTTTGTACGGGATGTTGGCCCATAGAATGGCTGCTTTGGTAACCCTGGTGTCCAGTTTTTGTCTCAGTGGAATTGCTACAAAGTCTCGCGGGTAGCTCTCTATTTGGCCTGTATGCCTTGTGATAGATGCTCTGAGGGGAAAAACTGTAGGGAAAGCCCAGCTAAGCTCAGAGCATTTAGCTTTAATCTTTAATCTGGCTGTCTTGGTGGTTCTCTAATGTCTTCAACCAGTTTCTGTTTGCTTGCTTATTTTTGAAAGTTCACCCAGCTCTTACAATTATCAGAGAGAGGGTTAGTCTGAGAGCATCTGTGGGGCCATAGCTCTAAGTGCACATCTTAGAGTCAGTATTTCTGATCCTGGCACTTGAAAGCCTGAGCAGCCTGACCCATGCCGCTTTCCTAGCCTTGCCTCTTCACAACCGGTTTTGCTTACCCTGTGCTCATCCTAGACTTTCTTCACATCGTTTTATTTTGCCATTCACAATACTCTTTATTCCCACCAAATTCGTAATTCTTCAGGCCAGCACAATTTCTGCTTTTGATACCTAGCACTTTAACCCACAAGGTCCTTCCTCTACTGCGAATTCATAGTGCTGCCTGGCAGACCACTGTAGCCTTTCTTCATTCATAACATAATAGTCTGCATTTAGCTTTCTTCCATTTAGGTGAGAGCAGACTTCATCTTATGTCCCTTTGTACCCAGTTTGATTTGCTGCCTGTCTTGCAGGTTGAAGCGTGTACTGCCAGTGAAGAACCCGACCAGACATCGGAGAGCAGCGAGCGAGAAGTTTTAGAAAGAAAACGGGAAAGCGTGAAAGCCATTCTGCAGGCATATCGTTTTACAGGTTTACTTTTTTCTGGCCTGTTTCAGTCTGGGTCTCTTTGTCTATTGAGTTAGTTTGCTGGATGTAGTATTGGTCCTGCACCTATTTCTCGAGCATTGGTTTTGCCCCACTCAACATACGCACACGGCTGGCATGCAGTTTGGCACCCTGTCCTGCTGGCTTGCTTTATACTGCTCATCAGATAGCTTGAACCCTTCAAGTCTTTGTTTCACCATTAAAACAGGAATTCATTCTGTTATCTGTGTTGCAGGAAGATTGTGGGAAGAACTGGGGACTGTCATAAATTATTTGACAATCAGAATAGGTAAATTAAAAATTTCAACAACTCAGAGTGAGCCAGAGTCAACAAGAGGAAAGAGTCTGATATTCTTTCATTCGACAAACATTTGAGCACATACTGTCTATACTAGGTAGTACCAAAGCAACTGGGATGCAGAGATGAATAACATACTAACTTTGCCTAACATCTGTTGAGAGGTATTGTCTTGTTTGCCTCAGGGCTCAGTGGGAAACTGACCAGCCGAGGAGTCTGTGTTTGCATCAACACTGCTTTTGAGGGGAACCTGCTGGATTCCTATTTCGTAGACCTTGTCATACAGAAACCACTTCGGATACATCACCATTCAATTCCAGTCTTCATTCCCCTAGAGGAGATATCTGCAAAATACTTACAGACTGATATTCAGCACTTCCTGTTCAGTCTCTGCGAGTACCTAAATGCTTACTCTGGGAGGAAGTACCAGGCAGATCGACTTCAGGTACGTCTGGAACCTGATATAGTATCTTGTGGGCCCAGGATAGGCTTAACAGAAAGGAGGGGGGCAAGTTTTCTTTTGTATTGTAAAATGTTTTATAACTGAGCCAGAAATTTGACTATTATCCTTTTAATACTTGTTTATTATTTGTGTACAAGTTATTTCCCCCCCCTCCCCCTGTTGAAACTGGATGATGTTGATGCATGGATGCTGGTTACGGGATTATTCACTCCCAAATGGTGGTCCTTAAGGTTTTCTACTTGACGCTTTCTTCTCTTCACAAAGTGGTAGAGTACACTTGCTGTACTTTTAATTCAGCAGGGTGGTAGAGTACCTGACGTGTTGTGCTAAGTGCCTTGCTGAACCTTGAGAATTATGTTTTCTGCTTTATCCATCTTTGCCTAAACTCTGCCCTACCTTAGGGTTGAGCGATTGAGCTAGCATGGGGTAAAGTGAATGCAAAGAGAATCAGTGACAGTATATGCTTAGCGCTTCCCCTCTGTGTGTTTGGAATGACACTGAAGCTCCTGGTTGTCAGTTAAATAAATTGATACGTGTATGTAGACACAAAGCATATCATACATATGACGTCAACAAAATTCTTGGCAGAAAGTTATTTCTCTTCCTGCAACCCCAACCCCTGCCTGTTGAGTGTTTTCTGCAGCTCTTCCTAGGCTGCCACTGACTCTTAGTTATGTCTCTATCATTAGTCCCTTTTTCAGGCCTGCCTTTCCTTTATTTCTCTAAAATTTAATTAATGGGCCCTGTTTTTGGTAGACAAGGAAGTGTCACAGCCACTCACTGCCTTTGGAGCTGTAATTGTCATTTGTGTCTGTTTTGATCCCCACCTCCATTAGAGTGACTTTGCGGCCTCTCTGGCTGGGCCCTTACAGAGAAACTCGCTGTGCAACCTGCTCTCCTTTACTTACAAAGTAGAGTCGAGGGGCCAGTCCTTCTCATTTTGTGCTAGACTGCTGTATAAGGACCTCACAATAACCCTTCCAACGGATGTCACCGTTACTTATCAAGGTAAGAGGAAGGATGCCTCAGTGGGGAAATTAGATAATATGCTCTAGGTTATTCGGGTTGAATGAAACAGGGTAGAATACAACAGTTGGACTTGAGAGACTTTTCTGTTTATGTACTATAAGCAGAAAAATACAAAGAAAGACAATAAAATACAAAGAATATTTTGTTTCTACTGGTTTTTCTCTTTGTAAGTAGTAAACATACGATTATCATAGCTTTCCCTCCTTCTCTGCTCCTTCCAACTCAGCCAGTGTTCTTTCAGCTTGTAATTTTTCATTGGAGACCCCACTTGAAGAGAGAGCTAATGAGGCTGAGTCATAGGGTCACTGTGGTGAGAGAACCAGAAGACTCATTTCACCATGAAGCCGAATGGACACAAGTCAGTATACATTTAGCTCCCTGGAGACTATTCTCTAAATGGGAAATTTTCAGGGCTGCCCAAGAGATTTTTTTTTGTGATCTTGTTTCAATTAAATGTACCGTAGTGATGTCACATGGCCAGTAATAAAAAATAGGATAAGTTTTTTAGGGGGGAGAAAATTTGAAGCTGCCATAAGTTTCATACTATAAGTTTTCAGTTTCTCTGGATAGAGTAAGTTTGTGGTCTCAAAATTATATTGGTCCAATAAGGGCCAGCCTCTCAGCTCTAAGCCAATAAAGTAAAGTGACTTGGGTCCAGAATATCAGTGATCCAGGTTCTGATTCCAATTACACTAGATGAGACTGATAGAATCTGCCTTTTTTAGGGATGGATGCATTACCCACCTCATGGGAAGAACAGCGAGCACACCATGAAAAGCTGTTTTGTACAAAGCCCCTGCACCAAGTGTTTGCTTCGTTTGCTAGAAGAGGAAAGTTGGATCTGAGCCTGGTCTACTAGAATGCTGTTTTCATTGAGAATACATCAAAAGTGAGTAAACAAGTACACAGTCCCAAGCGAGGTCCTGGGAACTGAAAACTGTTGAAAAGCTCAGACTCCTTGCCTGGAGAATGTCCTTGCAATGAGGATAGACACCCACCTCATCAAGATGATAAAGGGGCAAGTTTGAGTCCATAGACAATGGCATTTTTGGACAATTCTCCATGATTACCTGGTCACTTGTTAGGATGTTCAAGATCATCTCTTCTTGGAGATGCTGATTTGACCATATGTTTTAGCTGAAAATCAGAATGGTTTGTGGGACAATAGGAGGCATTTTGTGAAAGGGAGTATGTACCGCTCAACTATAGAGTACTTCTAGCTTTTATGAAAGCTTAAGTAATTCTGCTTCATTCTCTTATGAGACATTTGAAAAGAGTTCTTACAACACTCTAGGTTCTTATGAGATGAATCGTAGTTGAGTGAGATGTTTAATCTTCGGAGCACTGTATTCTAGACTACTGCTTTGAAGAATATTGTATGAGAAAATACTGTGGATAAAATAGAGTTCTGTATATCTAATACTTTGTTTCCTTAAACATCTCTAGAGTTGACTCTAAGCTATAAAAAAGCACGACCAAGAGTCTGCTCATAACTCAGTTGTTGCAAGGGAAGCAGACCCTTGCTCACCTTCCTCCTGCAAGCTCTAGGCCATTGCTGCACAGTTGTCCTCCTCACTCCTGGTCCAACTAGTAGTGCACCATTTCCCCTTATAACTATGGCCTTGGATCTGCAAGCACTTTTCCTTGGCTTAAGGAAGTAAGTGTAGAGCCAGTTCGCAGATGTGTTTAGCTGGCCAGGTCCTGCCATTTTAGTTCCCGTCCCCCTTTGCCCAGTCACAAGTAGGAGTCATTCCTACTCAAAGCCTAGCGCTGCATTCGGGCCTCATTTTTAAATGGGTACTTCCTAGACCTGATGAGTGAGAAGTAACCCACATGTGTGGGAGGAGCACAGGAAAGGTTCAGTCAGCTTGGACCATCACTTAGAGGAAAGCAGCTGGCTTACGAATAAAAGGTACCTTAGTTCATGCTCTCGTGCCTTCCGGGCCCTGCGAGGACCGGAGGTGTGAGTTAGCGAAACAGGAGAGGCATCAACAGGATTTTCACAATGATCATTCAAGTCGAAGAAAGCTTTTAATAAAACAGTCTTGTTCTTTGTCAATATCTGTAAATTCTCTTTTAAAGCAGTAGCAAAGGCGACTGTAGCAAGAGCTCAAAAGGCAAGGCAGTATCGGAAAGTTTGTAACAGAAAGTTAAAAATATAAATGTAGAAGATCTGTTTATATATTTTTCTTTCAGAAATAAATTCCCTTTCCCTCCCTCCCACCAGGTAAAAGGAAATATTGCACTTTCTGTTCTCATAACTAAGGTGACGGGTTCCAGAAGAACCTTTCAAGATTACCAGGACAAGGGCCCTTGCACCTAACTTGGACCATGTGGAGACAAGCAGGTCTCCAGCTTGAGCTCTCTTCAGGATGAAAAGCACTGCTTTCAAGTCACAGCTGGGAGCAGAGCATTTGCTGGCACAGTTGTCCCACCCTGTCAAGCTTCCTCTCAAGCTGAGCTTCCCCACCTGTCCCCAGCAGCAAAGGCAAGTTTGTTCCACCTGACATATTCCTGCTCACAGTGGCCATGGCCTCTCTGGGGGAGAAGGGCTGGTTGGAACTAGGGCTTTGGAAGGGCAGTTCCAGGACTAAGCCTACGACCCCGACTCTCGGGGGAAGCTACAGGCACACTAAGGATAGTGTGACCACCCTCAGCTCACATGCCCACGAACAAATGAAGGCTTGAGGCGCTTTTTAAACCTAAAGTCTATAAGTGTGCATGTCAACAAGTTGGGAATGTTGGGCATTTGACCTTTCCCAAGGCCCTTGATTCCAAAAAACATTCTCCCTTTCAGACTCTGGTGAGGCTAGAGGCCATTCAGGAGTTGTCTACCACCTGGTGGGGCAGTGTGACAGAGGAGCCGTTAGGGAAGGTGGCTGGCTTGTCACGGCCTTTCAAGAAAAAGGTTAGCAGCTCCCCTTTCCCTTTCACAAAGATGGGCCCTCGCCTCACGAAGCGGAAGCCGTACTCTCGGAGGATGGCCTGTGTGTCTTCTACCACCTGTAGAGAGAGAACAGTATAAGAGCTTGGGTTAGAGAGTAGTGCCAGACTGAGGCTACCCAGGTGGTACCCCCACCTGGGGCCCCCTCCACCGCATGCGCCAGAGCAACAGAACAGTGTGGTTTGCCTGGCTCGTCTAGTGCTCGCTCCTCTGGGAACTTAGACTTCCGGCTCCTGTTTCCTTTGCCCCTTTTGTGGTGCTTTCCCACCAGACCAGCCACTACAGGTCAGGGTGGCCTTGGGAGAGCTGCTGGAGGCAGGATGTTATTAAACCTGAGTTTTGCCAATGGGGTCGAAGTATCCTCTCTCTGTCTGAGGCATGAAGCATCTTCCACTCATCGCACTGCCACCTTAGCATTCTGGGCCAGAAAGACAGCAGTGTGTGGCAAAACACGTATTCCCTGGAGCGGAGCACATGCTCAGCTCCGTGGGTAGGCGTACCTGAATGTTGCCCATGACCCCCGTGGACTCCATCCTGCTGGCTACGTTGACTGTGTTGCCCCAGATGTCATAGTGTGGTTTCCGGGCTCCAATGACCCCAGCCAGTACCCCTCCTTTGTTCATGCCTGAGGTAGACAGAAGCATAAATTCAGCACAGCCACACGCCAAACCTTGCATTGCCATCTCAGAAGCTCCCAGCTCCCCTTACAGAATTTGCCACCTCACCCTAGTACAAGCCTCCTAATTATGTAACATATTCCTCATTACACTTGTTTCTCTAAGCTCCTGGAAGACAGAAATCACGTCTATTTATCCTGCCCTCACCAAGTACTTGGCAAACCGTCAACTACCCATAATATGCTGATTAATTTACTCAGTATGGAAGTTGCCAGTTTCTAACACACCTGGTGCCGCATCTGAGGTGAGCAAAGCCCTCAGCAGGCACAGAGGATTCCTTGGAAAAGTAGACGACAAACTTCTCAGCCAGACTCAGAAGGCAGCTGTCATTGTAAAGACTGTGAGACAGAGCTAGCTGACCGCCACTTTAGTCCAGTTTTCGGTTTCACTAGAAGAGACTGGACTAAAAGTCCCTTTTGGCTCTGAGTGTATGGCTCTCCCCACCCTAAGTTTCTCAGGTCTTTCTAAGCCTCTCCTCCTTCCTGCTGGTTTGCTGAGTCCCCTGCATTAGAAGGAGCACATCAGGGGGCAGGTGAGCCTAGAACCTTACCTATGCGCAGCATGAAGTTGTTGAAGGACTGGTTGTTGATGTTGGTAAGCGTATCCTTCATGGCTAGTGCGAAGTCAGCCAGATCAGCCAGGTGCTGCCAGCGCTCCTTGTCTGACTTCTCCTCCTGTGCCAGAGCAGCGGGGAGGGCATCAGGAGCCAGTCTGGGCCCTTAACTGCAGCCGCCTACTCACCTTCTTTCCTTAACATTCTAGAGGGCAGTCCCTTCATCTGGCTGTTAAAGGCCTAGTCTTCATTTTTCCCCCACAAACCAGCACCCTTTTTAGTTCTAACTTGCCACTTGTCATGTGACAGAGTTCACATGGGCCCCTCTAGGTCTAAGGCAAAGACTGGGGCCGCGGTGGGAAAGACAAATCTTGCCCAGCCCATTTGCTTCCTGTTATGTCTCATCACCCCCTTGTCTGAACCTGGTCTTCAAATGTGGGATAGTTGTCCTCATTTTGATTCCTCAACTAGATTATAAGCACTTGACGGTGATGACCCACCTTAGGCATGTTTCTTTAACCTCGTACATAAATGGAGATGGCGGTTGTAAGATAAAATAGAATGGTAATGTATTACAGATAGCCCTTGAGACCACAGGCTCCACAGATCTGATTTAACTTAACCAGTGGGCCCTGGAAATGTGCCTTTTCTAACACAACAACCTCCCCATCCTGGAAGTTTTCATTGTCCCATATTTGCGTAGATAGTTTCAGCTGCCTAATTATGAAAGTATAGAAAGGGGCATGGCCAGTTACACATAGCATCTTATGCCTGACCTAAGCTATGACGCTGCAGTGGGCAGCTATATGTGTTCTATTATCTCTCTGCTCATTACACTTTCTCAGTAAACCCAAATTTAAATTTGCATTGCATGGTCTTAGTGGTGTGTGTCTGTACTACTGCAGGGCCTTTTGTACAACAGTGCTTAACATTAGCCACTCTTGTAAACTTCTTGTTTCCCATGTACTGGGCGTGGGCTGCCTGTCTCTTGCCTAAGGGGTCAGAGCCCCATCTCCTCTCTAGCCATTGAGGTGGTTAGGTACCTTGTTGGAGCTGGTAAAGCCATTGGTGTTGACATCTGGGGTGACTCCTGAAGCTGCCATATAGGTACTGCCAATGGTTTTGATCTTGGTGATGACCCGGAATTTGGGATTGTCCAGGAGCTAAGGCCAGTATTAAGGAAGAGAAAATTGTCAGCAGAGATAAATGAGCCAACTAATGACAGATTTGCCTGTCTACAATGACTCCACAAAACTCTAAGAGATGCGTCCCTATACAAGTTATACTCTGCCACATGATCCCAGGCAAATTTCCTGATTTTCTGAGTCTCAGTTTCCACAACCTTAACATTGAGATAAAACTGTCAGTCTTCCAGGGTGGTTGAACATGTATGTAAAAATATCTTCCATGATGTACAAGTTACCTATTAAATGTTCAACGAATCTGAATTTGAGGGTAGGAGGAATCAGAGGGGCCAGTCTTGATCCTATGAACTTGTGAGTAGTTTCCCATCTCACCCCCTCATACCCAGCATTTCCAGATGGCTGCAGAAGCCTAAACATTAGAGGGAGGGACTCATATGGGGAATGTAGCCAGTTAGAGTAACTCCTCAACTTCCCTTTGACTTCTGCGGCCTGTCCTGAGGTAGAACTTGGAACGAGCTGGCTTTGGCAGGAGTGGGGCAGGATGGACACTCACAGAGTCAAAATCTGAGATGATCTCGTTGAGAAAGCGCAGACACTCAATGCCACCATTATTGATGCTCTCCTCTGTGTAGAAGTCAGCGAAGTTGGGCAGGGAGGCAAACATGACTCCAATCTCATCATAAGACTGGCTGTACAGTTCCTAAAAGGAGGTGCAAAGTAACTGACAGATTCACTTCTGCAGTGCATTATTCAGTCAGCATTCCACACCCATGATAGGTACACTCAGCTTTTGGGACACACATCTCCCAGATTATCCCAACTTTGAATAAATAAAAAATAGCTTTTCTTGTCCGTATAACAGCCCCAGCTATGAGAAAAAGGAGAGGAAGTGAGGCATAAGAACCATTCTGTTTGCGAAGATCACAGCTGACAGAAAGGTGGCTCTAGCCAGCTTCGTCTTCTGAATCGGGGCCCTCCCAGAGATGTGTGGCCCACGGAAACAATGTTTGCGGCAGGCCCCCGTTCCACGCCACAAGAAGCCTGGGTTTGGAGGTGCTCCCTGGCGGAAAGCCAGATGAAGACACACAGCCCATGGCCCCGTGCTGGGGCATGAGGCCACTCCTTACCTCATCTCTCTTCTTGGACCCCAGGAAATGGCGTGCCACGTGCTCAGGCAACATGTTGGTGACCAAGGCCTCATTCCAGCGTCGCATCTCATAGACACGTTCCTTCTGGTCATGGACCTCAATCTTCCATAAGAACAGTGTCCGAGCCAGTTTTTCCACCTGCAGACACAGGCAAGGTATATGCTCTAAGCTGGCCATTGAGGGAAAGATGAAAAATGGGAACCTGAGTGGAGGGGCTCCACATGGCAAAATTGTAAGAAAGATGGCTACACTGCAAGGGAAAGAAGGCCTAGGAATTTTGAGCCACTTGATCAAAAAGGCCACCCTAAGTTGCAGTGAGGATCCTGGCCCTCGTGGTTACAGCAGAGATCTAAAAGGCCTGAATGTGTGGGGCCTCCTGGGACCTGTTACAGATAGCTGCAGTGAGGATCTCCTAGTCCAGGGAGGAGTCCCCATTTCCAGCAGGCCCTACTTGGCCAAGAAGTGCCTTGAGGAGGCTGTACTTTCCCTGGCTGGCCACTGGGTGGCACTTGTGCTAACATGGAGCACTAAGTCCCCTGCATGGATACCTCCCCACCCTCTTCCTTTCTCTTCTGGCTGCGTGGCCAGTGTTAGTGACCCCCAGAGCCAGGGTGAGTGAAGATCCATGAGCCCGTGGCCTAGGGAATAGATTTTATCCAGGCTTTGCTGCCCCGTCCCCCATGTCTCTTTTAGCACCATGGAGGACGTTAGAAGGAAGAGGTAAATAACTGTTTTGTCTGTATCACTGAGAAAGAAGCCAGAAAATGGAGAAGGTGGTGGCTTGACAGGTTCACATGCCATGTTTGGTAAAGGAAAGCAGTACCCTTAGGGGCTTGGTTCTTAGATCCTGGGCCCGTTTCTCAGGAGGCCCTGAGAGGTCATGAGCAAAAGAGAAGTATGTGCAGGCACTCACGTGGCGGGAGAAGTAGTAAAAGCTCAGCATCATGACGAAGATCATCGCTGTCATCGAGTACTTGGAGGGCAGCAGGGGCAGCCTGCAGGGCAGAGAGCAATTCACGGGAAAGTGTGTCCACGCCGCCCTTGGGGAGAGTTTTATTCCCTCTGCTGACTGTGCTCTTTCCAGTAGCCCAGGGCCCTGAGACTTCCCCCAGCTCCTTAAGCACCTTCACATCAAGTCCAGATGCCCCCTGGGCAGTAAAGCTGTCTTAAATCACTGGGCTCCTGTCAGCCAGCCAACCCTGGCCCCTCCTGGCTGCACTTGGAACCCGCATCAGGGCTGCTCCCCTGATGTTCAACAAACACCGCATCACCTGACTGACCCCAGAAGGAGCTGCAGCCACGTAGGAATCGAGAAAGGAGAGACTGACGTCACAGTGATGGACTAGGGCATCATACTTTATAACTTCGCCCGGGTTTTTTTGTGGAGCTGTAGGTCTTTGTTTCCATTACTGTATAGTATTCTGTTACATGAATATACCAGTTTTCATACCCACTTACTGTGATGTAATTT
>NW_011888809.1:1893561-1897924 GCF_000151845.1 Pteropus vampyrus | reverse complement strand
ACTTGGCCAAGAAGTGCCTTGAGGAGGCTGTACTTTCCCTGGCTGGCCACTGGGTGGCACTTGTGCTAACATGGAGCACTAAGTCCCCTGCATGGATACCTCCCCACCCTCTTCCTTTCTCTTCTGGCTGCGTGGCCAGTGTTAGTGACCCCCAGAGCCAGGGTGAGTGAAGATCCATGAGCCCGTGGCCTAGGGAATAGATTTTATCCAGGCTTTGCTGCCCCGTCGCCCATGTCTCTTTTAGCACCATGGAGGACGTTAGAAGGAAGAGGTAAATAACTGTTTTGTCTGTATCACTGAGGAAGAAGCCAGAAAATGGAGAAGGTGGTGGCTTGACAGGTTCACATGCCGTGTTTGGTAAAGGAAAGCAGTACCCTTAGGGGCTTGGTTCTTAGATCCTGGGCCCGTTTCTCAGGAGGCCCTGAGAGGTCATGAGCAAAAGAGAAGTATGTGCAGGCACTCACGTGGCGGGAGAAGTAGTAAAAGCTCAGCATCATGACGAAGATCATCGCTGTCATCGAGTACTTGGAGGGCAGCAGGGGCAGCCTGCAGGGCAGAGAGCAATTCACGGGAAAGTGTGTCCACGCCGCCCTTGGGGAGAGTTTTATTCCCTCTGCTGACTGTGCTCTTTCCAGTAGCCCAGGGCCCTGAGACTTCCCCCAGCTCCTTAAGCACCTTCGCATCAAGTCCAGATGCCCCCTGGGCAGTAAAGCTGTCTTAAATCACTGGGCTCCTGTCAGCCAGCCAACCCTGGCCCCTCCTGGCTGCACTTGGAACCCGCATCAGGGCTGCTCCCCTGATGTTCAACAAACACCGCATCACCTGACTGACCCCAGAAGGAGCTGCAGCCACGTAGGAATCGAGAAAGGAGAGACTGACGTCACAGTGATGGACTAGGGCATCATACTTTATAACTTCGCCCGGGTTTTTTTGTGGAGCTGTAGGTCTTTGTTTCCATTACTGTATAGTATTCTGTTACATGAATATACCAGTTTTCATACCCACTTACTGTGATGTAATTTCGATGGTTTCAATTTGTTTTGGATGTGTGTCTGTGGCTATTACAGTGTGACTAAGGACATTCTTGCACACATCCTGGAACATACAGCTGTGCGTGGATTTCTGTAAGGTGTGTGTGTGACGGAATTGCCAGGCCATGTGTCTGTTTACAACTTTACTAAACAACTAAATGGTTTTCTAAAGTGGTTGTACCGATTTATAATCCAGTCAGGTCTGTGAATGAGTTACGATATTATTAGACTTCTTAATTCTTGACAAACTGGTATCTAATCTAATAGTCTTTTGTTGTAGTCTTAATTTGCATTTCCTGATTACTTGAAGGTCTTTCACTAATTAGTGGCCGAAGTAATTTTTTTTTTTTAACTTAAAGGTCTAGTCAAGTCACTGAATCATAAAATTCTAAAAGTTTAGAGCCAAAAGGACCTTAGAGAACCAGCCCACGATCCTCTTCAAAAGATGAAACAGGCTCAGGAAAACTGGGCAGCCCCGCAAAGAATCAACCGCGGCAGAGTAAGAATCCAGGTCTTCTAGTATGAATGTGGTCGTTTTTCTGCTCTGTCCTGTCGGCCAGTTAAGTGCAGCTACCAGCCCTTTGACTCCTCTCTTCACCTCAGCCCAGCCTCTGTACCCTCCCCCCACAAAACACACTGCTGCTGCTGCTCTCCGAGCTTCTCTCCCGGACTCAGGATGGCCGGGTCCATATTAAAACCATTCTACCTTTGCTCCAGCCCTCCTACAGAAATGCATACTAACTTCTCTAACTTGAACTTCCCACGTCATGTGCCTCTGGCCTGTGATATTCCCTCTCTATAGAAGAAAGGGGCCAAAACGCAGACCGGGAGGGAGAGCAGTCGCTCTTACCTGTCAGTGCCATTGAGCCCAGCGGTGGAGAGTATCTGCATCTTCTCCAAGGCAACCACAGGAAAGCTGTTAGACAGATGACAGTCAGGGCCCATCTGGGCACAAGACGCTAATGCCCAGCCAAACACTGAGGTAACCCAGATCTTCCACTTGGTCAGGAATGGAAAGATCTGTCCCAGCTTTACAGCCAACCAGTGGCACGTCACCGAGAAGCCACGAGCCCTGATTCCCATACAAGCCTTTGATGCGCCCTAGAGACCGAGCCACCTCAGTGCATGCCCATGACTTTGAAATGCGGACCTGGAGGGTAGGAGGAAGGACAAAATCCAGATCCCCTCTTACTCGTGTTCCTGGAAACGTCTGCGGTCATATTCATCGAAGATGGGGCACCAGGCATAGATGTTGACGACGGCTACAGCGCCAGTGATGAGCAGCATGAGCGTGAGCTTCACCATGTGGCTGACCTGCACCAGCATGATGGTGGCGATGAGTGACAGCACGGCGACATAGTTGTAATACTTGGGGTTCTCCGTGCAGCCATCCTCCATCTCCATCCCTGCGGTGCCGTTGCTGGGTCCCGTGTAGTACTGGAGGCAGCTAAGCTGGAGGCCGGGAGCATGGGGGGAGAACACGGGGTGCCAGGGAACAGCGGACACTGGTCAGAGAAGGCCCTGTCGTGGCAGGGTTCATCAGCTGCCATTTTCCACAGCTCCCTCAAACACCAAGAAAGATGGGGAAATTTACCAGGAGTAATAAAAATGTTAGCACTTCCTATTAAGAGCTTGACCATAACCATATTTGATTTAGTATTGACACCATTGTATAGAAAACTCAGGGAGGCTGAACTCACCCAAAGCAGCACAATTAGCAGGTGGTAAACCCAGAGCTAGGAGTCCAGTCACTGGGTTTCAAATCCAACAGGCTCCTGCCCACTCCATATTGTTAGACGTGGGGCTAGCCAGTCACCCGCCCTTCACAGCTCTGCTGTGATGGCAGCCAGTTTGCTCAAACACTTCCATTTCTGGAGTTGTCACTGGTCCCACTGCTGGCAGATGTCGTCAGTAGAAAGTGTATCCATAAACTGAGTCAGACCTATGTTTTGTAACCTTCACCCACTGGAGTTTGTCTGGCTCTGGGGAAGTTCTCAGCATGGGATTCTAGCATTTGAAAAGTTCACACCTCCCTGGTTTTTCACTCTCCACTGGTGACATCTCCAGGTATCCTGCACATTGTCCATGACCTTGTTAAACAGTGGTCCCCAGACCCAGGTGTTCTGACGTGCAAGGGGCCTGGGGCTTCTCTTCCCTGCACCGGGGGCGCCATGCAGCCCAGGGGTACGTCTGGAGCTTCTAATCCCATTCCAGTTTTATTTTTGACCAGTTGGCCCTAGGGCTGTGTCACCCATACTGCTGCCAGAATAAGTCTCCATGCTAAGTTT
Organism: Pteropus vampyrus; assembly: GCF_000151845.1. NCBI lineage: Eukaryota > Metazoa > Chordata > Mammalia > Chiroptera > Pteropodidae > Pteropus > Pteropus vampyrus. The sequence goes on along the minus strand of NW_011888809.1, from coordinate 1,894,605 downwards.
TTTACTATGCTTGGACTGGGAAAGAAAATAAAGCAAATAATAAAACAATGTTTGGGAAAAGAAGGACTTTAAGAGTGTCTCTAGTACTACCAAAATTGGAGGGCTGTACGTGACAACTGACGATATCAGTGACAGCTGCCCAGCCCCCAATGCTCAGTAAACAACTGGTGGCTCTGAATCAATTGATCTTGGCTTCCAACTTCTCCCCAAGAAAGCATCTGGCTGCCCCCTCATAGGACCCACAGCTTCTCCATGAACTGAAGACAGCAAAGGAGAGCATTTTGTCTGCACCTCGCCGTTTGAACTCTGCAGCTGCCGTCCTCAGTGACCCGGTTAGAAAGGCCTGGCCACGTTCAAGTGGATGAAGGCCAAACAGGAAGCTCCTTTAGCAGAGGAGGTTATCTCCCCGTCCTGGTGGGTTCCTGACACTATCCACACCCTGGGGATACTGAAGACACGTGGAGTGCTTACGAGTATCACGCCCCTTGTGCAGTGACATGCGGAAGAAGAAAACACAGGGCCTGTTTCCATTCTTGACTCTGGGTGACTTAAAACAAGTGAATTAACCTCTGACTGTTAATTCTTCATAGGAAACTACAGCTAAGCATGTCAATCTCTTGGGATTGTTACGAAGATTAAGTGAGTCAATGTACGTAAAGCGCCTACACAGGACCTGGTGCACGGTGGCAGGCTCCTGGACCCAGTAACGAGCTGGGGAAACAAGGCAGTGTCGGGTTTCCTGGGGAGAGGACCCCCAACATTTGGCCAGGGTGATCTGTTTAGGAACTGGTCGTTCCCGACCAGCGTCTCGTGGCGGAGGAATGAGTTGACCACCTGAAGCCTTTTACCACTGAGAGCGGGGACTGTCCCTTCAAAAAAGGACAGCAGGAACTCACCATGTCCACGACATTTGCCATAACCAGAATGAAGATGGCTAACATGGCCCAGGTGTTCCTGGCCCAGCGGGTCCGGTCGATCCAGGTTGAGAAGGCCACGAGCTTCTTAGGAAAGGCCTAGAAGGAATGGAATTTCAAGGGCCATGAG
>NW_011888809.1:1886627-1893511 GCF_000151845.1 Pteropus vampyrus | reverse complement strand
AGGACTTTAAGAGTGTCTCTAGTACTACCAAAATTGGAGGGCTGTACGTGACAACTGACGATATCAGTGACAGCTGCCCAGCCCCCAATGCTCAGTAAACAACTAGTGGCTCTGAATCAATTGATCTTGGCTTCCAACTTCTCCCCAAGAAAGCATCTGGCTGCCCCCTCATAGGACCCACAGCTTCTCCATGAACTGAAGACAGCAAAGGAGAGCATTTTGTCTGCACCTCGCCGTTTGAACTCTGCAGCTGCCGTCCTCAGTGACCCGGTTAGAAAGGCCTGGCCACGTTCAAGTGGATGAAGGCCAAACAGGAAGCTCCTTTAGCAGAGGAGGTTATCTCCCCGTCCTGGTGGGTTCCTGACACTAGCCACACCCTGGGGATACTGAAGACACGTGGAGTGCTTACGAGTATCACGCCCCTTGTGCAGTGACATGCGGAAGAAGAAAACACAGGGCCTGTTTCCATTCTTGACTCTGGGTGACTTAAAACAAGTGAATTAACCTCTGACTGTTAATTCTTCATAGGAAACTACAGCTAAGCATGTCAATCTCTTGGGATTGTTACGAAGATTAAGTGAGTCAATGTACGTAAAGCGCCTACACAGGACCTGGTGCACGGTGGCAGGCTCCTGGACCCAGTAACGAGCTGGGGAAACAAGGCAGTGTCGGGTTTCCTGGGGAGAGGACCCCCAACATTTGGCCAGGGTGATCTGTTTAGGAACTGGTCGTTCCCGACCAGCGTCTCGTGGCGGAGGAATGAGTTGACCACCTGAAGCCTTTTACCACTGAGAGCGGGGACTGTCCCTTCAAAAAAGGACAGCAGGAACTCACCATGTCCACGACATTTGCCATAACCAGAATGAAGATGGCTAACATGGCCCAGGTGTTCCTGGCCCAGCGGGTCCGGTCGATCCAGGTTGAGAAGGCCACGAGCTTCTTAGGAAAGGCCTAGAAGGAATGGAATTTCAAGGGCCATGAGCCTTTCCTCCTGTAAACACGACTGCTAATGCCTCTGGGTGCCCCGTACTTCCCAGAAACCGAGAAGGAGTACTTTGTGTGGGGGTCGACCAAAACCGACAGTGGCAAAGTGGACAAGGAGCCCTGGTGCCGTGTCACTCCTACTTGACATATTTGTGAAATGTGGCTTCCAGATAGCAGAACTCTTTCCACAGAAGACACGGGGGCCAGACCAGGAGGCTGTAGGCTGCAGGAGCCCGCTCCCCATCTGCTCGTGACAAGGCTCTGTCAGGGAGGAGCTTTTGGGGCCCGCCATCTCTGGCTACTCCTGCCTTTCCTGGGTCAGAATACCTCAGTCCTCAAAGTTACCTGGCAAGCCACCTGCCAGATTAATTTTCCTAAAACATGACTTTCCCCATTGTTGTTCTGATTAAAACTCTGCATGGCACCCCAGCTCTTACAGAAGTCAGTCACAGTCCTTTTGTCCGGGTTTCAAGGTCCTTCACAGTCAGGGCCTCCACGCTCCTGCCCAGGTCCCCACATCCAGACTCTGGCTCACCTGCCCATGTGTGCTCCAGCGTCAGAGCCCCCCAGAGCCCAGCCCAAAGTGAGTGCTCAGCTGTCAGTGAATGACTGAATGTGGAACGAATGGATGGGTAAATGCCTGCAGCACCCTAACACAAGGCTTGTAATCTCTAAGGGTCTGACAGGACGCATAACTCCATCAGTACCCACTTTCTCAGGGAATGACGCTCACTTCCAGAGGGCTTCTGAGCCAAAAGGAAACGTGCTTCTTACCTGGGGAAAGATGGCAGCCAGCGAGCAGATCGTCAGGATCAGAAGCAGAACCTCCCCAACCACAAAGGTCACATAGTTTGTCATTAGCCTGTAACAGGGAGATGACAGGGAGGGGACCAGAGCGGGTAGTGAGATTGGGTGAGGGGCTAGAGGAGTAAAGGAAAGGAAACAAGACAGGCCCGCAAAGGAAGGAAAAGTTCCACGTGACGCCAGGGGCTGCCAGATAGGGCAGGGACTGGGAGTGTGTGACCCTCCCCAGCTGTAACTGCTGACCGGGCCATCCCCCAGAAAAGGACAGACTCGCAGACGGCCAGGGCAGAACCTGGGAAGGGATTCTTAGGAACGAGCCTGCTGCCACGTGGCCATGATGGGGGAGAGAGGGGAGAGCAGCAGCTCCCTAACTGTCAAGTGCTGCTATCTTGTTTTACGCCTACAGCACCTGGTCTTCCTAGGTGGTCTCCCATCCAAGTACTAACCAGGCCTGACCCTGCTTAGCTTCCGAGATCAGACGAGATCGGGCGTGCTCAGGGTGGCATGGCCGTAGACCTGAGTTATCTTTTGACAACTGCACAGAGCTCTACAGTTGACAAGGCCTTCCACGTCCATCTTCTCGTGAACTCTGAGAAACCTGCTGTCTCCAAGCCCCCCATTCTCATACCCACTCCCATCTGGTTTCACCCCACTGAGCGCTCTTGCCAAGAGCCCTGGACACCTCCGCGCTGCTAGTCCAGTGCCCGATTCTCAGTCACCTCATACCCCTCCTCGAGTCTTTCCTCAACTGCCACCCCATCCGTGAGGCTGGTCTGACCTTCTTACATGCAAATGCACACAAAACGAAACTCAGCTCACCGCCAGCATCCCCATCTCCCTTCGACTCATTTACGTTTATCCGTGGCACCCATCCCTGTCTGCACACATATTTTGATTGACTGTCTACCTTCCCCTTCTAGAATGTACGTTCCACCAGAGTGGGGATTTTTGTATGTTGAGTTCACTGCTACAGCCCTAGATCTTTGCCCCAGGCGCGAAGTAGACAAACTATCTGCGAAGTGAATGAGTGAATTTGATCCTCACAACAGCCCTGAGAGTGAGCTAGGAAAGGTACTGTTATCCTCAGATAATTGTCATCAGCTTTGGCTTTACAGATGAGTAAACTGATGCCCCAAGAACCCTCAGTGACGCGCTTAAGGTCATACAGCAAATAGATGAGTCCAGAACCGAGGACGGTGTGGTGGCGTGACCGAGTCCAAGGCTCTTTACTGTTTCCCCAAGCTGTAACGAGCAGGGCCCCACACCCGCTCCTTTCTCACGGGAACCCCCTGAGCAGGAGTGAGCTGCTGATTGGCTGAGGGAGGGGGGAGGGCGCCATCCTTCAGCTGGGCTTCAGCAGTTGGGGCGAGGCCTCCAGAACACCCACCCTGCCCGAGGACCTGCTGCTGGGTTAGAGAGATCGGCCTGTGCCCAGAGGCTAAAACCTATCTTCACTAAGATGAGCCAAGAAAGGGAGCCAGATGGGCCTTGGTGACTGAGGTTGAGGACTGTCCCATCCTTTGTCTCCTTGTCCTAGAACCACTCAGGTCCAGCTGGCCAAGATCTCCATTCCCCTGGGCCCCTCCCATCCCTCAGCTTTCTAAGTCCTGGTCTGATCCCCGTTTGACACTAGTGTTATTCCAGAACCCCAGATGGGGAGGAGGAAGGAGGTCCAGGGCACGGACCTCACATTCCCTGGGCCTGGGCCTGCGGGGACCGAGGAACAGAGACAAGGCCTGTGCCCTGACACCAGGCTCCAGCTGGGGTGCCAGTGTCCCTCAGGCCCCTGGCGTAGGAAGCTTGTGGCCTCTCCCTTCTGCTGGCCTCTCAGCTCCGGCAGAGCCTGCCCTCACCAGGGGTCGACGAGCATCTCGCCCAGGGCCGCACAGAGCAGGACGACGCAGGAGCAGCTGAAGGCAGCTCCGCTCTGCTTCTCCTTCTCCACTGAGTAGCGCGTCTCCATCTCGGGCTCCATGAACCGCATGGACAGGAGGAAGGTGTTTCTCTTCTTCACTCTGCGGTGGAGACGAGCCCCATGAAACACGCATGCCACACCTGAGGGGCCTCATTAAAGACGATGAGCTGTCTGAACCCCGAGTCTGGGCCTGATGAGGCACGTGCTGAGGAGCCACTTACACCTGGGCGGACTCCCGCTCGAGCAGGGCCTCGTTGAGCAGCTGGTTGAGCTCATGCTCGTCCTCGGAGGCGTCTACCACTCTGTCGGCCAGGTCCTGGAGGCGCAGCCTCCGGCGAGGGTTGGGGAAGGAGGGGTTGTCAGCCTGCAAGGCAGTGCAGCGGAGTTGGGGGGCCCATGGGGCATGTGGGGGAAGCATTGGGGACAGACAGGGTGGGGGCGTGGCACACTCCCGTGGACTGACCCCCCCGGTTCCAGAAACCATTTTCCAGGCAAAGTCTTCCCAGGGCGGCCACGTGGTTCCCGCCCCATTGGGTCTGGACCCAGAGGCGCGGTCCTTCCTGGTTTCCCCAGGACCCCGGTCCCAGGTCCTGTGGCCCCGAGCAGCTCTGCAGCGGTCACCCACGACTGGCAGTGTGTGGGAGAGCAGTCTCTGGCCCCTGAGTGGCCGGCCTGGGAGTCTGACACCATTGCTGGGTCAGCGCGGTCCTAGCACACCCTGCCCCCAGGATGGGGTGTCAGTTTGACCTCGTGTAATTCAGGTTCCGCCAGCCCCAACTTTCTTTTCCGTAGACCGATGTGGACGGTCTATCCCTGAAGCATATCCTGGAGCAGAGTGACACTGGCTAATTGTGTCGACACAAAAACTCGCGGGCTCTGTCCTTTTTGTTAGGGATTTACATCGAGTCTGTATTTCTTTCTATCAAAATCGGTGACACTAGGAAAAGTGACTGAATGCTGTGGTGCTCAAGGAAAACCTCATTTACGTGCAGCCCTGTGTGCCTCCGTGTTCTCCAGCACCTGGTCTCAGGGTGCCAGGGCCGTTGTGCCGCGTCACAGTGACAGACGGTACTGGTCACCAGCTCGCAGCGACCCCAGCCGGGCAGGGTCCTGTCCATCTCAGAGCGGTGGCTACACTCAGGAAGCTCTTCGCTGATGGATAAATGCTGGATGCCTTTCTGAGACGGACTGATCTCGGGAGGACAGCACGTTCATTCCTGTAGAAATCCTGCATCTGTGCATGGGACTTGGGGAGTCTGGACCTCGCCAGAGAGGTGAGCTCAGCCCTCACTTGCAAGACAGACTTGGATCCCACAGAATTTCCCACGTCTTCCCTCGCTGTCCTCAGAGCTACAGGATTCTGGGACATCAGAGCTAGGCAAGACCTTGGAGGTGAGCACTTCTTTTGAACTGTCCCCCACCAACCCCCATGCCCCATGTAACTGATGAGGGGACAGTGGGACCGCGGTTTGGGGGCAGGTGACCTGCCCAGGGTTACACTGCTAAAAAGGAGCATATCTGGGCTGGTGGCCGGCTCTCCCACCGAGCACAGGTCTCTCTTCCTGTGGTATCTCCTGCCTCCACCTCCCCTGCCCTCATCCTGGTCCCCAGCCCAGCACATACCTGGGCCCCTTGCTCCTCGGGCTCCTCCGACGTGGACCCGCTGGCGTGGACACTCCCGTTGGGCTCCTTGGTCTCGATGAGGGCGGGGGAGCTGGGCTGCGAGGAAGGCGGGGCTCCATTGGGCAGGGCCTGCAGGGGAGAGGAGTGGCCGTCGGGGACAGGGGACACACTGCCAGCTGCCCACCCCGGCCTGCGGCTGGTCCCTATCAGTCTGGAATCTTCTCTCTGGAGTTTAGAAGTCCCGCAGACTAAGCGATTTCACTATTCAATTCCTCCTTTAGAACGTTAATTTTCTAGTATCAATTTCTACCATTAAAACTTGTCCTATTATTCCCGTTCCTATTTCTAAAACATAAGTCCATGACTCGGTGACTCACAGAGGTCTTTCTTCCTGTAGAGCCCTGTCAAATGCCTTCCAAAAGTCTGAGTGAATTTCATAAACCAATTTCCTCGACGACTAGCGTTTTTCCCTGACAATAAGTTAAATCCAATAACCCAAGGAAACAGTTGATTCATTCACGTAATAAGTATTAACTGAGTACCGACTGTGTGACAGGAACTACTCTAACTCCTGCGGATACAGACGAAAGGTCCTAACTTGAAATCTCACATTCTAGTGAGGGCAGACAGACAACAGCAACCTAAGTAACTTGTCCCGGTCCCTGAGGAGAGGGAGGGAAAGGCAGAAAGGGATGGCACAGGGATCGCTGGGGGGCGTGGCTGCAAAGGTCGCGGGAGGCCTCACCATCACCATGCAGGTGACATTTAAGTACTGGCCAGAAGGAGCAAGTCATGCAGCTGTCTGGGGTGGGGGTTCCAGGAGGAGGGAGCGGCCAGTGCAGAGGCCCTGGAAGAGCTGCGCCTGGAGTGTGAGCAGCCGGGGCCAGTGCTGCTGGAGCAGTGACCGAAGGGCACAGGCGCAGACGGCCTGACTGTCACCGGCCCGACTGTCACCGGCCCACCTGACCTCTGCGGGGCTTTGCTCCTCTGAGTGAGACGGGAGACCGATGGAGGGTCTCGAGCAGGGGAGTGACATGATTTCACTCAACATTTTAGCAGGACCCCTTGACTGCCGTGTTGAGAAAGACAGCAGGAGAGCAGGGACAGAAGCAGGTGACGGGCCGGGACACCACGGCGGTAATCCTACACGACATGGCAGTGGCTCGGGCGGGATGGCAGCTCTGGGGGCCGTGAGAAGAGGGGAGATTAGAGCTCTATCTTGAAGGGTCAACAGAACTTGCTGTGGATGGTAAGGAGACGGGTCAAGGATGTCTTCGAAGCTTTTGTTCCAAGCAGCTGAAAGAATGGAGTGGCCCCTGAGTGAGACAGGGATGGCCGTCGGGGTCAGGAGCTCGGCTGTGGCCCTGTTAACCCTGAGCTGCCTGTGACGGACACAAGTGGAGATTTTTAAGTGACTGTCCGTTGAGTGCAGGGGAGCCGGCTGGGGCTGAGACCTAGATTTGGGAGTTGTCAGAGGCATTTAAGACAATAAGACTGGATGAGACTGAACGAGGTCAGTATGGCGAGAGATGACTGGACGCTCCGCACACTTCAGAAA
>NW_011888809.1:1882602-1886577 GCF_000151845.1 Pteropus vampyrus | reverse complement strand
CCACGGCGGTAATCCTACACGACATGGCAGTGGCTCGGGCGGGATGGCAGCTCTGGGGGCCGTGAGAAGAGGGGAGATTAGAGCTCTATCTTGAAGGGTCAACAGAACTTGCTGTGGATGGTAAGGAGACGGGTCAAGGATGTCTTCGAAGCTTTTGTTCCAAGCAGCTGAAAGAATGGAGTGGCCCCTGAGTGAGACAGGGATGGCCGTCGGGGTCAGGAGCTCGGCTGTGGCCCTGTTAACCCTGAGCTGCCTGTGACGGACACAAGTGGAGATTTTTAAGTGACTGTCCGTTGAGTGCAGGGGAGCCGGCTGGGGCTGAGACCTAGATTTGGGAGTTGTCAGAGGCATTTAAGACAATAAGACTGGATGAGACTGAACGAGGTCAGTATGGCGAGAGATGACTGGACGCTCCGCACACTTCAGAAAAGAGTCACTGTGGTAACTGTCTTCACATCCTCCTTATCAGTTTATTTAGCCAAACCACAGACAGAGATTTCTGCAGATGGAACTGCGTCTGCTCCTGTGACTTCCAGAGAAGCAACTCTCGTCACTTTCCTTCCTGCTTCCCATGATCCTCCCTGTGTTGGTCACGCTTTGTCGCTTGTGACTCGGTGACTGCAGAGCTGGTTAGGTGATCTGTGAGCCCTGCCTCAGCAGAGTCCGTCTTGAGTTGAAGACTTCCTAAACAACTGTGAAGCTAATCTCATGAATCCATGAGGCTCGTGACAATTTGCTTCCTTCCCCAGGCACGCTGGCCGCTGACCGTGGCCACATGGCCTTTACGCAGCCGGACTTCTATGTCCCCTGAGAGACATGGACCACAGCACTGGCAGGTAGGGATGCCTGATGCATATTTGATGAATGTCATATGACAAAGGGTTCATTTCTCTCATAAACAAATCAGAGAAGGGAGAAAAACCCTCAAAGGTCAGATATGAATATGCGATTCTCAGAAGAAAATCCCCTGGCTAACGGCCACGTTAAAAGTGTCTGGCTTTACTCATAATTAAAGAAATGAGATTAAAACAGCAAGATACCATGGTTTCATCTTTCAAATGAACAAAGATAAAAATGAGTGGAGAGCCTGGCCAGGGCTCCGGGAGGGTGGCAGAGGTGGGGGGGGGGGCACGGTTCTCCTGTCCTCCGAGACCGAGCGCACCCCATTGCCTCCCTCTGCTCCGCGCTCTCTCTCAGCATCCACGTCACTCTGGCTTCAGCTGCTCCCTCCACGCAGAGGACCCTGAGCCTAACCCAGCCTCCTCTCTGGACACTGTCACCTCACTTTTCACTTACCGTGAATTCCGTGCACGAGGTCCCCCAGAAATCAGCCTGCCCTCTGAAAGGAGGCCACCACGAGTCGCCTCTCGTATTCATCCGTCTCTAAGTCCTGCCGCTTCTCCTGCAATCTCTCCTTCTTTAACCCCTTCCTTTCCGCCCCCCTCGTCCAGGGGTCGGTAGGGGACTCACCGAGCCATTGAGGCCATTTTGGACGGCCGTCTTCTTCACCTCTGGCTTGGATGCGATGATGAGGTAGGTTTCGATGCCCTTCTCATCCAGGTAGTCGCAGCGGCTGCCCCCGTCGCCCGGCTCCACGTCGAACTCCCCCTTCAGGCAGTCCAAGGTGCTCTGTGAGATGTGCACACGCCTGCAATGCAGCGAGGGGGCCCTGAGCAGAGGCCGAGGGGAGGGCGGCTCCCACCCGCCCCCAGGGGACCGTCAGCGCCGGGGCTGGGCCAGGCTGCTGCTCGGGCCTGTGGCTCCTGGGCACGTGGAAGTAATGAGATGTGCTGCTACCCAGGGACAGGGGCGTCCCGGCACTAACCAGCTGTGCAGGCAGTGTGGCCCCTGCCCCTCCCTGAGCCTGTATTACATCCGTAAGACAGGAAGAAAGTTCTGTCTTCGCAGGCTGCTGAGAGTATCGAATGAGGTAAGGAACTGAGAAGTCAGCTCTGAACTCTGAAGTCGCGAGGTCTGAGGACTACCTCTCTTGCAGAATCTGCTGTTGTAACACTTACTATCGGGGCGTAATGAATCCATTTCTGAGGCGTCACCACTGAGGGAGGGAATTGTGACTGCCTCGAAGGAGGCTCCCTGACCTGAGCAGGGAAAGTTTCTCTGCGTCCTCATCTGTCCGCCCTGAGGCGAGGTCCTGGCCTGCCCAACTGGCCGATTCTGCAACAGAGCTCAGGTGAGGTGTGCGGGTGTGAGCTGTCACTGCAAACCGCTGCCTCAGAGCCCGTCACTAGCAATAATGCCCCTTGGGGAGATTGGGCACACTGAAGAAGCTATAACTGTGATGCCATCAGAGCCTGGGCGGCCCCACGAAGGGGTGCAGGGGGTGAAGGGGGCGAGAGGACAGACTGCTGCAGAGGGCCAGGCAAGAGAGGCCAGAGCCAAACTCAGGCCCGGGAGGCAGCCACCCCGAGGAGGATGCTACTCCTGATGGGAAGGGGGCCCTTCTCTAAGGCCCTATGTCCCTGGTCCAAGCCACAGCCCCGAGGGATGAGTGGATGCCCCACCCCCGGCTCTCACACCTGCCCACTGCGGGGGATGGGGGGGTGCTCGCTCACCCGGGGATGCCGCCGGCCTCCATCTTGTTGGCCACAGTCACATCAGTGGACCAAACATCGTACTGCCAGCGCTTCTGGCCCAGGACGCCCCCCAGCACGGTGCCTGTGTGCACCCCCACACGCATGTCCACCCCGGTCTTCGTCTTCTCTCGCACATACCTGCCGGGTACAGACAGGAAGAAGAAGGGGTTGCGACACGCCCCCGCAGGAGGAATTCTGCACAGCCTTGTTCCCCTCCGGCGAGGGGAACACTAGGTGCCCCGCAGCCGAGTACGTGGAGCGACTGCCCCTAGCCCTCCTCCCCCGAGGGACCTCCAGTTGCTCACTTCCAATCACTCATTTATTTATTTGTGTAGGTGATAACTCACTGAGCACCCCCTGGCACTGTGCTGCTGCTGCACGTGCCAAGGGTGCAGCTCCTCACTTGAGAACTCCAGGAAGAGACAAAGGCAGAATTCAGAGCTACCTGAGTGGAGGTAAAAGTCTAAGCCTGAACCACTGCCCCCGGGGTGAGTCGAGAGGCAGCATTTGTTTCCAGGCCAACACCAGAGGGAGTGCCCACCGGGGGCCCTGAGTGGACAGGAGGCACCACAGTGGCTTGGGGTCTCCGAGCCCACCTGCACCAGTGCCATTAAAGGGCACAGGCGAGCGGAGGCAGAGTTCACAATCCCCACGGCTCACGGGGGTGAAGGCGGGAACCCTGGCTGGGAGCTCAGGGGCCAGGGTTCTAGTCTCACTGCTGCCGCCCCTTATGTCTGGTGACCTCAGCAGAGTCGCTTCACTGCTGTACTTTGATTTCCTAATGAGAGAGAGGGGCACGGTGATCGCGGAAGCCGTCTGCCTCGGAGGGTCGTGGCGAGAGAAGCCCAAGAGCAGAGACGGGAGAACGTCTGGGGAGGGACATCCGAGCCCACACGACCCGGATGTGACGGCTAGAACTTCCAGGAGAAAATGGCTCCAGGCTGGAAAAGCGCCCCTCAGAGGCTGCAGAGGTCCTGCAGTTTCCCTCAGCTGTGAGGAAGGTGAGCCAGGACCCTACTTCGCAGAGCTGGGGACCGAGCGACTTGCCGACCATCGCTACACGCCACATTACATCACTACGTCCCGCGTTACATGCCTGAACAGATCCCTCCGAGGGGGCCTGGGGGTTCTGGGCCCCCCATGAGACCTGTACATGAGGCCTGCTTCTCCTACGGGCCCAGGCACCCCCCTCCCAGAGGTACCCCGCTTACGAGATGGCCTCCACCATGGCGAGCCCCATGAGGATGGAGCAGACGGCGTGGTCCTCTCGGTAGTCAGGCAGGCCACAGATGCAATAGTAACAGTCGCCCAGGATCTTAATGCGCAGCTGGTGGTATTTCTGAAAGGGCCGGGCAGGGGCTGTGGTCCCGAGTCCCTCCTC
>NW_011888809.1:1879005-1881522 GCF_000151845.1 Pteropus vampyrus | reverse complement strand
GTTTGTGGGGCGGCGCTGGGTCTGGTGTCCTCTTCCAGGGGTAGGTTTAGATACTTCCGGAAGAAACACCCTGATCCTGGCGACAGAAGCAGCAGCTGGGTCTCCCCGGGGCCCTGCAGGCGGCAGAGGGAGTACAGCGACTCAGGGACCCCCACTCTGTGTGTGTGGCAAGGGGAGCCCGACACTGCTTCCTCCTGGCACGGCTCAGGCTCCAGGACTGCTGCTGGCTGAGGCAGGACAGAGGCGGCGGCGGCGGCAGCGGCAGCACCGTCAGAGTGGCCCTGAAGAACACGGGCCTCGGGACCCACGTGAGGGGGCCGCGAGCTCGGAGATCGGACGTGCGGAACTGTCTCTCTTTTGCATTATGTATTTCTGTAACTTTTCAAGAGCATAAACGAATGCTAAAAGCAGAAACTCATTAAATGTCCATTTTTAAAATAACAAGAAAAATGGAGCGGTTGTAAATCAAGGCAATTTACTCGTGTGGTTCATGGAAATCTTAGCATAAAAAGGTTAAGCGGGCAGAGTCCCCCTTACATCATCTGATAAAATGGGTTTTAAGTAAGAAGTAGGTATACACAGAAGAGAGGACGATTTGACAGGTGAGAAAGGAACAAAACAGGCATCTGCCGAGGAACTGGACAGGAAAGAACATTCTAGCAGGTGGAGGTCAAAGGGCAGAAAGTGGCTGAGGGGCAGTGAAGAAGGGGCCGCCTCTCAGCCCCTGCTGCCCTCCAGGGGCATCGCAACCCCAGGCTTCCTGTAACGGCCAGGCTTTGCTCCTGCTCCCCTTCAACCCACCGTCCACGTGGCCTCAGAACTTCCGCTCAGCTGTGTGACACCTGTGCCCGACTCTCTCGGATGGCTCCCCACCCACCACACTTCTCCGTAGCACCCCAGGCCCTCCTCGCTATGGCACCCACCTGCCCCTGGTCCCATCTCCCCTGCTCTCTCCCCCGTGGCCCCTGTGGTGTAGACAAGTTCCTCCTCGCCTACTCCATCCAGACCCTCCAACAACTGCCTCACATACCAGCCCCGGCCCGGCCCCGGTGTGCTTGTCTCCCTCCTCACCTGCACCCACACACTGGTGTCGCCCTTATTTGCCCACATGTTTCAGAGAGTCTAAACCCCTTTGTGGATCCCTTTGAGAAGCGTGTGATGTTACCTACGGGTCTTCTAGAAAAATGCTCATACACACATAGAGGACCCCGACATCCATTCTCAGGGTCCAGGCGAAAGACCCCAACACCTCATTCATGTTCTTGGAGAAGGAAGGAGGCTGGGAGCCAGCCACACACAGAGCAGTCTGGGCCTCGCTGGTGCCCAGCGCTGCGGGATGTGGCTTGGTCTCCCAGCAGAGACAGAGCCCACTGTTCCTAAAATAGCAGCTGCTATATGTTTCGAGAGTCATAAGAATGTTCCAAACCTCTGACCCATTAATGGCTCTCTTGGGAATCTATCTGAAATTTATCCAACAGAAATAATCCCAAAGAAGTAAAAAGGTCCATGTGCAGGAAGAACTTCATTGCAGTATCACTCACGCTTGTGGGAAAAACCGTAAGCGGTCTGAACGCCCCGCGAATGGTTAATGAAATCGTGACACGTCTTTTGGATGGAAAATTACGCAGCCTTAAAAATGATCTTGATGAAAACGGATGCAACAAGAAAATGATGAGAGGGAAAAGCAGGACACAGAATTGCACTCTGTGAAGGTGATGCCAGATACACGTGCATCTAATAAAAGGCAGGAGGACAGGTGCAAAAGAGAAAAGCGTAATTTAATTGGGAGGACGGAACTAAGAGAAAACTTTAAATGTTCTTCAAAATGCTATATGCTTGTTCTACTGCTGCTGTTTCTTTTTAAAAATATTTTTTAGGCTGGAAATAAACACAAACTTCCTGTTGCCTCCAGCAGTGACCCTGATCCCAGCTTGTCTATAACAAGCAGTTTTCTTAGGGAAGATCCTTACGAGGCCATCAGGCTGGCTCCACGCTCCTCATGGACAGAACCTGAGAGGCCGCTGATGGCCAGGTATGAAGTGAGGAGGAGACCGCGGGGAGGGAGTGACCCTCTTTTGGGGCGAAGTGACAGAAAAATCACCCTGGCTGACTTTTCTGCAGTTCTCATGAACGTAGCAACTAACCAGGCAAATGGACACTACCGACAATATCCAAATCATCCCTCGTTTCCGAAAACTTTCTCATCAACTCGGTATCTGCCTCCACGTGGCAGGTGACAAGGCACGGAGAGGTTAAGCAGTGTGCCCCAGGTTCCTGAGTTAGTGGCGGACCCAGAAGTAGACTAGAATCCGGGACTCTTGACCACTGGAATGGGTGGGTTTTTCTTCTTCACCAAAGGACATGTTTTTCACACACCAATTCTCTCCTCTGCACTGGACGCTGCTCTGCTATGAAAGTGAAGGAGCAAGCAGTGGCCAAATCTCACAGAGTCAGCACCCGCCAGTGCTGCCCTAGAAACCCTTATGGGGGGGGAGGGGGCAGGAGAGAGCGAGGAGG
>NW_011888809.1:1869554-1876463 GCF_000151845.1 Pteropus vampyrus | reverse complement strand
CATAAATATAATCATCTCTATTTGAGTCCCCAAAGTCAACTACAAGAGAATAGAATGACAAAGGCATAATGTATCGAGACTGGGGACCAAACAGTCTAACCACCTGGGATGCTATCAGATTTTAAATAAACTCACAGCATAAAGTGGTGCCTGAACAGGCCCTCTGGCCCTTAACAAAAGTCGAGGGTCCTGACAGAGGAAGGGGTGGACCTCTGGGCCCTCCCCTACAAGGAAACAGACCGCCTAGGCCCTCGTCAGGGCCTGACCGGAGGTGGGGGAGCTGAAGGCCGGGCATCTACGGTGGGCTGAGAGTCTGGCCTTCGACCCTGAGAAGAGGGGGCTCCGAGGCACCGCAGAAAGTTCTTTGAGTCTGAGGGAAGCTGCTGCATGGCAACGGGGTGAGACTTGCTCTGGAGGCCCCATGAGAGAAAGCCACTGAGGGGAGACTGCCAGGGAACAGGCTGTCACTTCCAGAGAAGGAAGAATTTTCTACAAGTCGAAACTGTTCAAACCCTGAGAGGTGGTGACCTGCCATCCCTGACACCGTGGAGAAGGCCACAGGAGGGAGTCACCACAGGAGGGACGGCTGGCCCCAGGGACAGGGGATCCAGCCAAACTCTGGGAGTCGGGGCCTGGGGCACCGAGAGGCGGCTCCACATGTCCCCTCCTGAGCCCCGCCGTGCTTTGATGGTTTTCCTAAAAACACAGTAACGAAGGTCAAGGCCCTGACCCTCTCTGGGAAGAGAAGCAAACGAGGTTCAGAAAGAGAAAGAACAAGCCCTCAAAGTCTCCGGTCTGCTTGCTGTGCAGAGAAAAAACTGCCCCCATCCTGGGGGGAAGCACCCCAGTCCTGCCTGGGCGGTGAGCAGACCAAAGATGGGGTTGGGGACTGGCTGGGGCATGAAGTACTGACCCCTGGGCAAGAGGCCACAGTGGCCAGGGGCAGGATGCTCGGCCTTCAGGCCTCCTGGGCTGGGATCTCCTGTCTGTAAACAGTCCTCCGCTGAGCTCTCAGGTGAGCTGTGAGGCCCTGGCCAGGGGCCGTCTGCCAGCCTGGTGAGGCCCGACTCCGGGAAGGAACCAGTCAAGCCCCCTTCTCAGCAAAGACTCATGTCAGGCCGTGCCTTCTCCCTGGCTCAGGGCTGGGACAGAGGAAAGAAGCCAGCACGGCTCCCAGGGGTCCTGCGTTGTTACAGGCGACACTCTGATGAGGCGTGCAGGAGTTAATTACAGCCAGGTGGCCAGCAGGGATTTGGAGAAATGAGTGTGACTGACGAGAAGCTACATTTCTAAGCGGCAGAGCGGGGAAGACTTAAGTGAAGAAGGGCACCGGCAGTGCCCAGGTGGCTGTGCGTGCGCGGTCTGCTTGTCTGTCTGAGGATGTGTGTGTCCTTGCGCATGCCCGTGTGTGACCTACATATGTGCTGTGTGTACAAGCACATACAAACACATGTCACTACGATCCATCACAGGCTGTGAGCAGACTCACAGCTGCCCACAAACACGTCCGTTCTCTTCCTGATTTATCCAGATTCTTGGAGCTTCCAGGCCATTTGGAAGCTATAAAGTCACTGGGCCCTACCAGGTGCCATCCTGGCCTGACCACCTGAGCAGAGAGGGCAGCAGGAGGAAGGAAACAAAGAGGAGGGGGACCTGGCCTGCCAGCTCTGGGAGGCCAGGGTCCGAGCAGCCACAACAGGTGAAACCCGGAAGCTCCAGTGCTGCTGTTAGGGTGTGGGGCAGGGGTCCCCATTTAGACTAGGGCAGGGATCACCACTTAGACTAGGGCAGGGGGTCACCATTTAGACTGCTGCCCCCAACCAAAAGACATGGTCACAACCTCATTCACTCAAAGAACAATCACTGGTTATCTGTGCAAGTTCCTGAGCCAAGTGCTGGCAAGGTCAAAGGTAAGCAGTACTCCTGAGAGCTCAGATGGGCAGGGCAGTCGAGTCACGTGCGGAGTGACTGGTCCCACCCGGTGGGAGTGCTTTGCTGTCTTCAGCCAAAGGCTGTGGGAGTTCAGAGGAGGGAGAGGTTGCGTAATTCAAAAACAAGCGATCTTTCCACAAGACCCTCCAGTGAGAGAACAGGCTTCAAGCCAGCGTTCCCAGAGGCCCCCAGGTTGACGGGAGCCAAGAGGGAATCAAGAGCCACACTCGACCTCAGTGGTAGGGGAGCCAGACTACCAAGCCGCCACCAGGCCACGTCATCTCAAACAGTACAGAAGTCACACAGTCCCGGGTCAGCCCGGAACTCTCATCCCGCTAGAGCAGGAAGGGGGACACTGAGTGTGTGGGACTTCTGGTCACGTGCCTGGACTCCTGTGCAGTCTCCAGAGACAGGGGCCACTGTGTGGGCCAAGGTGACTGCAATGTCAGGAGATAGCCCTTTGGGCCCAAAGAAGGCCACGTGTGTGGTATCTGGAGCCCTCACCAAGAGTGCTCGGCACAAAGCAGGTGCTCCTTCGGGGTTTGTTGAGTTAATGAGCTGTCATCTAGGAGATGCGGCCCAAGGGGCAAGCCATCGCCCTGTAGGACAGAACTTTCTGCAGTCACATTCATGTTCTGCAGTCCGTGCTGCCCACTATGGTGGCCGCCAGCTACCGAGCCCGTGAAATGTGGCTACTGCAAAGGAGCAACTGACTTTTAATTTTAAAATGTTAATTAAATAGCCACACGTGGCTGGCGGCTACCCACTCGGACAGCTCTAGGACACTGCAGCAACTAAGCACAGCTCGCGCGGCAGCCCTGAGGGACAGAGAGCAGCTGCCTGGAGCACTGGGCTGGGAAGGATCTGTGATGGGTGGGATGGGAGGGAGAGAGGCAGCGTCTGCAGGAGCGGCGTCCGTCCTGACCCGGGAGCAGCAGCTCAGGCATGAAGACCCAAGCAAGTTAGACAGACGAAATCTCCACCCCTACGGCTTTACGGTGCTCTGGCCTCACTCCCTTTTCCTCCTCCCAATGGAGCAGTAAATCTTGCTGGTTCTTCCAAATGCTGCCCCCACCTTCCTTTACGCTACCCGCCACCCAGCCAGCCACCACTGCAGCCCCAAAGCAGTTTTTGGTGGATCCCCTGACTCTAGTGCTTCCCACATGAGGGACGAAGAACAGTCCTAAATGAGGACTCTGTCACCATGGCATCATGCTCCGTCACCTCCACCTCCCCCACCACCTCACTTCTCACCAACCCCACCCCTACCTTCCCCTCAGACAGACCCTTCATTTTCCCACCACGTATTGCCATTTCCTGTCCTTCTTCCTGAAAAGTCACCAAGAACCCACATCCATCACGTTCTCTAAATCCGACACCGAACACACTTCTAGGTCTCTGCCGCATGGACGCTGGTCACCCATCCTTCCTCTGCCTTCCCCTGGCCACCTGCTCTGTGCCTGTGCTTTATGCCGCACTGCTGTACACGTAACAGAGTCACATGACTGTAGCTTATCCCAGGTGCGGCCCCCGCCAGATCCTCTGGGTTCTACGGTTCCATGATGCTTTTGCCAATTCGGGCACATCACACCACATTCCCAAACACGCAGGGACACAGAGGGGACTGGCTGATATGCTGAGGGTGTCACTGCAGAGAATTTCTACCCAGTGCTTCCCTCTTTGCAGCCGGTGGCTGGCTTCTGGGAAGGCCCTGGTGCCTCTGGGGCAGAAGAGAGGGTGGGGCAGGTCTGGGACTCCTGTATGGCACTTGGCAGCAAGATCACCTCTTATCCTTGGGTGGAAGTAATGGAAGTGTCCCCGCGGTTCCCCGGGTGCTGTCTGGTTGCCGACCTTTGCAGAGCTCCCAGCATGCTGTGAGGACTGTCCCAGAGGGTCAGACATCCTCACCCGGCAGAGCCATGTGGAGGTGGGGGATAAACACAGGCACAGGCCCTCCCACCTGTCAGACATACGCCCAAAACGTGAGCCCGCCTGAGTGTGTCCCGCCCAACCCGGCCTGGATGTCCATGAGACGCCTCACACTTTTCCTGACAAAACCCCCAAACCTGCACCTTTCCCCATCTTCCCCATCTCTGCACAGAGCGACCCTGCCTGTCCTGTTGCTTCCGGGCTAAAACCCTCAGAGCCACCGCTGACTTCCCACCCTCCCACATCCCATTCCACCCAGCAGGAAATCCCATCGGCTCTGCCTCCAAAACATATCCAGGACCCTCTTCCCCGACATCACCTCCATCCTGGTCCAAGTCACTACCCTCTCACGAAAACCACGGCTCGCTTCTGACTTCCAGTGCTGTCTCCATCAGCAGGCAGATTGATCCATTTAAAATCTACAACCCTCCAATGTCTCCCAACTCCCTCAGGGGAAAAGCCGAGGTCCTTACAAGGTGCCGTAAGATCTGGGCCCCATCACCTCTCTGCCTCACCTCCTACCTCTCATCCGCTCACTTCTGCTCCATCGGCATGTGCCACCTTGAGGACCTGTGAACACCCCTCAGGGCCTTTGCACTTACTGCTCATCTCTGTAGACACTGCATGGGTCACATCCTCACCACCTTCAGGTCTCTGTTCACACTTCGCCTTATCAGAAAGCCTTCTCTGGCCACGTGATGTCAATGGCTGCCTCCCTGTACCCCAGACACGTCCTGTGCCCCTTCCCCTGCTTTACCCGTCCTACCTCCTACTGCAGCACACGCTCATTTAACGTCTGTCTGCCCCATAGAATCCGTCCTGCTCATAACTGTATCCCCAGTGCACAGAAGTGTCCAAAGTATTTGTGGCATGAATGCTCTTTTTCAGACATTTGACAATCTTATTCCGACAAAGAAACTGGGGCTCAAAGGGCATAACTAATTGGCTCAAGGTCATGCGGCAAGTCAGCGGCCTAGCCAGGATGTGACTGCACGTCTTACTCTGTTCCCTGTGTTGTCAGATCTTTCCATTTTCCAAGGCAGCCAGAAAATACAAGTTTTTATATAGAATGCCCAAATTTTTAAGTATTAGAAACTTAAAAAAACTCTAGGCAGATCAAACAGAACAGACACCGATAGGGCAGATGAGGCCCAGCGACTCCTGTCCTGACTCTCCTCGTTAGGACAGAAGCCCCTGCCAGGAGCGAGGGAGCATCGATGCCCCTTCTAGGTTTGCTGTGATGATTAAAGGAGATAATCCGATGAAAACTCAGCCCAGGGCTTGGCACTGAGTAAGTGTTCAATAAACTCCCCCAAATACTAAACAAAACTTCATCCTTACAGCCAGAGAAAGGTGGGGATGCAGCATCGTCCTGGGCGCCTGGGCACAGTGGACACTACAACTGCTCGGAGAACAAATGCTGCGGGATGGGGCTTACGAGCTTCCGGAGCCCAGCAGGGCCCGAGCTCCACGCCACAGCCCGTGCCTGGGTCTGTGGGTGCTGTCGTGGCCCCCGCGACACTGCAAACATGCTCTCCCTGCCAGGAGCCTCCACGGCTGAAGAACAACCTGCCCTCTGTGGGCTCGTCACCTGCTTCACCTAAAATGTGGGTTTGTTTTGCTAAATCCTGACATGTTAGAATGAAGAGTGTTCTGTGAAATCCAAGCGCTGGGAGTCGGAACCAACAGAAGCGCGAATTCCTACTTCACACCATGGAAAATTCGCCTTCTGGTTTTTCTCAAACCAAGAGACCGTCAAGGTTAAAATGAAAACTAAAGAATATGAGATATCTTCGTGACTGGTTCTGTGAAGAAGTTAGAACAACAAGACTCTTCTGAGGCTGATGGCAGGGGGTTTCCTCTGTGGTTCCTGTCAAGTGGGTTTGGCCTCAACACCAGGTGCTGAGGACGCGAAGGTGCAGCAGCCACCATGACGTGAGACAGAGCTGCTGTGGGGAGGCGGGGGCGCCCTCCACCCACCTCAGCCTCCCCCACCCCGTCACCGTCACCGGCTCCCAGGAGGCAGATCCCCAGCCCCGGCATCGGGCAACAGCGGGCACTCTGAGGGCTGACTCTAGAAGCCGAACCCCAAGCCAGAAGGGAGCTGGCTTCCCTCTCTCTCTGTCTCCACCCTGACTCCCCTGTCCCCTACCAACCTCCCGTGAGAACAGGGTTCAAGGTCGAGATTACGCTATGACTTATCCTCACAGCAAAAATGTCTTGAAGGGAATGGCGAAGCAGGCTCGGGCAGGGGTCAGAGAGGAGGGACATTCAGAAAGACGAGAAACTGAAGCTGAGCTCATGTGACGGCAGCATCCCGAGCCCCGAGCTCTGGGGCTCCCGGGAGAGAAGTCTGAACCCCCCTGGCAAATGGGCAGGTCCTCCCTCTGGGACCTGCTCAAGGGCAGAAGGCCACCCACCCAGAGAAAGACTCAGTACGAAGAAGAAATGCCATCCATGGTCAGAGGTGACTCTGGGCGTTGGGCTTCCGGGGGAGAGGCAGAGTGAAGTGGCTGTTCCATCAGCGCGTCCCCCACCCAGAGTCTGCCTCCACCACGTCCTTGTCCGGTGGATGAAGTGGATCTGGCCCCCTGGCACTCACAGAGCCGGTACCAGCGAATGGTTTGCTGACCTAGAACCTGCACAGCCAGCCCCAGGAGAGCTTCCCCAGGCCTCCTCTCTGGAGGGTAGGGACCAAGGGCGCCCTCTCTTCCCCAAAAGAGGACAAGGCTGGTTGACCTAACTCAATTTGACCTGAAAGGAACTGCTGGCCTCGCTGAGTCCCCTGTCGTCTCTCCATCCTCTCCCACATCCTGTTTCAACTGTACCCCGCTCCTTGGGAAGTAGTTCAGAAAGGCTGATGATTCCGTAGTTTGTACCTGGTGACAGGTGTGTACTGGGTGGATTTCCTGGATGTCGGCTGTTGCCAGGTGGCAGTTGGGGCGCTTAGCAACCCTCAAGGTCCCCAACTAAACCCTAGAGTATGGTCACATGGGAATAAAGAAAAACAACTCCAGTTACTTTCTCTGGGCCTCCTGTTCCACCCCC
>NW_011888809.1:1850095-1868059 GCF_000151845.1 Pteropus vampyrus | reverse complement strand
CTGGCAGCCTCGTGTCATAGGTAAATGCCTTCGGACTGCCGAGAGCTAGATGTGTACCCGGCAGATATAAGGAGAGCCCCTGCGAGCCAGGGCCACCTCCACGGAGCTTAAAGTCCACAGGACCTCAGAGAGGTCAGGCCGCACTGCTACCTACAGAGGAGACAGGAGCCGGGGAGATTTATGCAGCCACGCTTACTGGAATCCGAGACACCGTCCCTCCTCATTCCCCATGTGCCCCCTCGTCTCGACGATCCCCTCAGCGAGCTGGGCCTGCCCGCCCTGGTGACAAAGCAGAAAGGGAAGCCTGTCCACAAAGGCCCAGGGCTGCTTTGCACCTCCCCAGGGGATGCTGGCTGGTGGCCCACCCATCAGGGAGCTGCCTGCCATCAGCAGGAGGTCGGTCACCTTTACAAAGGACAAGCAGCAAAGGGAACAGAATCAGAGGATCTGGGGTGGGATCCCCAACGCCAGCCCACCCCCAGCCTCACTGTCTAGCTGAGGGGGCCAAGGCCCAGAGAGGACACTGTCCTGCTGGAGGCCACACAGCCACCAGGTCGGCCTTCCTCCCCGCACACATGGGGCTTTCCCGAGGCGGTTTAGAAGACAAGATATACCTAACCTGCCCACAAAACAAAAAGTGAGACACGGACCCTGAACACTAAATTCTGAATGGAGGCCTCCTCTGCAAAGGATATACAAAGAAATGTTTTAATTGGGAATTGTTTTTGAAAAGGCATTTAAACACTGAGTATGGCACCGAACTCAAGCTCAGACGGCTCCTTCGGCAGGAGCCTCGTTCAAACCGGCATCCGTTTCCTCTCCTGCGAAGACCTGCCACAGCCCTTCTCAAGGTGTTTTCATACCTATCATCTCACTCTGACTCTCACGAGGGGTGTTCACAGGAGGAAAGCGAAATGGGATCGTGCGGCCTCCACGACCAGCCTGCTCTCAGCTCCAAAGACACGTCAGCGGACGCTCCTGGGGTAGGAAAACCAGCACAGAGCCAGGCCACCAGCAATGTCAGCCCGGACGCCCAGGGAGGGAGCAACCTCTGCCCGACTGGCACCGTGGGGAAGGGCACGCCAGGCCCAGCCAGCTCCAGCCGACCTCTCGGCCCCTCCCTTCAGCCAGTGTCCCCAGGGGCTGGGGCCAGTGTGATCACAGCTAAGGGCACTGAAGGGCTCCACGGGGTTTGGACTTAGCATTCTTACTTCGTGTGATTCCCAAACAGCCTCGTGACAATGGCATTATTTTTTAATCCCAGTTTTTTCAGACGAGCGACCTGAAGATCAGAGAGGCAGAGTACCAACCAGGGGACTTTCAGTCCGGTTTTAAAAATCAAACCCGGGGCTGCTTCTTCGAGTGATGAAATGTTTTGGAACTAGACAGAGGTCACGGTTGTACAACATTGTGAATGCACTAAACGCTATACTTTTATACGGTTCATTTTACGTTATTTGAATTTCACGTCAATAAAATGGAAAAAGAAAAAAAAAAATCAAAGCAAACCTGAAAGCCTTTTCTAGCCAAGAACCCAATTTATCACACTGTATTTTTTTAAACTATTTTTTTTTAAAAAAAGAAACCCCCCCGATTATGAGAAGTTTTGATGGCCTCTTCCATACTACTCTGTATCTTCAAAACTTTATCCAACAACAATAATATGATGATAAACAGTCTAAGTGCCTACTATGGCCAGGTACTACGCTAAGTAAACACTTCACATCTAGCTCCATAATAACCATATGAGACGCGCATAAGACGTAAACGTCTGATTAACTGCTATCCTTAACTGCTATGTTCTACGAAAATAAGGTGTTATATTAATAATCAGGATAAAAGGGTTAGAAACTCTTTCAAAACATAAAAAAAAGACTCGAAGGAATATTCTCTATCAGCATTTTCTTTACACTTGTCTATTTTTTACCAAATTATACAACGTATGCTAAAAAAGAAAAGAAACTTCCAAACCTAGCTGACTTGAGCCAAATAAGTAAACAGCAGGAAACAGCTCACAGGATGATACAACTGCCTTGGGGTCTGTTCCTTACAATTGGGGTTTTCAAAGAGGCATCCTTGGGGGTGCTGCAGGTACTCCAAAAGCAAAGAAGTATTTTCTCGATAAATAAGAAAAATTTAAGTGCCCAAGTGCACGCCCTTTCATTCACTGCTGGGAGGAGTGT
Organism: Pteropus vampyrus; assembly: GCF_000151845.1. NCBI lineage: Eukaryota > Metazoa > Chordata > Mammalia > Chiroptera > Pteropodidae > Pteropus > Pteropus vampyrus. The sequence goes on along the minus strand of NW_011888809.1, from coordinate 1,865,876 downwards.
AAATTGTTCGAACCTCTACATGAGACAATCTGGAAATATTTATCAACATTCAAAATGCATGTGCCTGGTTCCTCCAAAAGTTAAACACAGAACTACCATATGGTCCAACAATTCAACATCTGGGTATGTACCTCAAAGAATTAAAAGCTGGGACTCAAACAGATTGTTGTACACCAATGTTCATAGCAGCACTACTCACAATAGCTAAAAGGTAGAAACAACCCAAGTCCATCGACAAATGAATGGATACACAAACTGTGGTATATACACACAACAGAATATCCGGTCTTAAAAAGGAATGAAATTCTGACACATGCCACAACACAGAGGAACCTTGAAGACATTATGTTAAGCGAAATAAGCCAGTCACAAAGGGACAAATACTGTGCGACTCCACTACATGAAATAGCTAAACTAGGCAAATTCATAAAGATAGGAAGTAGAATGGTGGTTGTCAGGGTCTGGGCAAGAAGAAGATAGGAAGTTATTATTTAATGGGTATAGAGTCTGCCTGGGAAGATGAAAAAGTTCTGTTGATGGATCCCGGTGATGGCTGCACACAAAACCTCAGTGAATGTCCTTAAGGTCAAGGAAGTATACACTTAAAATGGTTAAAATGGAAAATTTTACATTATGTATCTTTTACCACAGCATACATACATATGTATGTGCGTGTGATACAAACATTTTAAATGCACGACACATGCCCTTTGATCCAGCAACTCTACGTCTAGGTGTTGAAGTCGTCAGAGATCCTTGCACACACATGACATGGTGTCCCTATAACAAAATCTATCACAGCAATGTTTGCAGCATCGAAGGGCTAGAAATTACCTACATGTTTACCTGTAGGAGCCCAGTTAAATAAATAGTTTCTTCTATATAATGGAATACAATATATAGTCACTAAAAAGGATGAGGCATTGCAAAATGGGTTTGGAACCTAAGGTAGTAGGTAAAGAGACAGAAGTCTATACAGAAGAGTGAACAGAGTGTGTGTGTGTGTGTGTGTGTGCGCGCGTGTGTGTGTATGTGTGTGTTCCATATATACAGACTTAGAAATATTACCTCTGCAAGGATACATAAGAAAGATGATAGTGTCTGTCCGAGGGGTGGGGAAGTGGATGGCTATGCAGGGTGAAACTTACTTTCCATTTTCATACCTTGATAATTTTATACCATGTATACCTTTAGCTACTCAAAAATAAATTTTAAAAAATTTAACGTCCAACTTTTGCATCTTGCTATTATAGAGCTCACATCAGACCAACCCTTTAGCCAAGAACAACTACAAAATCTGGAAAAAATACAAAAAGAACAGCTATTTGAAGGCAACAGGGAACAACCACGGCACCTCGGACTTGATGGTCCAAGATCGCGGAGAGAAGGGAAACGCTCTGTGTGAATCCCCTGAGCATTTGCTGATCCCCAGACTACATGGGGCAAGAGACCAAGAATCCAAGCAGAAAGTGACAGCTCAGAGGCTAAAATCAAAGGGTGGTTTTGGCAGCCTCACTTTATACATAGGGAAACTGAGGCCCAAAGAGATGAAGTAAGTAGCCCAAGGTCACACTCAGCCTAGAGCTGAGCTGGGCAAATGTATTCCACTTGATGGACAGTTACAGGCACCTGCTGTGTCCCAGCTAGGCCTGGGGATTGCACATTAGTGCCCCTCCTTCCCTCGACCCTGCACCTCCCTTCTGCCTCTCTGGACCTCTCATTCCTGATGCCAGTGTCTGCTCCCTGCTACTGCAGCCCTGGGCAGGCTGCTGGCGCCCCGGGGCTGCTCCGCGGTGTTTGGGAGTCCTGCAACACATAGGGTGCCCTCTCTGCCAGGCTCCAGGCTCCCTGAGCTGACCCTGCCCGGAGGGAGCATGTGACACTAGGCATTGAGTTTGCGGGCTTCACGGTCCATGCACTGCAGCCTGACCATTGCTGTTTCCAAGCTCTACAGGTTACAAAGCACGTCTGCCTGTATCTCTCATCTGACCCTCAGGGACCACTGCAAGTTGAGTATTAACACCCCCATTTTGGAGTATGAACATCCCAACTCTGCGGGTGAGGAAAGCGAGGCTCTAAGTGTTAGGATAACTTGTCTAACTTACCTACGTAGAGAATAACAGATCAGGGTGAGACCCAGGGGGCCTCTTCACCACGCCAGAGGCCCCCCACCCAGCACGGTTCAATGGGATGGAGGAAGTCCTGAATTATACATTATCAGACAGACAAGATCGACACAGATAGGTCTGCTGAAAACTGCACAAAGACTGTATAAAAAAGAGCTCCCGGCTTAGTAAGTGGTGACGTTTGTTTTTTTAGTTTTTGTTTTTGTTTTTAACATAGAGAACCAGAAGGATGAATTCACAGTCCAAGAGATCAGATGCAAATGAAAGACAAGAGAGTATAAAAAACTTAACTAAAGAACGCCTTTCGAGGGGCTCTGTAAAGCAAGATTTTTTTAATACACTCGAGTCTTAGCAGCTCCTCGATAATAACCACAGGACACAGGGCTGAGAAGGGGACGAACAGATTGAGCTAAGCCTGGCCCTTTGTCACAGTGGAGGCCAGGGAGATAACCTGCTTTCTGGAAGAGATGAGTCCGAGGCCCAGCTCAGAAGCGTCTAGATCTCACTGGTAAAGAGAGAGAGAGAGAGAGAGTACATCCTCAGGACACAGGAAGTTGGGACCCATCAGCTAAATGACTCATTGTGCGCCTTCAAATAGCACTGTCTGGAGAAGGGGAGGCCCACCAATGGGCCACCTCTCCCCACTCCAGACAAGGGTTCCAGAGTGACCCCCAAAACTGTGGCCCTGTCCACCTGAGTGGCAGAGTCCGTGAAAACTGCAATTTTAGTTAACCCAGAGCACACAGCACCACATGAATGTAAAGTGACATGGTTCCCAGAGCAGAGAAATCATGTATGTTCCACGCATTGAGTTTGCGTGTGAAGGGGAAATAAACCTATGGGTAATAGGAGATTGGTGGATGTAATTTCCAGAGACCTTCGAAAAGCATCTGCCATAAATCCAGACCCAAAACTATTCAAAAGGCTGAGTCGCATGAGAACTGGGAGGTTCCGCGGTGGATCGGGCCGGAACGAAGTCGTAAACAAGCAGCAGAGACAGGCACTTTTCCCAGCGGAAAAATGTAAATGGTGAGGTCCCTGGGGACTGGGCTGGTTTCACTTTGTCACTAATGACTTGGAAGGAGAAGGAAGTGGGGAGACTGCCCTGAGCATGGAGACTGTGCCCCTGGGCTGACAGACTTCACTCGGAAGGGTCGCGAGGCCGAGGATGGGTCCCCACTGTGGGAGAGCACCTCTGCACGCACAGTAGATGTGCAGTGCGAAGCCGCCCTTGACCTGGAGAGAGCGGCAGAGCGGGGCCGAGGAGGAGTCACACGGACACGGCCCGGGAGAAAAGCATCAAAACAAGCACACTGAACCTTTTCACGCAGGGAGTCATTGGTGGCTGCTGGGGCAACGTATTCCTTTAAGAAGCAAAGTTTTCAATTACAGGCCAAATAAAGGGGCGGGGTGGGGGGGCGGGGGAGGCAGAAAGAGGGGAAGACGAAAGTTTACTAAGCACAGAGAAGGAGCTTCGGGAGTGAGTTTCCAGCAAAACAAACTCAGTACAACCCGGGCGGGCCGTGTTGCTGCACTGAGCTCACGCCCTCCTGACAGGCCCCGCGCCCCAGCCATAGCTCCTGAACCCAAGCTCCAAGCCCGGACTGCCCTGGGCCACCCCGAAGAGCCTCACCTGCTGCTGGCTCTGCTCCTCCAGGTTCATCTTCACCTCCAGCGACTGGCGGGCCTCCAGGAAGGCCTTGCGGTGCTTGCGGTCTGCCATGTAGTAGGACGTGATGCCCACGATGACGGCGCAAAGGTACAGGGAGACACTGGCCAGGATCTGCACCCCACGAGGAGGAGAGAAAAGGACAGTGGTGAACATCTTTAGGAGATGGGATAAAGGACAGGGGGTGGGCGGTGACCAAAATTAAACCCCTAATTACCAGTGTCCGGGGCAGGCCCCAGCAGAGCCTCTGACCTCGACGGGATCCTGAGGCCCCGGAAAAAAACCTGCCCCAACGGCAAGGGGGGGGGCTCCAGGCCTGGAAGGCTGGTTGGGGGGCTGCTGTTCTCCCTCCTGCTTCACACCACAGCTAAGCTGGCCAATCCCGTGCACCGTGAGGCCAGAGCAGTCCCTCTGCCACCTATTCACTCACTCGTCTGTTCAGCCACCATTTACTGAGCGCTCACTTATTAGGTGCACTTGACCCTGTGCTGCTTAGTTGGAGAAGAGAGTGAACAAAGCCCAGATCCACTGGCTGGGAATGTATAATCCTAAAAGCTGGAGGTCATGTGGAATGTCACAGGAGACCTGAAGAAGCCCTGGGCTGATTCAGGAGTCACAATGCCACCCGACACATGTGCCAGGATTACAAGTGTCTGGGATTCACATGCATCCTCTTGGCCAGCACCCCACCCCCCACCCGCCATCCCCCGCTCCCCCCACCAGCAGGTGAGAGGTGACCAGTATCAGTATCTAGGTCTCCTGAGAACTAAAGCTACAGGAAGGGGAAAAGGGGGTTATGGGATCTGATGTCTGTGCTGTGAGCTCAGGTCACTGGCACAAAGGGCTTCTCTGGGCATCAAGAGCCAGTTCCTCTGTACCTGGCACCCTGCAGGCTGCCCTAGGTGTCTGTGGTCCCCAGCCCACTCCTACAGGCTGCTAGGATTGTAGACCTGATCACCACCTGCTGGAGATAACCTTGGATATGGACCTGCATATCCTAATCACACCTGATTTCCTGGCACTGGCTACTTCAGGCTCCAATCTTTGACCCTGACTGGGCTCCATTTGGGACTGGATCAGGGTCTAGTTCCTTCCACTTCACAAAGACCACTGGCCGTGAAAGGGAAGCTCACTATGACAATTTTCTGGGTACTCATGGTTATGCTGTATCTCCTCTGTTTTTATGTTTCATCGAGGCTAATCAATACTAACCCTGAGGACCCAGCACCCCCATCACCAAGTTCCTGCAGGGTCTGTTGAGAGCCCAGGGGGCACTCAACAAAGGCCCACTGAGTAATGAATTAACGAGGAGGTAAAGCAGACTGGTCATCAAGTCACTAGATGCAGATTTCACAAGCTTCTTAGGTGGCTGCTTCTGGCAACTAACAACTGATTGTATTATTGGGCCTGGGCAGCCCTTACCCCTATCACCTGTATCATTCATGGGGCAAGCGGGCGAGTTCAACGTCCCATGGAACATCCTGTTCATCTTCTGCTGGGGCATGATAGCCCACTCCGGTCTGAGTGATCAGTATCAGTATGGCCCCGGGCCACTTATTCAAGACCTGATAATTTGAAGGGATGCCAACTTACGTTCAGTGAGTCAGAGCAAATCACACAGATCATGTTGGGTCTCAAAGCCAGTCTGGCCTGGGGTCCAGGAACCTTCACCAGCCCAGAGGCCACGCTCTAGCGGGGGCTGTGTGGCCTTGGCAATCTGCCTGCGCCAAGGTCACGGTGCAGGAAGCTGGTGGACAAGGTCAGGCTGTACCTTGTGCATCCTCACCAAGCAGCGACACTCCACTGAAGCCCACGTTGGGTCCAGATTCAGCAGCCACCAGGGCCAAGGGGCTCTGGGCTTACGGGGCTGTGGGTCCTGGAGGGCAAGTGAGAAGCTGCACACAGAACAGCCACATCTACCAGTATCAGTAACTCTGAACCAGGGGCTCTAGACATGGCAGGCTGCCCTGGCCATGACTATAACCAGTATGGGCTGTCACACTAAGCTGAGGCCAGAACTCTGAACTCAGAGGTCTTCCTGCCCTTCACAGATAGGCTCTGGCTGACCGCCTCATGGGGACAAATGGGACGGGCTCTGTAAAGCGTACAGTGCTGAGCCTGCGTCAAGAATTGCTGTTGCCGTTACCCACTGGGGCATCCACTTAAGAAAACCAAACCGCTGTGCAGACCGAGAGAGCAACTATAGCAGAAGAGCCTCAGACTGACCCCAGCTAAGGCTGCAACCCAAAGACCGGGTCAGGGCGTCCGTCTGGTTCGTGCCTGGGACCGTCTGTGCAGGACGACCTTCCCTCCATCGAGCTGTGTGTATTTAAAAACAAAATCTACTCTGGCACTCCACCTGTAGGTATATATACTTGTAGGTATAGAAAGTAAAGTCAGAAACAGCCCTGGACTGTGGCACTGCCCCTTGATAGCTGGGTGACCTGCCAGGTCAAATAACCTCTCTGAGCTCCAGTTTCATCATCCATGAGCTGAGAGGCGGACGGACTCATCTAGAAGGTCCCTGCAGTCTTGACACCGTCTGCTCCCCAACAGACCTGACGTCCGAGGGCAAAGGCTGGGACCGGAGAAGACCTGGTGTGGCAAGGACAAGGGGAGAAGGCTGGGGGGAGGGGGAGGCGGCCGGGGAGCCACGCTGCCTCCCACGCCAGGAGCACCCCAAGCCACAGAGGCTCCTCCCCTTCCCATCCCGCACTCTCAGCTGAAGGGACAGGGACGTGGAGTCAAAAGGCTGCATCTGGGCCACGCGCTGGAGAGGGATGTGGGGCCTGCTGGTCCCATCCATGCCAGAGAACTCCCTCCTGGCCTCCCAACGAGCTCGCCTGTTTCTAGGCATTTCTCCCTGGAGTCCCGGGCCTTGCCTGGGTTTCTTGGAGCTCCCCCAATTCTATAAACTGGCCTCGACTGAAGAAAGGGCCCTCAGGGCACTGTTTTCCTGACCTACACCAAGCCCTCTCCCACGCAGCCAGGGCTGTGGGGCCTGGAGGGGCTCGGCAATCCCCCAGTGCCAGGAGAGTGGCTGGCGGCTCAGCCAGGGCTCTGCAGGCCACTTCCAGCCTCCGAGTCCAGGGCGCAAATCCCACAGGGTGATGCTGCAAGCTGAGGAGACCTCCAGCCAGGAAGCCAGGGTCGGCTGTGGTCAAGAAGGTTCGAGAGGGAGCAGGAGGAGCTGCTAGGAGGAGTTCCAGGTGCCACACCAGACTTGAGTCTCGGGGTGATCCCCTTGTACCTACAAAGCTGAGCGCCCTGCTCTGGGGTGCCATCCAGGTCACCTCTCTCACCCCAGTGGCCTCTTTTAGACTGCGCAGCAGTCTTACTTTAAAAATAATAAAATGACGAATCTCCCAAGTGGGTAAACATTCAGACTAAAGCTTCATCTAACCCACGACAGTCAGAAAAAGTAACTTATAATACCCCAGGCTCAGAAACGCAACTGTGAGAAAATTCCTTTACAAATTTCTAACTCTTGGAATTTGATGAATCACCATATCCTGCACATTTTCTAACGGCCCCCGGGGGCAGGGCTTTAAAACAGAAGTCACCCCATTGGAGGCAGGCTAGTGGCTCAACTGCCTAGGCTGACCTCTCCCTATAGGCTCATCGCTGCCTGCAGATTCCAGAACACTCCAAAATTGGGAGAAAAAAGCAGCAAGGAAGAGAAAATTGCTCTGGAGTGTCGATGTCCGTGTGGGCCACCCTCGGAGACATCGTGATGCTATGCTGCTGGGGGAAGCCTCTGCTCATGACAACAAACCGCGATGTTTTGTTAAAGAATCTCCAAGGAGCTGCAGTGCAGGCACGAGCAGGGGAAAAGGCACCTCTGCGAGCAGCCAGCCGCCTCCCCTCCCCGAGGAAGCCCGCGAGGGCCTGCGCAGCCGCCACACAGCGCCTGTGAGGTCCCCACCGCGGAGCCATGCTTGCTGCAGACCCTTGGAGGGGCCTCCCGGTGGATGAACAAGTCACAGAAAGGGGTCGGGCTGTGCAGCCACATGTACCTCGTGCACCACCAGCAGGATATGTGGCCTAGAACAAGTCACTTAACCTCTCTAAGGCGTGGTTGGCTTCTCCATTCTCACAGGAACCCTGGAGGCTGTTCCGGTAAGATTAAAAGAGAGATCATATGTCACACTCCCTAGCACAGGGCTTGAACAAAATATATTCGTCGTGACTTTTTCTTTTCTTCCAGAGGGGAGAAGGCAAATTATTACCAATAACAACACTTCCGTGAAGTTTTACAAGAGCCTTCGTCTTAATTATTTTGTCACAACAAGCAAAGTGTTCTCATTCTCACCTTGCAGAAGAGACTTGAAGCTCAGAGAAATTAGGTTATGAGTCCATGGTCCCCTGGACTGCTGAGATTGGAACCCCGGTCTCCTTCCTGTTATGCCTTTTCCCCCTGCGAGCGCAGAGTTTAAATTTCAAAACATTAAAAAACATCCATCCTGGCTCAGAGGACTGGACATCAAAGCCACCCTGACCAGGCGTGTGAGGCCCTGGGGCAGGCCCACTGCTGCTTTCTTGCCCAACAAGGAAGTGCAGAACCCAAGCACAAGTCCAAGGTGCTTCTCCTATATTATGGTCTCAGCTGAGCTGTGATGAGGGTCAGCAGAGACTGGGCAGAGTCCAAGGCACGGTGGGGTGGGGTGGGGAACACAGAACCCAGTAAGGACCTGGAGCATCTGCACAGGTGGAGAGGTCTGCAGACAGTGAGGTGACTCTCGTGCTGCCCTGGAGCCAACCCTAGCATCACTGTGCCAACAGACGTCTGGGGTCTCCAATAAATATAACCCTACTCAACACAATACAAGGTCCGAGCCTTGGGGTACTACTGACGTGCCCTACCAAGCTGGGAACTGGTCAAGTTGCTACCAAGTGTCTCAAAACAAAAGGCCCTCCAAAAGCTTCCCACTCGTTTGACAGCTTGGGCGTGCCTCTGCTAAAAGACAATCGATGTCCGCCATCTTCCAAAACAAAGACCACGTCCAGGATGGGCATCCAGCCAACCTGACATGTTACATAAAGTCCCTCAGCATCTGCTCGGTTGCCGGAACAGCTTCTCAGCCCGTGCACCGCACAACCCCAGGGGCATCGCTCTGTAGACTCTGACGCGATGGCTCCCCTAGAGACGGGGCACATGCCAGACCTGACAAATGGGCTCCAGTGTCACTCTTGTGCCTTACATCTGGCTGCTGCCCACCAGGCTCCCCTCGCTCCAGCCACACAGGGCCTCTCTCCAATCCTCCAATAGGATGTGCTATTTCAGGGCTCTACAGCTCCCACCGGAACACCCTGCCCTTCTGCTGCCTGTGGAAGGCCACACGTGACGATCCCCTGACTTAAGCCAGGTCAAGCACGCAGCACATCCCTGGCCTCAGTCATCTCCCAGGAAATGTTAGTTGTGACTCTTCCAAGATCCAGCTCCCACACCCTTCCCTGATGGCCCAAACAGAACTATTCATTCATTTATCCATTCGAAGATTTAGTGAATGCTCACCCTGTGTCAGGTAGGTGCTTGGCATTTAGCAGTGAGTAAGCAAAAAAAGTCCCTTCTGTCATGAAGCTGATGTTAGGGTAACAGCAAACAAGTAAGAAATAAGTCATCAGTAAGAGCATTGGAGCTCGGGAGAGAATACAAATGATACAGTGAGTAGCTGCTTTAGAATGGGGAGTGAGGGAGCCTGTTGGCCCAATTCTTCACTCCCCTGTAGGAGCCACAGGGAGAATAAAATTTTCTCCCCTGCTGCAGACTCTGATCATGTGATTTGCTTTGGCCAGATGGATGTTAGTGCATATGACATGAGCAGATGAGAACAATATGCACCAAGCAGCTCACTGGTACAGCAGAATGAGAGGCCCACAGAGCCAAACTAAACCCAAGCGGCAGCTTGTAGCCAAACCCACCTAAGCTCAGCCTAGATCACCACACCCCAGCAACCCAGATGTGCCATTGAGAAATGTGTGCTTGTGAACCACCGAGTTTTGGGTGGCTTGTTACGCAGCATTACGTGAAAAGAGCTGACAACTACAGGTGGTTAGAACAGGTCTCCGTGAAGCAATGTCATTTAAACTGAGATATGAATGACCCGAAAAGACTCAGCCATGGGAAAAATCAGAAGAAAGAGCATCCTGGATGGAGGAGACACTAGTACAGAGGCCGTAGGACACAGGACTCTATCCCATGAGACACATTCCCACCCCCCCACCCCCCCCAACACCTGAGACATCTGTACATATCTCCCCCATTGGGATGTGATAAGCACCTGAATTCAGGGGGTGTCTCTTTCTCACATTTGCAGGCCCCAGGGCCTGGCACAGGACAGTCTCCACACACACAAAAAAATCATCCACCCCAAATGTCAACAGACTCAACGTCAATAAACCCTGCTGGAAAGCAAGGCCTTCTTCCTCTTTAATTACTGAATATTCATATGAAACGTGCCTAAGTATTTTTATTGAAGAATAATGAACTCTGAGGACAAAGATGTGAACAAGCAGATTTATTTTTATATCAGCTGTAGAGTTTGTGGGCTAAGAGGAGATGCTACTGATATCTGCTGAAGGTTAAGGACACAGTAGCTTGAAAAATGCACCTACTTTGGAAAGACGGCCCGAAAATCACAGGGTAGAGACAATTAAAACCAGAGAAGGCCATGTGGTCCATCTCCCTCTGGGAGGAGATGCAGGAATGAACATCTTGCGTTTAGCATTTTATACTGACCAAAGGATTATTCACTTAAAGTCTATGGACTAGATTAGGGGGAGTCAGTGAACCTCTGACATTATGGGATCTGCCCTTTCCTGGGGATCAAGTCCATTGCTTTCAGCAGATTCTCAAAAGGGTCTGTGAGCCCAGATGATTAAGAACCACAAAAACTCATCAAAAGCTCCCAGTCGCCTCCTGTGACTTCACCACAGAAACAGAAAACAACAACAGGTCACAGCACTGTGCGCCTTCTCTTATCGATGTGACCCTATGAGTCACCTGGGTCTTTTTCTCTAGGCCAAATATCCCTACTCTACTTAAAGGACTCTATTTTAAAACATCTAATTATGTTTGGCTTCAGATCCTTTTTTGTAAAATTCAACGCTACTGAGTTCTCAGTGAGTAGCAGGCCCCATGCTGGGTCCTGGAGAGTAAAAAGGGACCTTAACAGCTCAAACGTAGGAAGATAAAGAAGCTACCAGAAACGGAGGAAGCACTGACTGACTGAGGGATGGGGGCGAGTCAGTCAGCAAAGGCCCCTAAGAGGGAGTAAAACTTGGGCTGGATACCCTCACTTATAGGACAACATAGAGATTTTATACCATGTTAAGATATGGATTCTGGATGGGAAAGAACATTTAAACCAGTTTCTAACTGGTGGCCAATGTTAAGTGAAGGAAAGGCAAAAAATAATAAACTATATACACTTATGAGAGTGACCAGAATGACGACAGGGTGTCATGCTGACGGCTCAGGTCTTCCCACTTCTGAGCAAGACTAGCTGCACAGATCCTGGCTTCCGGGAACTGTCTTTGAAATGAACTTGAGAAAGAAAGTACCAGCCCAGAGGAAGAGGAATATGTCATCTGGGGATAGAAGAAGAGTTTTAAGGTTCCAGAAATATCATCACACAAACTTAGCAGGTGAAAACGTGAAGGTCACTGATTACACAAAAACACCGACGTCCACAGAACAGGGCACGCTCTTGGGGTCTCAGACTCCCCACCTCTCACTTCAAAACGACTCAGATCTTGAGTGATACTTTCGACTCTCCGTTGCAGACACCGGCATCACCCCTTCCTCGAATCTCAGCTTTCTCCTGGGAAACTGATCCCCTTTCTTCTCTCCCTTGTGGCTTCTTAGGAATGTCTCCGCCGGCCCTCCTCCCTGCAGCCTTTCAGAACCTGCCTAGACGTTGAGGATAATTTTTTCAGGGCTTAGTCCTTAGTTGCTGTTTCTCTAGTTCAGTGTTTCTGAGCCAGGGCCCAGGATGTGCAAGAGGAACAGGCTAAGAATGAAGATTCCTGGGTGCCACTCTGCCTGCAGAGCCCCGGGCATCTGCATTTCCCACTCCTGCAGGTGATTCTCTGCAATGGAATCACTGTTCGGGGGGGTGGGGGGCGTAATAAATATTAAGACAAAGCTGAGATCCGCCAACCTGCCTGGTTCTTTGAACCACACTCAATGTGTGTGGTCACTTTAGGTTATCTCCCTGGGCCCACTGCCTATTTTTCTTCTGTCCATTTACTCTCTGTCCTTTTCTAATGATCTTTCGATCCTTGGTTCACCCTTGCCCGGAGTTTCAGCCACCTCCTTATCATTTTTTATGTTTTCTGTCTGGCCAGAGTCTCTGCCACGCATTCAAAGCCACACCCACTGAGATGTTTTCCATCTGTTCCTGCTGTTTCGTGTGTCCTGCACTTAATTCAGCTCCCTGACTTTCAATTCAGATTTTAAGTCATTTTCCAAGTTTCCTTCTCATGGTCCCAACCCGTTCTCCTCCTGCCCCATATCTCTGGGCTCTTGGCAAAGCCGGTGCATAGTTACGAAATCAGAGAGACCGTCTGGGAGGGCACAGAAAAGACTTTCAAATTTTGAATTCCAAGTCCTGGCAAACTATCACCTCTCCTAAATTTCAATTCTTCGGCTTCAATTGTCTTGAATTAGTGCCACCTGGGTGTGTTCCCCTTACCCTCGTTCAGGGGTTCCCAACCCTGGCTATACCTTAGAATCACCTGGGAGCTATGCCCCGGCAACACCCCAAAACAAGGACACCGGGGGCCGGATATTGGATCATTAAAGGCTCCTAGGTAACTTTAAGGTGCAGCCAGGGGTCACTGGGAATACCCAAGTTTGTCACGGTCTCCCATAATTAGCCCGAATGTGAAGTTCCATTTCTGCCAGCTCAAAACACCTCAATAGCTGCTGATTGTCCAAAAGGTAAAGTTCGAAATCCTCATTCTGGCACTCAAGATCCTCCAGACACTAGCCCCGGTGAACTTTTCTAAATATCTCCCTCCATTCCCTGATGTAAACTATCTCCTTCAGCCAAGCTGATGTCCCCAGTGAGTCACCCAGCAGCCACTCCTGAGCTTCGGCACATGCTAGAGCCCACTCTTTGAGAGCTGTCAGTCTTTTCCACTGACGCAGCTGAAGAGGAAGCCTCACCTCTCACCTTGCTAGTGCACGCGGATTTTGCATTTTATTTCATAAAATCCATTTTCATATTACTATTTTTAAACACTTAAAAATGTTTGCCTTTGAATAAAACAGATGTGTCCATCCATTATATTATATGCTCCACCAGGGCTGGGACAAAATCTGTTCCAGTCACTGCTGTGTCCCCAGCACCTGACAAAAACGCCTGGCACGTAGAAGGCACTCAATGACTATGGAGTGAAGGAATGAATAAATGGAAGGAGGATGGAAATGCCAACTCCACGGGTGTTCTGAGGCTTCAACTACACCAGGCAAGCACATCCCTGTAGCCCCCAGGGTGAGAAGCACCTCGCCTGGAATATCCCCCTTGCATGCTCATCCCTTCCATCTTCCACCCTTCCCTCCGAATCTAGCTACGCCCTGCCTCCTCCTCAGAGCCATTAGACGGCCCTGCCCAACAGAGTGACCACACTCTCCCCTGAGTTTCCTGAAGAGGAACCGTGAGCAAGATAAACCATTCGGTGACAAGGTCCACGTGTGCAGCCACACGCTGATCTCGTTTTCACAGAGATGACATAGGCAGGGCAGGCGCAGAAACCCCAAAACGTCAACAGTGGTTGCCTTCTGAGGGAGGGGGATTCAAGACAATCTGTTTTCCTTTTTTTTTGCCTTATAATCTTTCCTATTGTTCCAGTCGCTTGGACCATCCTAACTGCCAGACTTAGGGACCTCTCGAGAGGGAGCGTCCCCTTCACAGAAACTCCCTCCTTCCGGGCAGGCCCCACCCTGGAGCCTCTACGTCCAGACTGGGAGTCCGTCCACTGGAACCTCCCCTCTGGGCACCTGTTTCTACGCAATAGGCCTCACCTGCCCCCAGACCTTCCAAAGGACCAGCTGGGGAGATAAACCTCCCCAAGGTCTCCCAACAAGACCCACGCACGGAATCCAGCAGCCTCGCCCTCCGCCCTCCTGCTCTGCTTGGTGAAATGCAGGAATTCAGAACCACAGGGTCACAGCTGCCATGGGTGGAGGCAGAAGACGCCCCGCCCACCCCACGATCCAGTGCAACGATGCCAAGCCAACCACCTGTCACTCCACAGCCACCCCTGTGCCAACGCTTGCAAAGGATGTGCTCTCTTCACAGACTGGTGCTGGTTCAGGTCACCCCACAGAATCGCCATCTCACTCTGATGAGCCTCCCCTCCGGTGAAGAGAGACAGCAAGTCCAGCTGGAAGGGTGACTCAATCCAGCCCGAGTGGTGCCACGCCAGCCGAGGCGTGTGGCATGAAGGGCCTGTCATCATCAACCTGACCATCCCTCACAAACAGTGCCACAGGGCTCACTTGTTGGCCTACTTTCTCGGGCGCAGCCACCATTTTCTTCCCCTTCCCCTCAAACGCTTTCCCCGCTGTGGGAGCCACTACCCTTCCTTTCCCCCAGAGACTGGCCGCTGACCAGCGGGGACTTACATCCCAGGCTTCCAAAGAATTCCAAAACCATCCCCTGGCTTCCTGAGAGGTCCCCGACTTTTAAAATATTACCTTTTGGTTTTCACTTAATTTCTCACGTATTGGCCTTACACTTTTGACACACGAGAGCCGGATCTGGATTTCTTTGCCCTTCTCCTGCCTGAGTGTGGGATTTAAGCCCATTATCGGCATGGCCCACAATGGCACCTGCACCTCTTGGAGCTCATACCTGGGCGACATGCTTCCCGTGGCAGTCCTCCTCTATGAGTCCCCAAAGACATCTGTCCCAACCCAAACCACCCCATCACACACACACACACACACTTTCTCTCAGCGAGATAAACTCTGGGCCAGCGAAACACAACAGCTAGAAACTGGGCTTGAATTCTAACTCCCCCACCACTGGCTGTGGCATTGGCAAGTCACTACTCCTCTCAGGTGGCTTTCTCCTCCGTGAAATGAGCATAAAACGGTTCCTACCTCAGGGTGGGGTGTGAGAATTCATTTAGACAGCACGTACGTAAAGTGCCCAGCACAGTATTCTGCTGGAAGCACAGTAAGTCTCAATAAATGTTGGCTATTATGATTAGGCATATTATAAATTCCCAATATCACCACTGAACTTTATTCTCAAGATTCCGGCTTTACTAGTCTCCTTTAACATCACTTTATCACCTGGCAAGGTGACGAGTATCAGCAGTCCCAATCCTGTCTGTGCTTATATCCTAAGGCTTCACCCTCAACCACTCTGCTTAGTTTATCTCGAGTAGGGCCAGGAATCTGGATTCTGAAAAAGCCCACCTCCCCCACTGGGGATTCTGATGCAGCTAGCTCTGCTTGGGACCCACAGGACTGCAGTATAATCTTATCGTCACATTTTATTATTTAAATGCGCATCTGCGGCCCTTGTTCTTGCCTATAAGGTTCACCCTGGTGTCTATTTATTGTCTCCTCCATATACCTCTTAGCTGCCTTCCTGCCATTATGCCTGTCCCCACCCTCCACTGCCTATCAGGTCTCCAAAGTACCAATTACAGCTCTGCCGGTGTCCACTGTGTGCCGGCTGGGCTGCCAGCCTGGCAATGTTGCTCCAGCCAGATCCCAAGACGCTGCTTTCAGCCCCTCTCCCATCCCTTTGCCCACTCCTACCGGGAAGCCTCTCGTAGCAATGCCAGAAGCTAGCTGCTGGAGCTACCTGCCCATACTGCACTTACTAAGTACCTCCTCAGCCCACAGTGCTGCCTGGTATCTGGGGCACCAATGAAACTTGAGTGATGAGTCAACAAGCCCTTCTCCAGCCCCTACAATGGAAGACACTGTGATGCCAGGGAATGAGCACTGGCTTTGGACCCA
>NW_011888809.1:1844518-1850031 GCF_000151845.1 Pteropus vampyrus | reverse complement strand
ATATATACATACATACATACATATATATATTGCATTGTGTGTTCACTGCTCAAAGTTAGATTTCTTTCTGTCATCATGTATTTGACCCCTTCTACTCCATCTACTTATGTATCCATTTAAATTTTAAAATCATCTTATTTCTACAAAAAAAGACTGCCT
The DNA here is from genome assembly GCF_000151845.1 of Pteropus vampyrus. Classification (NCBI taxonomy): domain Eukaryota; kingdom Metazoa; phylum Chordata; class Mammalia; order Chiroptera; family Pteropodidae; genus Pteropus; species Pteropus vampyrus. The sequence continues at coordinate 1,849,872 of NW_011888809.1, read as the reverse complement.
GGATTTTGATTTGGATTGAATTGACCTATAACAATGTAGGGAGAATTGACATCCTAATAATATTGTTATCTGCAATCTCGACATTAATTTAGATCTTTATTTCAGCAATGTTTTATAGTTTTTACTACAAAGGTCTTACACATATTTTGTTACATTTAGTTTTAGGTATTTCGTGGCTTTAGATACTACTTTTAAATGGATTTTTTTCAATTTTCAATTGTTTGTTGCTAGTATATAAAAATACAATAGAGCTTTTAATATTAATCATGTAGCTTTTAAACTTGTTAAAAAACTCATTTCTAGCAGTTTATGGATTCCTTAGCATTGTTTACATAGACAATCGTATCATCCAAAACTTAGAGTTTCATTTCTTTCCTATTCGTATGAACTTTTTTAATTGCATGTTTTTTCATACACAATGAGGACTATTCATCTCTAGTGGTTTTTTTTTTTTTTCTTATGTCTGTTTCTGGTTTTGATAATAGGATAATGCTGACCTCGTAAATTGGGTTGGAAAATGTTCAGTCCTCTTCCATTTTCTTGCAGAGTTTGTGCAGAATGGGCATTATTTCACCCTTAAATGTTTGGTGGAGTTTAGCACTGAAACCACCCAAGGCTGCAATTTTCTTTTGGGAAGGTTTTTAACTAAAAACTCACTTTTTTTTAATGGATATAGGGTTATTTGACTTTGGTTGTTTATATCTCAAGTAATTTGTCCAATTTGTCAAAGCTGTCAAATTTGTTGGCTTACAGTAGCTGGTAACATTAACTTATTATTCTGTTAATGTCTGTAGGAATTATAGTCATGTTCCCATTTCCATTCCTGGCATTTATAATTTGTATCCTCTCTCATTTCCCTGATCATCTAAAGTTCTATCAATTTTATTGACTTCTTCAAACAATCAGTTGTGAATTCACTAATCTTTATCATTTGTCCACTATTTTCCGGTCTGATATTTTTTTCTTACTTCCAACATCTTACTCTAGGTTTAAATTTTCTACTTAAGGTAGAAGCACAGATCATTGATTTTAGACCTTTTTAAATTAATATAAGCATTTTAATGCTATAAATTTCCCTCGCTACTGCTTTGCCTGCATCCCACAAATTTTGGTGTTATATTTTAATTTTCATGTAATTTGATACAATTTCTAATGTCTCTTTTGTTTTTATCCACAGGTTATTTAGAAATGTTTACATTTCCAAATATTTGGGGATTTTCAAAATGTATTTGTTATTGCTACTTCGATCCACCATTTTTGTCAGAGAACGTCATACTTTGCATGATTTCAATCATTTTTTAATGCACTGAATCTTGTGTTATGGCCCAGCAGATTGTGTGTCTTCAAGAACATTTCAGTGCACTTAAAAAGAATGTGTATTCTGTAGTTGTTGGGGGGAGAGTTCTATAAATAACACTTTGGTCCAGCTGGTTGTTTGGGTTATTCAAGTTTTTATATACTTAATAATTTTATCTATTTGTTTTACCAATAACTGAGAAAGGAATATTGCAGTCTTCAAATATAATTATGGATTTATCTATTCTTCCTTTTAGTTCTATCGGTTTTTGCTACATGTATTTTAGATCGTTGTGATTAGGTGCATATGTATTTAGGATTATGATGTCTTTTTGATGAATTTACTACTTTATCATTATAAAATGTTTATCATTCTAGTTTATCTCTATTATTGGCTTATGTGGCATACTTCTTTGTGATGCTTTTTTAACGGTTGCTGAGATTTACAATATACAACTTTAACTTAATATGGTCTACTTCAAATATTATCAGAAAATTATATGTTCATGTCTCCCCTCCTGTCCTTATGCTATTGTGCTAAACTTTTGCTTCTAGGTGTTATAACTCCATAGTACATTGTTTATATGTTTGCTTCAGTCTTTTAAAGAGATTAAAAATGAAAAAAATAACTTTTTAATATTTTCCCACATGTTTACTATTTAGGAGTCTCTTCATTTGTCTGTGCAGTCCAAATTGCTGTCTAGTGTCATTTTTCTTCTGCCTGAAAAACTTTAATACTTTTTGTAGCGCAGGTCTACCTGTGATGAATTATCCCAAATTCAGTTTGTCTATAAAAAGTCTTCATTTCATGTTCATTTTTTGAAGAATATTTTTGTTGGGTATAGAATTCTAGATTGACCATTTTTATTTTTCAGTTTTATTGTGTTCTGCCTTGAATAATTTCTGACCAGACAGCAGTTATAATTCTTATCTTTGTTCCTATGTAATTTTTTTTTTCTTTCTGGTTGTTTTTATGAGCTTCTCCTTATTACTAGTAGTAAGCAATCTAATTATGATGTGCCTTGGTGTGATTCTTTTAATTTTTGTTTGAGTTATGTTGAACTTCTTAAATTGTGGGTTTATGGTTTTCACAAAATTTGGAAAACTTTCCACCATTATTACTCCAAATATTTTTTCTGTGCTCTGTTATTCTGGGATTCCACTGCTTACAGAATGTAGTCAAAGCTATCTCAAATGGCTTCCTAGGGCCTCCATTTCAGATCCCAAATTATCTTCCGGCCTTCTCCCGTACTATCTCATATATCCAATGCTCCAGTCGAAGGTTCTGTTAATACATCTATGTTCATCCCCCAGACCACTGCTCACCGGCAATCACCTCTGCCCCTTCCCTACCGATCTAGGGCTCAAAATCCAATTTACCCGAAAGGGCTGAACTCAGTCCTGCCTCCTCCACAAGACCTTTCCTAACCGAGATAGAATGATGTTTTTCTTCTGCATTCTCACAGGTCTGTGTGTCATAGTGTTCCCTTGAGGGCCTGAGGACTTCCTTTTTATCATCTTGGGATGAACCCACCTTCAGACCCAGAAGAAAGGTATTGGCCCCTGCTGTCCCTGTGATGGGAATAAGAGTTAACGATTACATCAAAATACGTCTTTGCGACACTTTCCTGAGGGAGAGGAGTTGAGCAAACAGTATTTTATGAAGGAGTGAGTCAGGCAGGATCTCTCCTTTTTCCAAAGGGAAAAATGAGCCACCCAGGAGATTAAGTCAATTATTCTGAGCCAGAGGAAATACCCTCTCAGGATATGCACTCTGAGACCAATCTATCAATGTAGCCTCTCACAATTTGGGGAAAAAAACATTCCAGCCTCTGACTTCCTTCTTGTAAGGTCAGAGTGCAGAAGCAGGTACTCCTGTTCCAGGAAACCACTCAGCTCCTGGCTCCAGGTCTCAAGGGAGAGAACCGTGGCCTGGTAAGGACTGAGAGGCCCCAGGGAAGCAAACAGAATTCCCAAGATTGGGAGAACAAAAGCAGAATTAACCACGCAACCAAGAGCAGCTCACCAGCCTGAAGTCATCCCAAATTTATGCTGGAAACTCTTTCAGTGGCACAGAACTCCAGACCATCCCCTTCAAATACCCCCACACCAGGTCACCTGCCCTCCCTTTATTTCCACCTCCCCTTGTCATTCTTCCCACACAACCACACACTCAACAGCCTCCTGACTGAACAAATTTCTCCTAACACCCCACTGGCCCCTCACTCACCCTTGTCATCCCATATTCCAATGCCGCTTGCCTCCAATGCCTACCTACTCCTATCACGAACCCTTGAAACTCCCCCATATCTACATAAGTTCCCAAAGCAAAGACATACAGACTATTCGTGCCTCTGCCTCCTATTTCCTGTACCTGTCACAGGCCCCTGCCCCACCATGCACAGGTGTCACAGAGTTCATCAGCTGTCTTTGAGGGGTTGCGAGAGCACTGGCCTGCAGGCCAGGAGACCGAGGCTATAGACTGAGACTCTGTCGCTGTCTCACTCTGTGACCTCAGGCTAGTCACTGCCCGTCTGGGCCTCAGTGTCCTCTCTAGAAATGCTCAGTGAGATCTCTAAGGCCATCATCCCTCCTGGAAGAAGTGGTGTGGGAAGTAAGGAACGGCAAGCAGAAGGGACGAAATTGCACTCGAGCAAAATGCAGTTTGGCACCAGCCAACAGAGACACATTTCGGGGGTTTACATAGTTATAAACACATAATAATAGTAACATCTGCACTTGAATGGGCTTTGTGGCTTACAAGAGAATTTCACTCATTGTCTTATTCTTTACCACAACCCTGTAAGAGCTAGCATCATCATAACGAACTTAGGAAGCAAGCATATTCTAAGAACTTTACCTATGGTAGCTCGTTCAGAGGCTTAGTTAAGAACAGAGAGAGCTAATCACCTTGACCAAGATCACAGAGCGGGCAAATAGCAGATCCAGCCTTGGAACCCCGACATCTGGCCCCATATCTGGCTCTTACTCCCTGGGCTAGGCGACATGCCCCTCTATCCTCCACACTTATGGAGGAGGAAACCAAGGCTGGTGAGATCAAATGGTTTGCCCAACACCCTGGAACCCACAGAAGGGTTGAGTTTGAATTCAACTCCTATTCACTGACAAAAATGACAGTAGGTAAAATCAGAAATGCAAGAAATGTCAGCACTTGACGGGGATGTGGATAAATGGAGCCCTAACTCTCCAAGAGAGGCCTAGCAGGGTTCACTGAGCTGTCCAGAGCCCTGGGCGTCCAGCCCCTGGCCTGGCTTCCCTCCTTCCCCTGGCTCCCTGCCTCCTCCTTCACAACCACCACTCTCTCTCTTCTACCTTGCGAGCTGAAGTGTGATTCAGACGCCTTCAAGAACCCCAATGAATAAACCCACTCATTCAGGACCAGAGCTACCGCAGGTGCCAGATCTGATGGCAGTACTTCACTCTAGGCCAGGATGCTGCCGTGTACCCCGCCACCTCCACCATCAGACTGCTGTGCCAGGCAGTGCCGGCACTCCCTGCTCGGCGGGACCCGAAAAAGTCCTTTCGGAGACTGGCAGAAGCAGCTCGCCACAGCCTGGCTCTTCCTCAGCTACACACAAGAGGCCACCTGCAAGGACCTCAAGTGGGACTTCCTGGCTGGAGGAGGGAAGGGCTGCAGGTGCACTTCCGCACCTCGAGTGGGACACTGGTCACCAGAGAGAAATGTGCAGACAGCACCGAGAGGTTTCGCTGATTTGCATGTTTATAGAAATCATTTCTCAATCCTAAGTGTGCATATATTCACAAAACTATGCAAATTCATAGAAAACTCTCTAGAAGTATACAGGCCAAACACCTGGCAAAGGTTTCTATGGGAAGGGGAGCAGAGGAAAGGGGAGCTCTCACTTTTATTCCTTATACTCCTTCCTAGGTTGCATTATTTCTCACAAGCACTTGCATGATACAGAAGAAAAACCAATCTTCATATCTGTCTGTAGAAAGGGGCCCAGTGTTAATAGTAAGTATCCTTGAGGGATAATATTATGGGTAATATTTTCCATACTATTTAGTATTTTAAA
>NW_011888809.1:1829566-1843188 GCF_000151845.1 Pteropus vampyrus | reverse complement strand
ATATCTGTCTGTAGAAAGGGGCCCAGTGTTAATAGTAAGTATCCTTGAGGGATAATATTATGGGTAATATTTTCCATACTATTTAGTATTTTAAAAGCTTTCCGTAATGAGCACTTTCATTACTTTTATATTAGATTGAACCATGTGAAATGAAATTGCCATTTTTTGCAGATTTGTTTTAATTTTTAACGCCTACAGCACTTGTTCTTTCTAGGTGGTCTCCCATCCAAGTACTAACCAGGCCCAACCCTGCTTAGCTTCTGAGATCAGACAGGCTCGGGCTTGCATTTTTTGCAGATTTAATTTTTGCACATTGATGATTTCACAGGATTCAACCCAATAATAATTCATGCATCAATGTCTAACAAATATTTATGGAGCGACTGCTCTGTGCCGGGTCCATATTTTTTTAAAGAAAGGACATAAACCAAGCTGGGTCTCCTTTGTAGGCAGGACCCCAGCTACTCATCTCTATACCCCCAGCACCCAGCAACCTGTGCAAACATGTCTCCAGAGCCATTTGTGTTTGGCTGAGTGAAAAGGTAAATTAGTAAATGAACGGAAAATAGATGCCCATCAACAGGCATACAAATGAAATTACACATTCTAAGGAATCAACAACAAATACAGCCTCCCTGCAAGAAAAGAAGAGGACAAAGAAGGGGATGTGTCAGACTCCAGTTAACTCGATCATCGTGCTGATGGTGGCTGCTCTGGCAGGGTGACAGAAACACAGAAGCAATGGAAAAGGGATGTAGCATAAGGGATGCGCAGGCTGTGGCGGACAGAGCGTGGTCAGCAGGCAGCTCAGGGAGGCAGACACATCCTCCAGCCATGAGCAGAGTTTCTGGCTAGATGGTCCCTGACAAGTGCTCTTCTGCCTCGCCCCACTGCCTTAAATGGCACATCCGGCCAGGTCAGGGAACATCCCATCAGTCTCTTCAGAGCTGGCCTGTCACCTGGGAACAGGGGTTTTCTCTATATTAACTTGAATTTTTATGCTGACTACCATTCTTTCATTAAGGATATTTAAACCTTCCAGGAGTAGAAACCCCTCCCCACCAAATCTTAAATTATAGCTATAAAACTTATACTTCTAGCATTTCTGTCTGCAATAGGGTAGGATGGGCAGGGCTATTAGAGCAGGAGGGGGAAACGCATGTAAAACAGGCAAGGCACTCCTGGGGCATCACGTTTCAGTCTGTAGCCAGAGAAAGTGCCCAAGATAGTGTAAGGTCCAGATGCTACATCCCCTGAGGACTTCTTGAAAAAGTGAGATGGTTTAGGCTAAAGAGTAAACTAAGGGAGAGTAAGATGGCTGAAGTCAAATATCGGAAGGGCTGCCGGGTAGAAAACAAAAAGCAGATGTCTGTTCCTTCCTCTGGATAAACTAGAACCAAGAATGGATGCTCAGAAGGAACTAGATGGTGCTCCAAAAGGGGAAAGAGCACGGGACCTGTCTGAAGCTTTCTGAACCCAAATTCCAGATTAGTCAAGTCCTTCTGTAAAACCTGCTGACCTTCCATGCACAGCCGGCCCGACTCTCTAGAGAACAGCCCTGCATTTCTGCTCCAATTTTTTGGAGTGTTTCCCAAGATCAGTTCTGTTTAGTCACAAACCGGGTTATGTCAATTTTTTGGTTATATTTACATAATTTAATTAAACAGAACCTAAACAGGTGAATTATGAGTGTAAAAGACGGTACCTCTAAGACAAATAAAGTAAGTATTCTGGAAAGTTTGGGTAAATATAGCTTAAAAAAACTGCGGATGAATTGGAAGTGGGCAAGACAACAGCAAAAACTTACAGGAAAAAAAAAAGTCAGCCTTCTGCACCCAGATTATTTCCGAGTGGTTTTTAATTCTCCCTCTACTTTAAGGGAATTGGAAATTCCCTTAAGATGACACTTCCTAGCTACAAAAAAAGGCCACCAAAAAACGCCAGTGAGGGCACCCAGATGCAGAGGAAAGGTCTTTCCCTACGACAAAAGATGAGCAAGTGACTGTACAGATACATGTTTTCAATTAAGGTGAGCTATTTAAATTTATATAAATTACATATGTGCAATTTTTCATGATTCCTAAATTTTACTTTTTAAAGAAAAATCTTGAGTTATACTTTACATATAATAAAAAGCACCTATTTAAAGTGTATATTTTGATGACTGTTGACAAATTTTACAGCTGTGTGACTACATCCACAATTACAATACATAACTCTTCTATTACCCCCAAATACCCCTTTGTGCCTGAACCCCGTCCCACAGAGGACCTAAGGTATCATAGCTCTCGCCACACTATGTGAGCTCATCCACTGATCACCACTGAGCGCTTATTTTTCTGAATTCCTTTTTTTTTCACGTAGATTAAAATTCACTCTGTTTGGTATAAAGTTCTGTGTGTTTTGACACACAGTTGTATGACCACTGCCACCATCATTTAACTTTTTGCATTAACTGACCAACTCCCTGTCTCAGTCTCATCAGATAAGAGGATTTTCACTGCATGTGGATCTGGAAAACTTGGACTTGAGACCAGCCTGCCTGAATTTTCACTGTGTGATCTTGGGCACCTTATTACCTACCCCATGTCCCTCCTCTACTTTCTTTTCTATAAAATGCCAAAGACAGCAATAAGCACTCACAATGAAAACAATGAAAATTAAAAAATCTGCATCAAAAGAACAGTATTCTTTGTCCTCACAGGCACTTCATCTTAAAAGTACATTCTAACATTTATAAGGCAACAACAGCAAAAAATGATGGTCCAGCGAAAAAAAAGGGGGGCGGGGCGCAGATTATAAGCTTGAGTAAGACAACCAAGGTACTCCCAGACTTCTGGAACAAGGGGCTGTACTTCTTTCCCTTGGGGTCGGCCCAAAATTCCTCTTCATCACAGCCAATAATATAACACTGACAACAACTGCCAGAGCAATAGGCACTTGTAGTGCCAGCTGCATATCAGGCCCTGCACTGCAAGGCCACATACATCCTTTGGTAGGTTTCAACACTGTATTAACCCAGTGAAGGAGGTATCATTAGCCCATTTCACAGATATGGAAGCAAGACCAAGAGATTAAATCTCACAGTTGGTAAATGAGGAGCCAGGAGGGAATCCATGTCAAATGACTATGTAGCCAGGGCATTTATGGATTCTCAAAGCAGAAAGCCTACCCAGGCGTCAGCCTCCCCAACGCCCCTTCACTCCTTTATAACTGTAGAGGTCAGTGGGTCTGAGCTAAGACATGATGGAAAGGTAGGAAATGCTCCCTAAACACCCTACATTGGGCCCTTTACTGAAATTCAGAGGCAATGTCCCAAATTGGTCCCCAAAGATAGCAATATAACAACTACAACCCCAATTTGGGGGTGATTAATATGTTTTCCAGAGTGCTTAATACTGCGCCAATGAAAGATAAACTGTAATCAAGTGTAGGAGTTTAGAAAAAAGAGCTAGAGAGGGAGAATTTATGCCACGTATCTGGCACTACAGGGAAGCCTGTGTCCAGCTGACAGAGTCATCCACCACTGGGACAGGAGCCCATGGGGCAGCTGGGGTGATGACCCATACTTAGTGCCATGCAAATCTGTACCCAATAACAGACCTAGTATTCCCCTCCCTGAGAGGGCAGTGAGGTCCACCTATCATCATCAAGTGGGTGACCAAGCCTTGGGTTTACAGGTCAGTCTCTTAAGAATTGGCCCATGGGGATCAATTCCCCAGAATCCAGACCCCTTGGGTGAAAAACTCAGCTTTCCAGGGGCAGCTGGGAAGCCCACCATGGAGCTGGAAAATGCCTTATGCTGCCATATCTGACTCAGCTGGCACCAAGTTCCATTCATGGGGACCCGTCTTGAAATGACATGTGGACAACAAACCACAATGACAGAAATCTTGCCGAGTTCAAATCCAGTCTGCTTATATTGGGGTCTTGAATGAGGATAAAGGGTTGGGTGGGATTTGTTCTGAAACATGTGATTTTCTGTTTATAACAAAGAAAATGTTCTTGAGAAGAAAGGGAAAAGGCAAGAAAAGGTTATGTCAAAAAAAAAAATCAAAGGATATTTCTAAGGAAGCATAAAGAGGAATTTTGCTGGAAGCAACAGCTGAAAAACGTGATCAGAGGAAGAGGCATCAGACATAAAACGATCAGGAGGGGAAAGGAGAGAGGCAGTAGGCCTGCGGTATTATATATAAATAACTAAATAAAATATAAATGGCAATAAATTAAGAGTAACCAAATGCCCTATAGAAAAGGAGCAGTTCATTATGGTACAATTAGCCAACATATCATGCAACCGTTAAAACTGATGATTGCGAAGACTAATTTAAAACACAAGAGTCTGTGCTACAAAGCTAAGAAAAGCAGGGGTAACATATGTACGGCTTTGTAGAAATTCCCCTATGAAAGATTAGAAAAGAGCACACCAAAAAAATTGGTTATAAGATCATAATTTATCTTGTCCCCAAAGTTTCTGCAATATTATAAAGCATTTCATAATCAAAACATTTTTTAAAAAAATAATGCTTTCACAATGAGGAAAAAAGCCAGTTGGTTACACAGAAATGAGATGAGAAAAAGGATAATAAACTTGGTCTAATTCATTCATAGATAAAAGATCAGAGATGGTTTGTCAAGTTTAAGTACAATAAAAAAATAAATAACTAGCATTTGCATGGTGCTTAATAGTTTGCAAGGTGCCTCTACCTACGTTATCCCCCACCAGGTAACAAAGTAACACTCCTGTGCCCTTCGTTGCCTAGGAGAAGAGTGAGCAGCCAGCCCCTCACCTGAACCCCCGGCCCTGCCTCGCCTCTGCTGGTCTTGTTTCCCCAACGCAAGAGAACCAGCAGTGCAAACACCGTCAGACAGAGGCTGCCTCTTGCTCCCAAATGGTCCATTCACCCATCACAGGCCACCTGGGACAAGCAGGAAGCTGGGAAGGAAGCAGGGTTGGGGCACAGATGCTCCATGCTGGGGACCCCACCACCACCGGGCTGCTGCTCTCTAGTGTTAGGTTCTAAGCCTTCTTCCCTCTTGATTCTGTATACTCTCCCTGGGCAACCCTTATTCTCCCTATGGTTTTGGGTGCCATTGAAATGTTGATGATTCCCAAATTTGAACTCTAGACCTCTCTTCTAAACTCCAGATCCTGAGCACAGGGCCTGATATACATAGATGTTCAATAATTATCTACTAAATCATCTGTTATTTCCACTTGGATGTCCCATGGGCACCTCAGACTGAACTCATCTTCTCCAAACCCTACTTCCTTGGTGGGCAACCCCCCACGGTGTCATGCCTGGACTACTTTGATAGCTTCCTAAACAGTCTTGGCTTTGCTCATGTCCACAAGAATGATCCTTCTAAATGCAAATCAGATCATATCTGTCCCTGCTTAAATTCCTTCAGTGGAGCCCCACCATCATAGGAATAAAGCCCCAAATCTCTAGCCCCTCCTGCTCTCTAGCTTCTCTGCATTTTGTCTCTCCAGCTCCCACCAACCACTCCTGTTCCCGTTACACAGCAATTCGCACCAGTCCCAAGCAAGTGAGAACTTCCTATGACTCTGACCAGAAAGCCCCATTCTCACTGCTCCACCTGGCAAACTCCTATTCATCCTTCAAAACCCAACTCAACAGCCAGCTGATTGGAAGCTTCCTGCTTCCCTAGGTAGGCCCCCTCTCCTTAGCAGGACTGTGAGATCCCTGAGGGCAGGGGCTGAGTTTTACTCTTCAGATACCCTGCCTAGAACAATGCTTGCAGCCCTGACAAGATGCTTGATAAGGGATGGAGGGAATGAAGTGTCACAGACTAGAGGAATGAGTGGGGGTGGGGGAGGGGGTGGGGGGAGGTGGGATGGTGAGAGCTCCAACTCTGCTCAGCCATTTTTCTGTGTAATCTTATGTAAATCACTTTTGCCCAAGGAGAAGATTAGAATTAGGGCAACGGAATAACAATGACTCATTTTCTGTTGCTGCTTTATCCCTAGACCAGAAAGTGGTAAAGGAGTATTGATTAGCATCCTTGAAGAGTCATATAAATCTTGCTTTTAAAAAATCATTCTCAAATCACTTGGATTAACACCAGAACAGTTCCTCTAGCTAAACTTTATCAAACTCTCAAAGAGTAAAAGGTTAACAGCAGAGCAGGAATGTATACATTTAACATTTATAGAACGCTGGTCACAGACCAAGGCCCTGCCAGGGGCTGCAAAGGAATTCTACTGAGTCTCAATCTCTCCTTGTGGCAAATGACAACTTGCTAAGAAAGACAAATCCACCATTTTTGAAAGACATGCAAGAGTAAATACTCACCTCCTGAGAAAGAAACACAAACATCAGAGCCAGGCTCCCCCGTCTAGTTGATGTGTGGAGAGAAAGGGCCAGGGTTGGTGCCTGAGTTGGGATTGGAGGTGGAACGGCTTCCCCAGAACCTGGCACAGTGCCCTGGACCAAGCGGGTACGCGTGTTTGAAAAGTTGAGAATGAATTCTCACAAATGTAAGGCAAGGCAAAGCCCATACGGATGAACTGCAAGCCATCGTCTTTTTACATGCAGTTTCTGAAATTTTCTGAAAATCTTAGAAATGATACACTGGATCTCACAGAGAAGTAATACCCTCAAGAAGTTATATATGCCCTGCTCTGGACCACATTTCTAACTTCTCAAGTTTCCTGTGGTCACAGAGTATTTTGTACCCCACCCGGACTCATGGCTTAGTCCCTTCTCTCAGCCTCCCTCATGTGTCCCCTGGTTTGGTAAATGGCTGCCCTCCATCTTTCCCTCCCTGTCCTATACACATCTCTCTCATATCAGGGTAGAATCAATTTCCCTTTATCGTGCACCTGGATTAGCCTTGTGACTTACTTTGACCAACAGGGATGGGTCTCGCCTTCAAAAACTCCTGTACCTCCCACTTTCTCCCAGACATCACCACACTGTGAGGAAGCCCAAGCTACCAACACGGAGAGGTCATGCGGTGAAAGACGTTCTGAGAACCTTCTAGCACAACTGTGCTAGAAAAACATGAAAGACGTTCTGAGAACCTTCTAGCACAACTGTCAGCTACATGCTGGTGGCTGAATGAAACAGTCCAGGCAGCCAAGTGAGTGACCCCAGCCAGTGCCATGTGAAGCAGAAAAACTGCCCAGCTGAGTACAGTCTACCTACAGGATCACGAGATAACTGCTATTGGTTTAAGTCACTAAGTTGTGAGGTTGTTATATAGCGATGCATGACACAAACACGTAGTAAATGAACGGCTGTATGTGCAAGGAAGGCCACTGAGAAATGAGCCATCCCACATAATGAATTTCCTCAAGTTCCAAAATAGAATCCTTATTTGTCCAAACTTGTTCTTATCCATTTCCGATAAAAAGTTTTTAAAATGCAACATTGCACTCCACTTTATACTAAATGTTTTTTTTTTTTAGACGAATGGGTCATCATTATGGACACCAGTTACTAGTGTCCTGTAACATACTGATGCCTCCTACAGCCACAGAAGATATACGGGGGCTGTTGGCTGCAACACTGAACCCCCAGACAGCTATGCTCCCTGATCAATGGCAATATGTCTGCCCCTGGAAACATCTCTACATCTCCCAAAGCTGCCCCTTCTAATAACTGTGGGTTGAGAGACCAAAGACCCAATCCGGTTGGAACTGTATCTCAACGGTCTGAGGGAAGACCTAAGGGGTTCTTTCATGATTGCAGAAGAGAAGGAACTCTGGAATCCCACGGACCTACGTTCGAATCCTGCTCCACCACCTACTAGCTGTATGGCCCTGGGATAAGTCATTTCACTCATCACATATTTCAGTTTCCCCATCTGTAAAATAAATATCTGCCTCTGGCTGGGAGACACTCAACTGAAACACAGCAAGAGCTCTCAGTAAACGGGAGCGCCTTATCTACACTCCGCGTGCCCTGGGCCCAGCCTGCACACACGTGTCGCCTCTGAGCACCCATTGGAGTGTTGGTCAGGCCTGTGCCCATGGACGTCTATTATCAAGAGTGCGCATGCTCCTGAGGAGACAGCTGGGGGTGCTGAATGTTTATTCAGGGTTGGAGGACCCTAGTGGGATTCACTGTGCATTTATGAAGAAATTGCAGAAAAAGAACCACCTTGCAGTCCCAGCAATTCCATCTCAGGGAGAACTTACCAGGGCTGTTGGGCAGACCAAGCCTGGGGTGAGCGTGCGAGCGTGCGAGCGTGTATGTATGTGTGTACGTGTAACCACAAGGCATACCGTGACGCTCAGGGGGCAGGCCTGAGGGGGTGAGGGGACACCGCCACTCTGATGTTCACGGCAAAATGTCAGTGAAATAATGTGAGCAAAAGTCTTAAACTGCACTCGTACGATGACGACAAACTAGAAAAGCTGTTTACACATAGGCAAAGATCAGAAAAAGCCACAGAGGAATGAGACGGGAGAAGGGACTGAGGGCAAAACTTTCCGCTAAGTTGTTTACATGTTCAATAATTGACTATTCTTCCTCACATGCAATTGGATGTGATGGCCTGCCACACATTTCCTCTTTCTGGTCCGTAACAGTGCCGATCCGCACACTCTTCATGGAGGGATGACCCCTCCGTCCGTCCCTGGGACAGTGGCAGAGCCCAGAACAGGGTTGAACGTGCCTCCTCCCAACCTGTGTCCAGCGCACTCTCTCAGCTTGACCGCCTCTGGCGGCTCAGAGCCGCCAGGCTGCCATCTGACTTCGTGTCTCATGAACTCCTGGCCGTGTTCCCACAGGGAGCATTCTGTCACAGACTTCTCCCCTCCTTGCATCCACTTCCCAGGAGGAGAGAGGGGTGCTTCCCAGGATACTTAGAGGCCTCCTACCTCTCGACACCATTTTTCAATACTGCTTAGCAGCCAGAGAAGCAGGAAGGTGCCCGGATGCCGGGGTTTCAGAGAGAGGCCTCCAGGGAAGCCCCCAGTCAGTGCCCCACCTTCGCCACCCCAACTTCTCACTCATCGGTGACCCACCCCAGTTTTTTAGCCACTCCACCTCCTGTTTCCTCATCCCAGAACCTCAGTTTCCTCATCTGTAAAACGAACCAGTAACATCCAGGATTAACTGGGACAGTGCGTATAGTATAGAACCCTTAACTCCGGCCTGCAGACTGGAGTCTGAGGCGTTAGCTCCCTCTCACACCCCCGCTACGGCAGCTGCCTCCGGCCCCTCCGAGCCGCATGTTCATTCACTGGGCGAATGGTTTGCTATGTAATTTGTAGGTGTGAAAGAAATTACACATCCACAGCTCTATCATGTTCTAATTTGTGAATAAAGGCCTTAACAGGCTATTAATTCCACGAGAGAATTTTGTTCTCAAATAGCCTTTCTGCTATGAAATAAATCAACAGTATGAAATCAGGGGTCCCTTACCCCTAACTTGCCACAGACTCATTCCTTTAACAACACCTGTCAGAAGCTAACAGGTGTATATGGGAGGATGGGAGGGTCTCAGGAGCAGCCACTGGCCACAGGAATGTTCCCCGCCATTCAGGCGGCATTTTCTCCCCACCCCCATCTTCCCCTCCATCCTCACCCATCAGCTGCTGCTGGTCCTGCTCTCGACTTCCTGCTGCTTCATCACAGTTTGGAGGCAGTAAGGGTAAGTTGTGTCCTAACAGGCCTGGTGGTGCCAGGACCCATGCAAGGGGGGCAATGTGGGAAGACCTCGGCAGCTGCAGCTCACTCCTCCTGTTCCCCCAGCTCCCCGCTCCCAGTATCCCAGCCCCATGCTGTGCTCTCCACCACAGCCTTAGGCTGTCATCATCTGACCTCTTTCATTCCCAGGCCCCGCAGGCAGTGAGGCCCCTACCTGTCACTCAGCAATATTCACTAATAAATGAAGTCCCAGCAACACCTAAGTCTCCGACACACCTCATCCCACATTCCCTGACTGCACCTGCTCTACCCGTCGGACCCACCTGCCTGCCTCCCATGAGAAGAGCCCAGGACAGGCTTCAGGCCCCGAGGCCCCTGTGTCCCTCCTGTCTTTCCCGCACGGAGCCGAGTATGGGTTGAGGGGGTGAAAGGTGCAGAGGAAGACAACTTGGGCAAATGCTTCTTCAGTGCTGCCGGGGATGTAGCAACAAACGTCCTCACAAAACCCCGAAATCCTGTGTCTGCTTCTAACTGTGAAACTGGGTTCGTCCCCTACTGACCCAGGAGGGAGTCCCTGGCTGGAGCCAACAGGTGACGGGCGAAGAGGAAGAAAAGGGGAGTCTATCGACAGGAGGGAGAAAAGATGAGAGGTGCTGGAGACTGCAGAGAGTTCCTGGTGTTACGATGACCGGGGGAGGGAGTCTGGCCACTCTGTGTTCACGTCCCTGTCCTCCAGCCTCTACCCTCTTCTATCCTCGATGGCACCCCCATCCCATGGGACAACACAGGCCCAGAGGAGCAGCAGGCGAGTGACGCGTCATTCCGCAGCTGGGGGCTGTTTTCCCCACCGCCACGCAGGGCCACGCAGGGCTTAGTTTCTACCGAACTCAGAGAGAGCAAATTCAGGGGCACTGACTTAAGGAAGACTCTGGTGGATGGGCCTGGGAACCCAGGCATCTTTTTAAAAATCACATTAGTTCCAAACGAGTGACTCAGAAACTTCTGGAACGCAGCCCACTGAGAGCTGGGGCCTCCTTCGCGATCTCAGGCTCCCAAACGGACCTTGAGAGTTACCTTCCCCTCCCCCTCCTTTCCCAAAGCCACATCCAGGGTACTGCTTCCAAGTTGAGGCCATGCTCTCCTGGGATGCTAATATTGTTATTCTTGATTTACTTATTTTTCTATCTTTTTTCTGCTTACTCATCTGTTTGGGTGTTTGTTTCTTAGAAATGTCCAAAGGACACCAGCAATCATGGGATCAATCTCTGGGCTCCAATAGAGAGAATGTCTGGTTTGCTCCCCTAATGGACAGCAAAGCATATGGCAAACTCATGTGGTCCAGGCAGCCTGGCAGAGAGGAAAGGGCCAGAGGTGACTTCAGTAGAAGGTAATGGTTCAGAGTTTGATCCCGGGCCCCAGATCCTGCCAGGCCCACCTACCTGCGTGCCCCCAGGCAGTGCTGCCTACTGATTCCCAGTAGGAATGACTTTCACCATTCTTTCCCAGACAGCTTCCAGCAGGGGCCCCAAATGAGCAGAAGCACAAGCCGAAGTTCACCGACCCAGATGTCATGACAGTAATGGCAGGTTGTCGCCTTACATGAAATGGCATTGCGAAAAAAACAAAAGGATCTGTTGGTGTGCCAGATGCACCTGCAGAGAGGCACCAAGAGCTTCCATAAGGAGGACACTGCATGAACCATATGGGAAAACAGAAAGAATCTTGGTCCAAAAACCAGGAAAAAGTTAAAATCAAGAAACACTTGTGTTTTTCTCTAACCAAGTAGGAAGCAATGGGACGGCCCCACTGGGTTCTTGCATCAACCACCAATGGCACCGCTGGGCACCTAGAGACTCAGCCCCCGATCCCAGGAGACAACGACAGTGGCTCCGGCCGAGATGGAGGCAGCCGTGTGACGTAGTAGAAAGAGCACTGGAACTGAAATTGAGAAATAGAATTGGGAAAGGAATACTCTAGTGAGATGACTGCCGTAACTGTGTGGCCTTGAGCAGGTTGCTCTCCCTCTCATGTAGAAAATAAAGAGGTTAAAGAGGTATTGGGCAGGACATGCGACGGAATTCACTGACGCTAAGCCCCGCGGAGTCAGTCCCCCAGATACTAAACTCAGAAGGCGGAGAATCACATGTCAGTCTCTGCAGCTCCTCAGCACCGAGCGGGGGTCTTGGGACCCAGGAGAGCACTTTCACCCACATTTCTCTTGATCTTGACAACGACATTATGCAAGTAGGCAGACACTGCCCCATTTGACAGGGGGGCAATGAGTCCACACAAGTCAGTTACTTGCTAAAGCTAACCAATGACAGACTAGGGGCCAGAAGCCAAGGAAGCCTCTTTCCCCACAAGAGATCCTTCTGGCAGAGGTCAATGAAACGAAACGGCCAGGACAATGCTGTCTCAACTTCAGGTCTAGGTGGGCCCTCCTGCCACCCACTTGGGCTTGGCACAAGTGACAGAGTAGCCCTAAGGCCCAATGTCTTGACATCCTTCAGTCCCTAGGGCCAAGCAGACAAACTCTAATGCAAAACCAGGGGTTGAGGGAGAGCTGCACAGACAGCCGAGAGCCTCGGAGGCCTCCCGGACACGTTTTGATTCAAGGGCAAAAACCATGCCACCCCCACTTTCAAAACAGGTACCACCTTGGCAGCGAGCTGGTGGGCGGGAAAGTCACAGGGTGAAGCCCAGGGCGGGACTCACCTCTCTCAGCAACTGCATCCCCTTCAGCCCATCCTGCTGCTGCTGGGCCACGGTGACCCCCAAGACGAGGGTGTGCACCATACAGGAGACCACAGAGATGACGACGATGGGGCTGAGGCTGAGGGGCAGCGTGATGAAGAAGGAGAAGACAAAGAAGGCCTGCCAGCCCACTGTGTCGCTGGCCGCATGGGCGCGGGCAAAGTTCAGGCCCAAGTAGGAGAAGATCTGGGCTGTTATCAGCAGCCACAGTAGATAGGGCACCACTTTCCGGGTGACCCGGTCCGGGAGCAGTCCCTTTTTGCAGAGCACGAAGAGGACGATATCCAACAGCAGCCAGATCCCAGCCACCACGAGGGGAGCCAGCTGGTCGCGGGAGAAGACCACAGCGCACATGACCACCACGTAGCAGTCGAAGAGGGCTGCGAAGACCACCAGCACCAGCAGGGTCTCATGGCGCTGCCTTTTGAAATAGGTCTGGTACAGGTTCTCCAAGGACTCGGGCACGAAGGTCAGCCGCATAAAGCGAGGCAGGCAGAGGCAGGACCCCGAGTTCCGCACAGAGATTTCATGGGTCCGGCCCACCCCGCGCTCAGGGTCAGAGGGCAGGCTGACGGAGTACTCCGCCGAGTACTCCGCCGAGTACTCGGGGTCGGAGAAGCCCTGGTTCCTCGGCATCCTGGCTGGTGTCTGCTTCTGCTGGCCTTCCGGAAGTGGACCGGGAGCAGAGGAAGGGCTCTGGGATGGGCCACCTACCAGCACTCTCTGAGACCGGGGAAGGCGGAGGGCTGGCCGCCTGGGGCAGGAACGCAGAGCAGGTCTCCAGGGCACGCCTGGCCCTGATCATCTGGAACTTAAAGGACACGGCTAAGTAGCGACACTTCTTCCTTCTTACCTGGGCTTCTCCATGACCCACCTCATAAAAGAACCGCTGTTGCAAGAGGCTCGGGAAGCAGGCCCTTCTGCAGCCATCTGTACACTCCCGCCACCACTGACCACACACACGCTTAGTCCTGTCCAGCCAACACTCGGTTTCCTGTCTCTGGCTTGCCGAGGGGCCTGGCCACCTCTCTGTCCCTCACACCCCTGGCCTCTGTCATCTCTTTTCTCTCAGTCCCTGACTTCCTCACCTAAGGCTCCTCCAGGCCCACGCCTGAGAAGCCGAAGATACAACGTGCCAGCAAGAAGCCGGAGCCATCGGGGATTCCTGACTCTTCCTTCTGTTTACTTCCTTTCCCCACCCAGCCCTTGGCGACTCGGCTGCCCACCTCGGGGCGCTGAGTGCCC
>NW_011888809.1:1826187-1828581 GCF_000151845.1 Pteropus vampyrus | reverse complement strand
CTCGGGCACCTCTGTCGCCCCCTCCTCCACTGCGGCTTCCTTCCGGGCGCGGAAAGGCGGGGGCTGAGGTTTCGGGACCGCTCCCCCGGGCCTGTGTCCCCGCCCACCCTGGCAGCCCAAAAGCCCGAGCGCGGGTCCTGCGGTTTCTGCACAAGGACCCGCAGCTGAGCTGTGTTCTTGACGCACGAGGGTAGGAGTGGCCCAGTGGGCACGTGGAACTGGAGGAGATCGGGCTTCAAAAAGATTTCCCGAGCACATTCCACCTGTTTGAGATGTGCTTGAATTTACAAACTCTCCTTCAAAACTCAAATGCACCTTTAAGTGGTTAAGCCTATCAGTCTCTTCTTAACCTTAGTATAAATTCCTTTCCTTGGATTCGACGGAATATCTTGCCAAGATCAACAATGGGCTTTAGGAATTTAGATGAAGGGAGAGGAAGAAGATGGGTTAATTCGGAACAAAAGCATGTGGGAGGGGGAAGGGATTGCTGAGGACAGCTAGCAACATCCCCTGGGTAGAGCAGAAGACAAGGGTCAGAGAGGAGAGAAACTCAACTATCCAGGCTCTGGATGGAGATGCCTCCTGGAGCTCCTGAGCGTCATCCATGAGTTCCCTTTCCAGAACCTCAGGTGTCAGCTCCCATCCCTCAGGGAATAGATTCATCACTCCCTCATACTGATTCTGAAAAGCTCTCAACTTCAACCCAAACTCATCAGGGTTTTGATTCCAAAGGTGGGGGATATAACATTAGATCTTGAAAGAGGGTAATTTGAATAAAGCAGCACTTTTCCCATTATTTTAATTTGTTTGGAGTCCAAATATTTATTTTGAATTGTTACATGATGTTAAAAAGGAGGTATGATTTTTATGTTTAACAAAGGGGCATGTGTTAACAAAAGGGAAAAAGCTGATGCATACTGTTTGGGCCTGCTTTGGCACACCTTGTACCCTCTGTGCCTCCCTCCTGCTTTCCTGGCACACGTACCAACCCTCAGAGTTCTCCTGTGGGGCTCCCTAGTTGACAAGGCCATGCGCAGCTCCTGGGCCCCGTGGGTTCCCTGCTGGGTCTACCCCGCTCCCACCCCCCACCCCATGAAGGAGAGGGTTCCACAAAGAGGTACCCCTGGTAAAAACCCCGATCTCCTGCCCTTCCTTTCTCAACTGCTGCCCTCACTGTTCCGTTCTCTGCCCTGCCACAATCCTCTTTGCTGCAGACACTTGTTCAGTAGACGTGAGCTGAGGGCACACAGTGGATACCCAGCCTGGCCAGGTATCAAGGAAGATCAGAGGAGCCATCCAACCCCTGCCCTCAGGACACCTGCCAGCCCTGCCAGGGCACCAGGTCGACCAACAAGACAGATTCTTGGCTGCTCACAGGTGGCAGTCAGAGGGGACCTGAACCCGGGCCTTTCAGGAACGGAGGGAAGGATCTGATCAGGTGGCTGGAGCCTCCTAACAAAGTCTCAGCAGCACATTCCCATCCCTGCTCTTCACTCCGGGTTATGGGTGTGGCCCTTCCCTGTGGATGCGGGAAGCCCCACGGGACAGCTGCAAACCTCACAGGGCCTGCCTGGGAGCCAGAGGCTCCTGGGTTAATATTCCAGAGCAAGAGAGTTGCTCCAGGTCCTGCCCACAGAGATCAGAGAAAACACTAGTCAGATGCAGGCTGCCAGGCACAGGAGCCTCATCTGTCTCCCTCACAGCTGCTTCTCCAGTACCTGGCACCTAACAGGTACTCCACACAGCCATTGAATGAATGGATAATTTCCCTAAGAAGAAATGACACTGTATAAGTGCACTGGCTGTCCCCAAGGGGCCCAACAATCCTTACTGATCTATGCTGAAAATGTCCTGGTCCAGAGACAATTAAAAATAACCACACTTGAGTGAAAAGGGTGGGAGGTACCTTCAGCTTCCAAACTATACATTTTGATGTAATCCGCATGACTGGCGTGCACTGCTTTTGTTTTTAAAAGACACAGTAATCTATCTTTAAAACACACGCGCGCGCACATGCACGAACCCACACAAGCCAAGACCATGAATGGCTTTGTGGGTGACTTGCCTATGACACGTGTCCTAAAGTGAAGACAGAATCGTGGACCTGGGTAGGAGCTGGGAGGGCATCCTGACCCCCACCCTATCCTGGGATCTGCTTGGATAGGATACTTCTTTGCTGAAGGCATCTTTTGTTTGTGTGGTTTGAGACTAGAGATGATTGCTGAGAATTAACTGTTATTGGATAAACAAGAGTGGTTTGGCCCCCAGGGGAAATGTGGCGGCTCCTGAATCCAGCAAACAATAGATTAGAGCAGAACCCTGGCATCCTGGGGAAAGAGGAGTGGGAGGAGAAAAGATCATTAGCTCCCGTGCTCTGGGCCTCGTGAGAGCCCC
>NW_011888809.1:1813568-1824867 GCF_000151845.1 Pteropus vampyrus | reverse complement strand
CTCTGCCTCCCCTCTTCCCCCATCTGACTGTTCTGCCCACCTGCACGGCCACCTGCACAGCCACCTGCCCTGCTCACTGGCCTCAGGCACTGTTCCAGGCCTCTCAGGCAGAGCTGAGAGAGCACAGGGAAGACCCGGGCTGGGGGGCTTTCTGGGTCTGTCACCGCCTCGAGCCAATCTCGTCCAGAGCAGGACCAGGTCCCCTGATCCCTTCAGCCCAGTGTTTGAAACAGACTAGCTACAACATAACCTGCCATTGGAATAACATCAATTAGACACTCACCGCATGTCAGTTTTCACGTGCTGGGTCTGTGCCTCCTAATGGGTGGTAAAGACAGTGCTAGCAGTGCCCACTTCCTGTGGCAGCCTGCCTTCCAGGCACTGTGGGTTGTATTTTCCCCTTTAGTTCTATGAGGTAAATACTGCTAATGTCCCTATTTTACAGGTAAAGAAAAAAACTGAGACATGAGGTAACTTGCTCCTGATCCCATGGCTAAGAAGGGACAGAGGGCGAGCAGATTCCAGATACTCTGACCACCTACATACAAGTCGAGCTCAAGCAGAAATCCCCAGGAAGCTTCCTCCAGTCAGTTACTGCTTCTCTAACCAAGGGGACGCTGCGATCTCAGGCTCGATGCCTAATTTGTAGCCAGAGGAAGCCTGGAGAATCATGGCTCCCTGGATGTCAGAGCTCAGAGAGACTTGAAACATCATTCTGCTCCAGCCCATATAGGGAAGTTTCAGCCCAGACAGGTCACATTTGGGGAGAGAAAGACACATGCCCATGGAGCATGAAGCAACGTGTGAATGCTGAATAATCCTAAGGCCTCTGCGGAAATGTCACGTTTCCAAAAGTGCTCAGCCAGGGCCCCTCCGGGAAGACGCACCATAGAAATGTGTGCTAACAAGCCTCTCGCTGGCCTGCTGGGGATAAAAGGAACGGAACAAGATTTGAGAACAAGAGATGGCTAGAAAAGGCCCAGGCTGGAAGGAGAAGGGAGCCTCCATCTCCATGGTCTCTCTCACTGGCAGAAAGTCACCAATACCCAGAAGAGCGAGGCTGAGAGACCCCAGGGGACGGGGGGAGTTGGGGGTCCTGGCTGGAGGAGCTTAGAAAAGGGCAGGTGCAAAGCTATCAGTGCAGATGAAATCAGTCTACCAGCCCAGAGTGGCTCCTCACCACCTCTCCCCATCTCAGGAATCAGGAATCACCCTTGACCCTGCCCTTCCTCTCACCTGCCCCACCCAGTCTCTGACCCCTCCCCCACCCCTCAGGGCCAATCCAAACCTGGTCTTGTCCCTATCTTTTAAAAAAAATCTGGTCACTAGTTGTCCCTGCCCCAGGGTAAGAGGAATGCCCACCTCCCCACATGCTGGGGGGGGATTAAATACTACTTGTAAAGTGCTCCGATGTCACCTTCCCTTTGAAGTTGTTCTCAAGGAACAGTAATGGGTTTTTTGTTTGTTTTTTTCACTTAGAGATCTGTAGTGGGTTGAATGGTGCCTCCCAAAAAGATACGTCCACGTCCAAATCACTGGAAACTGTGAAGGCGATCTTATTTGGAAAAAGGCTCTTTGCAGATGTAATTAAGTTATGGATCTTGAGATGAGATCATTCTGGATTACCTGGGTGGCCCTCAATCCAAGACGGGCGTCTTTAGGATTAACAGGTCCAGAGGAGCTGGTGATGCAAAGGTAGAGGCAAAGGTTGGAAGGATGCGGCCACAAGCAAGGGGACACCTGCAGCCACCAAACGCTGGAAGAGGCAACGGCGGACTCTCCTCTGAGCCTCCAGAAGGAGTGCGGCCCTGCAGACCATCTTGATTCCGGCCTTCAGGTCTCCAGAACTGTGAGGGCATAAATTTCTGTTGCTGTCAGTCCCCCAAGTTTGTGGTCATTTGTTATGACAGCCATAGCAACCTAAGGCAGGGGCCCATAGCACATTTTCTACACCCATATTTAACACTCGCTACGACTTTTTGTGATTTTACATGGCTATCTCCCTACTCACTGGACTTGGAGCCCAGTGTCAAGGCCTTTATTCACCTTTGTACCTGGAATGCCAGCCCCTGAGAGGGTCTCAAAAAACCTTGTTGAATTAAAAAAACAAACCTGTTAAACCCTGTTCTCCAACCACAGATCACCTACCCCCAGGGTACCCCGAGACATGTCAGCAGGCGGCAAAAACCACAGAACCTACCTTGTAGTTATTCCCGGCATCAATTTCACTTGAAGTGGTTCTTTTTCCCCCTTGGAGGCGGGTTGAGTGACTTAACTGTTAAGTCACCAATTGCTATTTTTATTATGAAACCATAGGAGATTGACAGTGGAGTGGAATGCACAAATTTCTGTTTTAAGGGACAAGGTAAGACTGCAGGAAAATGGAGACATGGTGGCAATCTCTGTGGATCACACCTCCAGACCTCCTGGAGGGCTCCTTCTCTACGTCCGCAGGAACCCTGGAGATGCCGCGGTCCACGCCAGCACTAGGACCTGCCCTGCTGCTCCCCAGCTCCCTGGCCCCGGCCACGCCAAGCTTCTCACAGTTCGGAGCATGCTCTTCAGGCCCTCATCACTATTCCCCCGACCCTGGTCTCCTGTCCCTCTTCATCCACCTGACAAAATACTACTCATCCTCAAAGTCCCACGCCACCTGTTCTGTGAGGTCTTCTCTGAGATCCGAGCAGGGGCGGCCTCTTGGGAACCTGCTGTGAGGACAGCCTGCTAGTCTGTCTCCCGCTCTGGATGAGTCCCTCGAAAGTGGACAGTGTGTTCTAGGCCACCCCCTATGATGGTGTGTAATTATTTGTTGATAAATCTTGTTTCTCCCCCATAGAATGTGAGTTCCACTGGAGGAAAAACCTTGTTTTGTTTTAACTGCTGATTCACCTGTGCTTAGTGCCACTTGGCCCACAGAAGGTGTATTTCTTTACAATCGCTGCCATGACAGATTACCACAAATAGTGTCTAAATAGTACAAATGTATCATCTCAAAGTTCTGGAGATTAGAAATCCAAAATGGGTCTAATTGGGCTAACGTCACGGCATTGGCAAGGCCTCATTCTTTTTTGAAGATTCTTGGAGAGAATCTAGTTCCTTACCTTCTCCAGCTTCTAGAGGCCACCCGCATCCCTTGGTTCGTGACCCACTTGCTCCACCTTCCAGACGAGCAATGTTACAGCGCTGTGGCCACTCTCCCTCTGACCACTGCCAGCAAAGTTTTTCTCATTTTAAGGACCTATGTGATTAGACTGGACCCACATGGAAAATCTCTCCATCTCAAGGTCCTTCATCGAATTTGCAAAATCCCTTTTGCCACATAAGGCAACATATTCAGTTTCTGGAGGATAAGATGATGACAGTTTGGAGGGGCACTGTTCTGCCTGTCACAGTGGGTTCCTGATATGCCATCCAGGCAGAACTGATTAGATCAAGGACCTGTGTTAATTCCTCCCCTGTGAATTTTCCCCAGAAGTTTCTAATCTCAATGCTGCACTAAATGGCACTATCAAGTTAAACACAGGAGTTGTAAAGCATCTTAAAAGTCTGCAAAAAGGTGCTTTTTTGAGAAGAAAGATGCTCTAGAAATCTTCTCCTGCAAGAGAAAGCTGTAGAAGGAACGCTCCCTCCTGCGGTTCCCCTCCCCCCCACTTCCATGCTCCCTAATCATCAACAGGACAAACACACTGTTCCATCAAGGCTGGCTGGGAACAAGAGGAGACATGAAGCCAGCACAAGAGTTTTTGCCTGTTCACAGGATTCATTCCAAGACTCCACCAAACCCTCTTTTCACTGCCGTTCAAACTGTCTCTGGGAAGCACAGTTCAGACTGTTTCATGTCCTCGAAAATGTCTACAGTTTTCCTACCTCCTTCAGATTTGATTGTAAAATCATTAGCATCCAGGATATTGCTCGGCTGGGTCCCAACTCACTTATATCATTTAATCTTCACAACTGTCCTATAGTAAAAATATAATCATTATGTCTATTTTACAGATGAGAAAACTGAGGCTAGGTTCCTAATTCACCTCGGGTTCCATAGGTGAAGGGTGCTGCCCAAGTGTACACCCATACATTTGACCCCAGGGCCTGATACCGAGGCACTGTGCCATCGGAGCCCCCAGCCACATTGCTGGAGAAATGAGAGTCGGATAGCTCACCTTTCTGCTTGGATAGAGGTCAAGTTAAAGTTAGCACTGGACCTCAGGAGGTTGGTCAGGGGAGAACAAAGCAGGAGTGAGCATTAACAGGGAGGCCCGGGCTTTGCCTGAGGGCAGGTCTGTTCCAATCCAGGGTCATCCTCTCCAGCCTGGGAGGCAGAAAGGGCAGAGGGTGGAGGACAGAAGAGCAGATCCACAGCAGGGCAACACCAGAGGGGAGGCCTGTCGCCTGGCCGGGGAGGACTCGTGCCAGCCCGATTTACCTTCTGCTGACACATGTTCCTATCTTATAATGAGAGACACTGAGGACGAGGTCCGGCAATTATAACTACCAAGTCAGAATAGCGTGAGGCCCAGGTTTGCGAAGCCGAGGTTTATCTGCCCACCTTGGTCTTGTAGGGTGCCCTCCTATCCCCTCTCCGGGTCTCCAGGCCTCTCCCCTTCTCTCCTTCGTTCCTCTCCCTCTCCTCAAAACATGGTGTCAACACCAGATCCCAGTGATTCACCGGGAGTAGAGTGATTTGAATGTTACTACTAAGGTCTTGGGACCATCTCTTACTCCTCTGCCTCTGCCTGCTCCTGCTTCTGAACCTTTAGGAAGTGAACCCAGGCATCAGGCAGATGAGGCATGCAGATGGGCCTCGTTAGGGATGGAAGTTGAGCTGAAAGCTGGGGCTCAGGTGTGTGACCACAGTTTGGGATAATGCTTCACTCGAACTTGAACCCGGTCCCAGGCCACGTGGGGCGAACCACAGTCTCCCTAGAGGGTAGAGCCTGTGCTGGGGAATATGGAGGAGAGAGAACAAAATGCACCCCCATCTTCTCACCCAGCCAACAAATGTGAAATGAGAGGGCCAAGCAGATGGGGCTCAGTTCTTGTTCCCCATTTCACCAACAGAAAGTTAGCGAGGCCGGGAGAGCGTTCAGGGGGCCTCTGTCGAAACAGAAGGGCAAAAGGGGCAGAGGGTCTCCACTAACAGTGATCTCTGCACACATCACATACACAGGCCTGCACACATACGCATGCACACAGCACACACAGGCACACACCTTTCAATCCATGTCAAAGCCATGAGTCAACGGACTAAGAACGGTGGCATTTCAGATTTCACTAAGCAGGTAAGGGGAGAAGGTATTTTGTATTCAGGGTGGCTTTCCTCCCTTGCTCCCCGCCCCCAATCATATCAGAGCAGAAATGATCCAAAAAGCACAACAGAAATAGAAGTGACTATCTCCCGTGCAGGGCTGACCCCGCCCCCAGCCCTGGAGCCCAGCCCCTGCTCCCCTCCCCAGCCATCCCCTTCTTTCCTGGCACCTCCCTCGAACAAGTAAAGCTTCTCCCATCTTAAATCGCAAAGAACAACCCTTTTAGACTCGTCATCCCCTCTAGCTGCCTCCTATGCTCCTCCTTCCTTCTGAGTCAAGCTTCTCGCGGAAGTTTCCTGAACAGCACTCATAATGTTTACTTCAAGGTTGAGGACCGGAAAAGACTGTGTGCAGAAGGGTGCACTCGAGAAGAAAGAGGAGAGACTATTTGCCAAGAGATGAGGAAAAGACCCCTCAGGAAGAAGGAACAATGTGAGCAAAGACATGGAGGCAGTAAAGTCCCAGGAGGACATGGGGATGAAGAATGAAGATGGGTAGTGGAAGGGTATAGAAAGGGAAGTCACAGCCAGGTAGAAGAGGCAGGACCACAGAAGGCCTTGAATGCCGAGCTGAAACAACTTTACGCTTCACAGTTGTTGACGATTCATTTGACCAAATAATATGGGCTGATCACCTACATCCTCTCAGAAGATTGATTTGGGATAAAAGATGGCTTGGAAGAAAAGGAAGAGACTGTCAAGAAAAAACTAGCAAGAAAACACAAAATAATAGCTACCCGGAGATGGTGGTCCAAAATTAAGTAACGGTCTAGGGTTCATTCCATAACGTCCTCGGGTCTGGCACATGAGACGTCATGCTGATTTACACTGAGTTAGACACAAACTCAAGTTTTTGGTTGCGCATACTCATGTGCTTTTGCAGCTAGTAATTTTTATAACTATTAAATAATTCGTGGCATTGTTTTCTTTCTCGTGTTCTTTAAAGAGATGCTATTTACTGCTCAGCAAGTGGTGGGAATACATTAGCTTCCCCCTTTGCTCTCTCTTTTCTGATCCTGCTGTGCCACGGGCAGCACCTTTCTCAAAGTGCTGTCTTCAGCAGAATACATGCTAAGCTTTTTCAAAACCAGACAAGAACTCGATCCTTTTAAATTTCTTTTTCAGATTTTAACATTTTTTTCCCCCACTCTCTTAAAAATCACCTCAGTAAAATGGGTTCGAGTGGGTTTTAGCAATTCTTTCACCCATTCTCCCTTCTCGGCTGTCCCCGGCTTTACCTGCACCATCCCTGCCAAGTGGGAAGCAAAGACTTCACTCATAGCTGAGCAAGGATCAGACCTCCAATATAAGGCTCCCTGGTGAAATGGCTGTAACCTTTCCATTCACGGATAGCCCCACAGAGCCCACACTACCTGCCAGCTTTAAATCTGTTTGGACAGGAAAGCTTATAACCCTGCTCTGCTATTTTTAGCAACTGCTAGTGTTGAGTCAGTCTTTCTGCTGGCTTGGAGCCCTC
The DNA here is from genome assembly GCF_000151845.1 of Pteropus vampyrus. Taxonomy (NCBI): domain Eukaryota; kingdom Metazoa; phylum Chordata; class Mammalia; order Chiroptera; family Pteropodidae; genus Pteropus; species Pteropus vampyrus. The sequence goes on along the minus strand of NW_011888809.1, from coordinate 1,818,085 downwards.
TGCTCTTTCTTTCTTGTGCTGGCAGAGTCTTGCTCATTTCTCAGGGCGGTGAGCACATCTGTCTCCCTCATCCACTCAGCCTTCGCCGGCATCCCCTTCTTTATCCCTTTCGTCAGGCAGGTGAAGGGTCTTTCTTTCTTTGTTTCTCTGGATAAAAGTTTGTCCACAAGTCACGTACATTAATCTGGATGGAGCTGGAGAATTTCCACCTTCTTCACAATTTTGCATTAATGTAGCTATAAATGGGATTTTTTAAAAAATTCAAGCGTAAGTTCAAATATGCTTTTAAGTGGAAATAATTACATTGGAATAACTTCAGAGAGAATGGTATAAAGGATTTAAACCTTAGTTATAAATTGATACTCACTGCTCATCATTTGTGATCCCAGAGTATAGTAGAGTGACTGGCATAGAAAAGGCACTTAATGCTTGATTGATGAAGGAATGCTTAGGAAAAAATGAATAAATTCTAAGGTGTTAAAAGTTCAGTGATTTATCATTCTCAAGGGTAAAACTCGTACTTTAACACAGAACTTTTCTTTAATAAATTGCAAATGGTGGAGTTCTCAGGCGTCTCTCCTGGGTGGGGCCAGAGATCATTTCGGCAATTGGGATGATTTCTGTCTTAAGTAACCCCAAACTCAACTCAAAATGGCTTAAACAGCAGAGAAAATGTATTACCTCTACAACGAGTCTTTGGACAGGACCTCTGCCCAACAGATATAAGGTTAGTCATCCAGCGGCTCAAGTTTTCAGGTCCATGCTACTTTCCATCTTCTGCCCTGCCAGCCTTAGGGTATCAGCTTTGCCATCACAGGCTAACTCTCCCCCACGCTACATGATGGCACCATAATCCAGAGTCACGTGTAGATATAGCACTGTCCCACAGAAAGGAACGGCTTCCTTCCATGCCTCACTTTTCGAAGAACAAAACTCTTTCCCAGAAGCCCCCCAGAAGAATGGGCTAGAACAGGGACACATCCCTTTTCCAAAACAATCCCTGGCAACAGACCCGGTACCACCGTGGACGTCTTCAATCACTCATGATTTGCCAATGAGACACACGGGAGATAGACACCTGGACCACATGACTCCACCAGCAAGAGAGAAGGGGGAGGAACAGCTACAGACAGGTCATCGACAGACAGCAGTGGCGCTGGCATCCATCAAAGGCCAGGCCTGATTCTAAGCGAAGTCAACCTGTTGTAATTTTTCCCAGGAACTTCTATAAACCAGGGAAATACTTTGACAAATTTCAACGAAAAAAATTACACCAAGATTTGACTGGTTAATGAGTGACATATTTGGGTGCTAAGGGCACTCATACTTTTTTTATTTTCTTACTCTCAGGACCCTTTTTACCAACATTCAGTTGTATTCTGTGACTTGTTTCATAATTGGTTGAAAAGGATCTATAATCTACTTCACAGTTCATCAACAGAGATCATTCATTCATTCATTCATTCATTCATCTATCAAGTTCTTACTAGGCTTGTTTTAGGTACTGAGAACACGAAGAAAGTCCTTCTAAGGACTTGGAATTGGAGTTAGGACCCGCCCTATTGCAGAATGATCTCATCTCGAGATCCTTACGCTCTAATTACATCTGAAAAGATCCTATTCCAAATAAGGTCACAGTCTTGAGGTTCCAGGTAGACACATCTTTTGGTGACTATTAGGCAACACTAGTGTGGAATTAGATAATTCACATAACCTCTTTGAGCACATTTCCTCATCTATAATATGGGGATAAAATATTTATCCTAATGGATCATTGTGAGACAAATAAAAAACTTTTAAATTGCTGAGAAAGTACTTGGTCTATGGTAAGTGCTCAATAAATGGTAAGAATTTGGACTTTTTCCTACAGCAGCAGAAGGCTTGAGAAAGTAGGTGTTTGATGGGGTGGGGAGAAAGAAATTACTTTCCAATTTGTCCCCCCCTTTTTTTTTTTTTATAAGTTTCAGGTATACAACATTGTAATTCACCATCTGGATACGGTACAAAGTGATCAATCTCAAATGTCTAGTTACTATCCGTCACCATGCAATTGACCCCTTTCCCTACTTTTGCCCACCCCAACCCAACCTTTCCCTCTGGTTAATACTGTTCCATGCATCTATGAGTTTGGTTTTAGTTTAGTTTGTTCATTTGTCTGTTTTTGTTTATTTTAGATTCCATATGAGTTAAATCATTCAATATTTATTTTTCATTCTGACTTATTTCACATAGCATTATACATTCCATGTTGTTGCAAATGGCAAGATTTTATTCTTTTGTCATGGCTGAGTAGTATTCCATTGTGTTTCTACGTGTCTGTCTGTCTGTCTATCATCTATCAATCACATCTTCTTTATCCATTCATTCCTCGATGGACACTTAGGTCCTTTCCATATCTTGGCTACTGTAAGTAATGCTACAATGAACATAGGGATATACATATCTTTTCAAATTAGTGTTTTCATATTCTTTGAACAAATACCCACAAGCGAAATAGCTGGATCAGATGGGAGTTCTATTCTTAATTTTTGAGGAATCTTCATATTGTTTTCCATAGTAGCTGCACCTATTTACAGTCCCAACAGTACACATCATTCCAATACCTGATGTCTTTTTGAATTAGCCATTCTAACAGGTGAAAGGTGATATCTCATTGTGGTTTTGATTCGCATTTCCCTAATAGTGATGTTGAACATCTTTTCATGTGCCTATTGGGCATCTGTATGTCTTCACTGGAAAAATGCCTATTCAGATCCTCTGTCCATTTTTTAATTGGGTTGTTTTTTGTTGTTGAGTTGTATGAATTCTTTATAGATTTTGGATATTAACCCCTTATCGGATGTATGACTTGCAAATATCTTCCCCCATTCAGTAGGTTGCCTTTTCGCTTTAATGATCTTATCCTTCACTGTTTGGAAGCTTTTTAGTTTGATGTGGTCTCATTTATTTTTGCTTTTGTTTCCCTTCCATTTGATGATTTCACAAAACCATTGCTAAGACTGATGTCGAGGAGCTTACTGCTCCTGTTTTCTTCTAGGAATTTTACGGTTTCAGTCTCACATTCAAGTCTTTAATTCATTTTGACTAAATTTTTATATGTAGCATTAGTGGTACAGTTTCATTCTTTTGCATGTGACTGTCTCATTTTCCCAGCATCATTTATTGAAGAGACAGTCCTTCCTCCACTGTACATTCTTGACTCCTTTGTCATATATTAATTGTTCATATATGTGTGGGTTTATTTCTGGGCTCTCAGTTCTATTCCATTGGTCCGAGTGTCTGTTTTTGTGCCAATACCATACTGTTTTGATTACTATAGATTTGTAGTATAGTTTGAAACCAGGGAGCATGAACCTCCAGTTTTCTTCTTTCTTGAGACTGCTTTGGCTATTTGGGATCTTCTGTAGTTCATACAAAGTTTAGAATTATTTGTTCTAGCTCTGTGAAATATGCCATTGGAATTTCAACAGGTATTAAACTGAATCTGTAGATTGCTTTGGGTAGTAATGACATAACAATATTAATTCTTCCAATCCGTGAGAATGGAATCTTTCCATTTATCTGTGTCTTCTTCAGTTTCTTTCATCAGTGTCTTACAGTTCTCAGTGTACAGTCTTTTATCTCTTTGGTTAAATTTATTCCTAGGTATTTTATTCTTTTTTGATGCAATTATAAATAGGCTTTTCTTTTTTTTTTTTTTAAGTTTATTGGGGTAATATTGGTTAATACAATTATATAATTTTCAGGTGTACATTATAATTTGACATCTGTATGTTCTATTGTGTGATTACCACCCAAAGTCCAGTTTCCTTCAGCTATCATATATTTGATCCCCTTTACCCACTTCACCCTCCCCCAGCTCCCCTATATTTGACCCCCTTTACCCCGTCTACCTCCTCCCTCCTTACTTACCTCATACTCTCTGGTAACCACTAGTCCATTGTCCATGTCCCTGAGTCTCTGTCTGTCCTGTTCATTTGTCGCTTTTAGGTTTATATCCAACATATGAGTGATATCATGTGATTTTCAACTTTTTCAGTCTGGCTTATTTCGCTTAGCATGATTATCTCGAGGTCCATCCAGGTTGTCACAAATGGCAGTATTTCATCTCTTCTTATGGCTGAGTAATATTCCATTGTATATATGTACCACAGCTTCTTTAGCCAATCATCTATCATAGGACACTTTGGTTGCTTCCATGTCCTGGCCACTGTGAATAGTGATGCTATGAATATCGGTGTGCAAATATCTTTTAGGATATGGGTTTTCAAGTCTTTGGGGCAAATACACAGTAGAGGGATTGCTGGATCATATGGTAGATCAATTCTTAGTTTTTTGAGAAAACTCCATACTGTTTTCCATAGTGTCTGTTCCAATTTGCAGTCCCACCAGCAGTGTATGAGGGTTCCTTTTTCTCTGCATCCTCTCCAACATTTGTTATTATTTGTTCTGTTGATTACAGTTTTTCTAACAGGTGTGAGATGGTGTCTCATTGTGGTTTTCATTTGCATTTCCCT
>NW_011888809.1:1809368-1812278 GCF_000151845.1 Pteropus vampyrus | reverse complement strand
CCTCTCCAACATTTGTTATTATTTGTTCTGTTGATTACAGTTTTTCTAACAGGTGTGAGATGGTGTCTCATTGTGGTTTTCATTTGCATTTCCCTGATAGCTACTGATGTTGAGCATTTTTTCATATATTTGTTGGCCATCTGTATGTCCTCTAGCGAGAAGTGTCTGTTCAGGTCCTCTGCCCATTTTTTGATTGGATCGGTTTTTTTGTTGTTATTGAGTCATATGAATTCGTTGTGTATTTTGGGTATTAGGCCCTTATTAGAGGTGTTGCTTGCAAATATATTTTTCCATTTAGATGGTTGTCTCTTTACCTTAGTGACAATTTCTTTTGCTGAGCAGAAGCTTTTTAGTTTGATGTGGTCCCATTCATGTATTTTTGCTTTTACTTCCCTTGGCTTTGAGGTCAAATTCATAAAATCCTCTTTAAGTCCAAGGTCCTTAAGATTAGTTCCTATGTTTTCTTCTATGCTTTTTATTGACTATGGTCTTATATTCAAGTCCTTAATCCATTTTGAGTTAACTTTGGTGTGTGGTGATAGACAAAAGTCTAGTTTCATTCTTTTGCAGGTGGCCTTCCAATTTTCCCAGCACCATTTATTGAAGAGACTTTCCTTTCTCCACTGTTTTTGGCTTTTTTGTTGAAAATTATTTGCCCATGTAAATATGGGTTTACTTCTGGACTCTCGATTCTGTTCCACTGGTCCATGTGTCTGTTTTGCTGCCAATACCATCCCATTTTGATTATTGTTGCTTTGTAGTATAATCTGAATTCGGGCAGAGTGATATCTCCAGCCTCATTCTTTTTTCTCAGGATGGCTCTGGCAATCCAGGGTCTTTTGTGCTTCCATACAAATTTGATGATTTTTTGTTCTATTCCTTTAAAAAATGCCAATGGGATTTTGATAGGGATTGATTAAATCTGTATAATGCTTTAGGTAATAAGGTCATTTTAGCTATGTTGATTCTTCCAATCCGAGAACACAGACTATCTTTCCATTTCTTTTTATCTTCTTTGATTTCTTTTAATAGGGTCTTATAGTATTCACTATATAGGTCCTTCACATGTTTTGTTCAATTTATTCCTAGGTATTTTATTCTTTTTATTCCAATAAAGGAATTATTTTTTCCACCTCTTTTTCTGATGCCTCATTATTAGAGTATAGGATTTTCGAACGTTGATTTTGTATCCAGAGACTTTACTGTATTTGCTTATTGTTTCTAGTAGTGTTCCTGTGGAGTCTTTAGGGTTTTCTATAGAGAGAATCATGTCATCCACATATAGTGACAGTTTGACTTCTTCATTTCCTATTTGGAAGCCTTTTATATCTTTCTCTTGCCTGACTGCTCTTGCTAGGACCTACAATGTTATATTGAATAAGAGTGGCGATAGTGGACAGCCTTGTCTTGTTCCTGATCTTATAGGGAAGGCTTTTAGTTTTTCATCATTAAGTATAATGTTGGCCAACGGCTTGTCCTATATGGCCTTTATTATGTTAAGGTACTTGCCTCCTATACCGATTTCGTTATGTGTTTTGATCATAAATGGATGCTATATCTTGTCAAAGGCTTTTTCTGCATCTATTGACATGATCACATGATTCTTATTTTTTAATTTATGTGGTGCATTGCATTAATCAATTTGCGTATGTTGAACCATCCCTGTGCCCTTGGGATGAAGCCCACTTGATCGTAGTGTATAATCTTTTTAAATGGGCTTTCCTTAATTTCTGTGATAGTCTGTTATTAGTATATAGAAATGTCACAGATTTAAGTATATCAATTTTGTATCCTGTGTCTTTCCTGAATTCGTGAATACTAACAGTTTTCTTAGTGGTCATTAAGGTTTTCTATATACAGCACATGTCATTTGCAAATAGTGAAAGTTTTACTACTTCCATTCCTATTTGGATTTTTTTTTTTTTTGCCTAATAGTTGTGGCTATGACTTTTGATACTATTCTGACTAAAGTGGCAAGAGCATCTTTGTCTTGTTGCTGACCTTAGAAGAAAAGCTTTCAGCTTTTCACCATTAAGTATGATCGTGTTAGCTGTGGGTTTGTCATATCTGGCCTTTATTATGTTAAGATGCATTTCCCCTATACCCATTTCAAGAGTTTTTACCACAAATAGATGTTGAATCTATTCTTTCGTGTGTCTATTTAGATGATCGTATGATTTCTATCTTTCATCTTGTTAATGTGGTATATTGCATTGATTTGCAGATGTTGAACTATCCTTACATCCCTAGAGTAAATCCCACTTGACTGTGGTATATGATCCTTTTAATGTATTGTTGAATTGGCTAATATTTTGTTGAAGATTTTTGCATCTATGTCCATCAAGGATATTACATGTAACTTTTTTTTTTTTTTTTTTGGTGGTGTCCATTGTCTGGTTTTGCTATCAGGGAAATGCTTGCTTTGTAAATGTATTTGAGTATGTGAAAGTGTTCCTTCCTCTTCAACTTTTTAGAAGAATTTGGAAAAAAAAGGTATTAAATCTTTAGAAGAATTCACCAGTTGGCCATCTGGTCATGAATTTTTATTTGTTGGGAGTTTTTTGATTGATTCAATTTCATTTCTAGTAATCAGTCTATTCAGATTTTCTGTTTCTTCAGATTTAGTTTTGGAAGACCATGTTTATGGAAATTTCTTTCTTTTAAGTTGTCCAATTTGTTGATAGTAGCCTCTTATCCTTTGTATTTCTGGGGTATCAGTTGTAACTTCTCTTTCATTTCTATTTATTTGGGGTCCTCTTTCTTTTTTTGTTAGTCTAGCTAAAGGTTTGTCAGTTTTGTTTATCTTTTCAAACAACTTGCTCTTAGTTTCAATGATCTTTTCTATTGCTTTTTTGGTCTCTATTTCTGCTGACCTTTATTATTTCTTTCCTTCTACTCACTTTGGACTTC
>NW_011888809.1:1784232-1809188 GCF_000151845.1 Pteropus vampyrus | reverse complement strand
TTTTTTTTTCATTCTTCTCGTAATTGATTTCTAGTTTCATACCACTGTGATTGGAAAAGATGCTTGATATGATTTTAATCTTCTTCAATTTGTCGAGACTTTTTTGTGGCTTAACATATGATCTGTCCTGGAGGATGTTCCATGTGCACTTGAGAAGAATGTGTATACTGCTGCTTTTGGATGGAATGTTTTATACATATCTATTAAGTTCATATAGTCTAATGTGTTCATTAAGGCTGATGTTTCCTTATTGATTTTCTGTCTGTTCCTTCTCCCCCAACTCCGTTCGTTATTTCTTAGTTCTCAGGCTTACTTAACTTTCAGTTGCTGGCTAGAGTGGATGTCCCTTAAGACATGATTTTTCAAGCTGTTCTGGAAGCATAAGAGGTTCCGCAAGAGTCTATTCAAAATTTCACTTAAAAAAAGCCATTAACATATGCAAATGTATTATATTCCACAATTTAACACATTAACTTGTCATATTAATTCCCTTGGCTTGGGCACACCCCAGAAATAACTTTTATTCCTATGCACACATGTAGGATTTGAACTTGTGTCATTAATGAGAAAAATTATCTCTCTGTGGTCTTTTAAACAATACAGGCCTATTTATGACCATGTAAGCAACATAGAATAAGCAGATACAATAGTACTTAAGAGTGTGAAGCAGAATATTTTAAAATTTGGATCCTTAGGCTGATAAGAGTAGACTGGGAACCTGGGTTCTGAAACTGGGCAAGTTTGGCTTTGAATAGCTTCCAGTGTGGCCTTGAGCAAGTCACTAAACTTCTCTAAGCCTGTTTTCCGTAAAATGGTGATAACATTATAAAAGACATCCATCTTCTTAAAAGTCCTTTGGTTCTTTCCATTACTGGGAACTTCTCTTTGGCTTTCTTTATAATATTACATAATATCTTGTAATTCCTAACATCTAATATCTTTCCAATTATGCTTCTCAATACCCCAGCCTTCTGCTCTATGTTATTAAGTCTCTCTTCCTGTTCTTTTAGGCACCTCCAACCTCTAGAAGTCTTGTTCATTTCTTACGACGAGGAGCTCAGCTCTTTGCCTCACTTTACAAAGCCATAGTACTTTACCTTGTATCTAAAATTTCATTAGGACACTTCATGAAACGGTGTCCCTGTCCAGCACTGCCATCAGTACAGAGCGCCTGGCAGAAACCCCTCCTTTCCTTGAACCGGATCCCTTTCTCTCACAATGCGCTCTCCTCGCCGGCATCTGTGTGCAGGAGGGAGTAGTGTGGGGATTTGTCGTGTTCTGATATAAACGCCGCATCTCCTTTAAGGGGAAAAACTGCCTTTTAGGTTGCTTTTATACAGAGGATGTTGAAAGTGTGAACCTATACATTTATCCTGATAAAATCTTGCTCTTGACTGTTTTTTTAATCATGGGATCCCATGTTGGTTAGAGTTCACTAGAAAGGGAGGGTTCTGTCAGTAGAAAACATCTGACAACCACTGACTCGGGGCTTTTCTGTTTGCTCCCTTCTAGTCAGAACAGAGTCGGTTTCTTATTTTCTTTTATTTTCCTGTTGAATCACTAAGATGCTGCCTCTCTCTTTAGTACTGATCTTACTAACCTTTTTGTTTTCTCTCATACTCTGAAACCAGCAGAATGTTCACATGCTGAAATGAGGCATGCAGGCACTTCTCACCTTAATTTTTCTCAGTTCTAGCAGGCTTTTACTTTTTCTTTCCTAGTAAAATGCTTTCATGGGCTGTATCTGCTGATTTTATAATTATCACTAACAACTAACTATTTTGGATACAGGGAGAAATAATTTTCCTAAAGTCATAGCATCCTTTAGAACAGTCAACTGATCAGACTTTTAACTGGGTGGTATCACAGGTACATAATACTGATTTAACTAAAATGATGACTTAGATTCTAGATATTTTCCCTCTAAATAAATATAACCTTAACTTCTTTGGAAGACTATTTTAATTATAAATTTTAAAAACATATAAATAAATGCCTAAAGTCTAGAACTATATCCTTCAAGTCAACATGAAAAACAGATTTGTATAATAATTAAGTTCTCAAAAAAAATTAATACAGCATTTTAACAACCTATATGATCTTCTGTATATAGTAGCAATCAGTATTAATTGTAAAATTGCATATCTTGAAAAGTAGTCAAAAATACAAATGTGCCTCTTCAGACAGAAATGTAGAGGGAATAAATTTATAGTAAAAAAGAACATTTCATTATAACTTCACAAATTAAAGAAATAATAATGACACTAGAATATGAGTTTCGCACAGTGGGAATTTTTGTTGGTTCTGTGCTCTGCTATATCCCCAAGTGCCTAGAACAAGGCCTAACACATAGCAGGTGCTCAATAAATATATGATTAATTACTGTTTTAACAACAAAAAAAAAATTCGATTAGAAATTTAAGTAATTAGAAGTGCCCCTGATAGGCAATGGATCAAATGGAAACCAAAAAGCTAGATAAAATTTTGCATTTTGAATTGACCCTAAAAAGAGAATAAATTTAATATTTCTTTTTAGTTTACAAGTGGTTATTATTGTTTTAAAACATAGCCAGACTCTAGATGAGACACAGCAAGTATGTGGCATATTTGAAAATAAAAAGCTTATAATATACCTATCAAATATTATACCAGTCTACAGACCACAACTTTCTCATCCGTGCTTACAATCCTTGGTGTCTATTATTTTCTCATATTCTTTTAGCTGCAAGTAACAGAAAACAAACTCCAACCAACTTAAGCAGGAAACGGAATGGAGATCTACTGGAAGGAGTCTGGGTGCTGATGGGCTTGAAGAACCATCAGTTCAGGGGACCTTGGGGACTAGGAAAAAGGTCTTAGCCATCAGGACTCTCTTTCTGAACGTCTGCTTCTTTCTCTCAAATATTTTCCATAAGGTTGTAATCAAGGTTGCCAGCATCAGCAGACTACTCCTATCTCCCTCTACTGAGAGGAATTTTGTTTTTATAGATTCAGATGGAAAGATCCCAGGGAAGAACGCCAACTGGTTCAGCTTGGGTGACATTCCCATCTCATGGACCAAGCTGTGGCCAGGGAGGAAGGGTGGATCACAGGAGGATTTGGCAGCTTCCCTTTAGAACATATTAGCAGTATGAAGAAGGTACATCAGCTCTCCAAAGTGGACATTCTCAGATGAGAACAAATGTCATTCATAATGCAAACTAAAGCTCCTGTTTGAAGCCTGTAGAGATAGATTGCCTTCTGCGGGCTGGCCCTACAAGGCTTCCACTTTCAAATTCTGGGTTCACAACCATCTGTTACTTAAGGATTCTTGTTGTCCAAAGACTGGTTAACTGAATTATTAAGATCTGTATTATTAAAATGAGATAACAGTTTCATCTGAATTAAAAAGGCAAACATAATATTAGTATCTTTCTTTAAGAGATCAAAACACTTTCATCACAACTTTATAAGGCTAAGACTAGCCTGATGAACCGATGAATAAAAATTTCCTCCGTTTTACCAACTGGAAACTAAAGCCAGATGTTTTATCTAACATCTCAGTTGGTGAGGAACTAGACTGGCTTCTAGACTAATGTGTTTTACATTACAGACCAGTGTCTCAACAAGGAAGCACAACCCACAGAGTAGTGTTTAATATTTGGCTTTACTTTATAAAAATACACAACTTCAATACATATTACACTCTCTATACAAGACATAAACAACTGTTAGATTTAACATTTTCAACGGAAAGCAAACACATGAATTACCTCGTAAGAGCAAAGGGTTTCTTTAGAGACTGCATTCACAGTTGAAAGGACTAATGCTCATGTGAGCAGTCAATGCAGGAAGCTAACCCAAAGTGTCCAACTTTCCAACAAGCCATTTCACCAACAGGGCCTTTATTGCACTGTTTAATATTGCACTGCTTGTTAGACACAATCTGATGTATCCACATCACAGGTTTAAGCTTTTGTTTTCTCTAGAGACGTTTAATGGAAAAACCAATGTACGAACAGTATTAACTGCCTTAGAATTGTGCTAAATACCAATCACAAGAAGTATAAACCTTTCTTCACTTTGCAAAACTTGCAAAGGAAGGTGGTTAGCTGTATTTTGCAGCCAAATTTATTTTCAAAAGTTTTACAAAAACATTGGCAGAGTCATTTAGGTGGAGTGCAGTGGAGAAGGGTGTAACATTCCTGTGCCTACTGAAATTACTTCTAAGAAAGGCACTGTCACTGTCAAGGTCAATGTACATATGGCTCCCCCTTTCTAACTTGAAACTGAAATAACCTCTCTCCCCCTCTAGATTGTGTGAGGAACAGCTACGTCATTACTGATGCTGCAAACTTACTCTGGCTTTCAGAAATTTAGCTGTCTTACCTATGGCTCATTTAACTAACAGTGAATTAGGTACTAGTTGATGGATATAAAGAAATAGCTACCAGAGAATATATTAGAGTAAGTTTCTTCAGGTAAATGTGAGAACAGTGTGCAATCTATAGAATTACAGCAATTTATCTTGGGTAGCAGCACAATACGCCCGAATCTGGACTTTTAAGTTAACAGGTAAACAAAACCAAGGACATATTTATGTAAAGAAATACAATGACAACGCAGAAGTGAAAGGAATGTTGACGGCTGAGAACATCAACTAAAAAGGAGGCACGAAAAGAGAACAGGAACAAAAGGAGGGTGCATTTTAAAGTGCTTAGGTAGGCTGGACGATTAAATGCCTCCAGGGATTGCTAACAAGTTTTAACAGTGTTCATTCTTGATGACTCAGATGTGGAAGGAATGGCTTTTCTTGAACAATAGCAGTTCAAACTTTTTTTTCTTTTTTGAAATACAAGATTCTCTATAAATTTTTTTTTAGCCATTGAAATTAGTCTGCTAGTTACTCTCACTGATATATTTTGAAATACTAACTGGCTGAATAATTTTAATGAGGTTGAACGACAAAGTACATATTTGCACCAATAAATTAATGTGCAGAAGTCTGTAAAGTTTTGTAGGAAGTTAGTACTAAAAAACTTTTCATTGCAGGTCATTCTTCATTATCTTTTGATTCTACTCAAGGATTATGGAAATCAGAAAAATTCTAGGACTCTGAATCTTACTTTTCTTCTTTTCTTTCCTTTACATAAATGAAGTAGTTAGTACACGGCCATCCTTAATATTAATAATGAAGGTGCTGGGAACGGAGTCCCCAGACCTAAGAATCAAGATCAGGCTTAACTTTCATAAGTCACTGATTATGTAAAGATATGAATGAAAAAACTAAAGAACTATTTGTGCTATAATTGTTCACATGCACAACGCAGCTGGTGAGATGACCAACCTAGTGTTTAATAACAGTGATGAAAACTGGCACCAGCTTTTTATACAGGGCCACATACTCAGTGAGTTGTCATGTCAATTTGCACGATCCCTCATTCACTCCTAAAGTCTGTTGCAAGAACAGGTTAATCACTATAGACATGATGAATGCCTTAAGCAAAATTTAGATACAGAATAACTTTGGGTTGGAGTTCTGCAGTCTCAGGAGCTAGTTAAAATGAAAAGGCCAGAAAAAAATCCCGTAAGAAATCATATCTCAGATCTCAATTCATAAAAAAGAACATTTTCAGTATCACTAAGATGAAAACTCATATTAGAAAACAATGCTCTGGTTTCCTAACAACAGGCTCGATGCAGCCCAAGTGCAGCCACACAAAGCGAAGCTGCTTGGGAAAGGGTGAGAACCCAGAAGACTGCAGTGGGCTTAAATTAAACAAAAGTGGCTTTTCTTCTTAGGTGATAAGGTATGCTAACAGGCGATCAATGTGGGATCGCTGTTTAAAACTCACAGACAGTAATGTTTTATGTCCTTGAAAGCCCCCATCAGTGCAGAGTCGTCACAGGGAAAATTATGGGTGCCATAACGAGTGATGATGTCACGAGTCACGCAGTAAGAAAGGTTCTACAAGCTCTGAAAGAAAGGCCAGTCCTAACGTTTGTTCTTCATCCACCCTTGGAGCTTCAGGAGGAGACGATGGCAAGAGGATGCATTTTTTTATGTGAAATTAATTTTCATAAAATGTAGTTTAAAAATATTACTATTCAGAAATTTAGAACACAAGCAAAATTACGGAGATTCCTCCCACACAGGTTTTAAGGCCTCTCCCTCCATCACTACCCCGAGGATCCATTCTTGTTTCTGGTCAACCAGGCCCGGGTCAAGGCTTGTAAGGGAGGACTGAGAAGGCAGTGGCTGGAAACCAGGGTTTCGAGAAGAGAGAAATGATGCAGATGTAGTGTATAAAAAATAAAAACAAGAAGGGAGAGAAGAAGAGAGAAAAAAGAGGGAACCAACATTGAAGAGGAAGCAAAGAGGAGGCCTCACTTGTTGGAAAAGCACCCTGGTCTTTCCCATCTGTCTGTGGTAAATGATGCAGAAACAAGAAAATGCATCAGTCTCATGTGGGGGCTCTCCTAGGGCACCAAAAGTGCCTCAGCCAGGCTGACCGTGCGTGACTGGGGATGTGTGCACAATCTAGTGTGACCTGCCACCACTCTTTCTTGGGTCTGATTCTTGATGCCTAGGTGATGACACTCCCTACAGCAACCAGCAAACCATTTCCACAGCAAGAGAAAGGTCTTAGATCCAGGGGCAGGACTAACAGCAGCCAGTGTACCCAGAAGTTGTGGCTGCCGTTGCCTTTACTCTCTTAGGACTGGCTTGTCCCTCCCCCTGGTGGTTGGAGAAGGCCAACGGCGTGAATGTCATAAAAGGGCTGCTGATTTCAGAACTGCATTGCCTTGCAGCACAAACTTCCAAAGGGCTACTAAGAGTTCATTAATTCTAGGCTGATGGTTAAAATACCACCTACGGAACTCATTCTAAAAGGAGCAATTTGCTTGTGAGGTCACGCCAAACTTTCAGGGGTTTTGCTATGTCTGCCTCTGTTTTTGTCATTTTCTTTTCTGATGATGAATTTTAAAAAAGGAAGAAAAGACAAAGCGAAAGAGTCTTCTTGTCCTTCCTCCCTCTAGAAATCTAATGGACTTCCCTGAATGAAGTGCCTAAAGGAGCTTACGAATGAATCAGAAAAAAAATTCAATTTGGAAATATGAAATGAACTATGGTGTATAAGTGATGCTTGGTTCTCTTCACTTCATCTCTCTACGAAATGGTAACAGGCACCCAAATTACCAATTTCCAAATAACACACGAGTGGAAAAAGCAATAAAATTTTGTGGAGGAAAAAAATCTATGTTGACTATTTTACCTCTAGGGAAAGTCTGTTTGTACTTGAGGCCCACGCTTGTCTTTTTCTACTTTCTACTTGATGTTTTTCAGGAGGGCTGTCCGGGCATTCACAACTGCTTTGAAGGCATCTTCACTACCGGGCGCCACACATTTGTCAGGGTGAAGCAGCACCGCGAGTTTCCGATACGCTTTGTTGACTTCATCCCTACGAAAAGCAGCAAAGGTCGACGTCAGCAACAGGGCCAGACCCGCGCACGCGCACTGCATTTAGCTGTTTGGATAATGTAACGGCTCTCACAGTTAAGCGTATCCCAAATAATTACCACCCTTTCCAAGGGTGAGACTACAGGACTAGGAAACAAACAATAAACAAATAAATCGTATTTAACATACGAGTAGAAAAAATATGGTGCAAGTGAGTATATAAATACTAAGAAAACACTTAGTAAAAGAATGATCCGGCGAATAGAGACAGTACTTGGCAGCGAGCAGACTCTCAGCGAACCTTTGCTGACAGCAGTGAGGATATGGGGTGATCAGAGAAGGCCCCCCGGAGTAGGGTTAGGAAAGGTGGGTCTTGGGGATTAACACGGGAGTGGGGACATACAGGGCGACTGGGAGAGAACTGGCAGAGGCTAGGAACAGAGCACGGACATGGCGTGTTGTTCCCAGGAAACTGCTGGGAAGTACAAAGAAAGGAAGTTGGCCATGGAGCAGGGGTCAGTAAGTTAAAGGCCATAAAGGCAAAACAACAACATAAAACAACATAAAAATTGGATTTGATAAACAATAATAGTAGGTGTTTCATGACAAAATGGTGCTAGGAAAGATGTTTCTTTAAGTTGGGAGGCAGGTAGAAGGTTGTTACCATAACCCAAGCATGGCCATAAGAGTTTAGATTACAGTGTTTGTGGAAGGGAAGATAAAAGATACAATATAAAGAAAGAATTGGCAGAAGCAGATAATGAGCTAGATATACAGGTAGATAAAAGAAAAAAGACTGACATGAATTCTGGGGTCACGGGGAATTTGAGGCCCTGGGAAGATGGTGACGCCAATGACCAAAAAAGGGACTTGGAAAGAAGTACCTGAGAGTCACATACACTGAGCTCCCTGAGGCCAAAAAAATCAAGAGAGAATATTATCCAGAGAGGAAATGACTAACAATGAGCATTTTTCCAAAGACCTTCTAAGCTCCTCAACAAGCAGGGACTGGTTGGGGAGGGGCCTGGGGACCACTTGACTCTGTTCTTTATTATCTTCAGGCACCTGTGAGACTTCTAAAGATCCAACCACTCCCCTGGTCAGAGTCTGCCTCTGTCTCTACCAGATGGTTTTATTTTCCACCATTCTTTTGTAATTCATGGTTCCAGTTATCCTATAAGCCTGGATATGGTACTTTCCCAAATGCCCTAGCTTCTCTCCTTTATTTTTCATTGGAACAATTTCTAGTTTGGCTCCCCAGATTAGGGAGATGTCTTGGGTGTGACAGAAAGTCTTATGTGTCAACTTGGAGAGACTGAGGTCATAGGACCATGTTAATAGTTCTCCATGTCTTAAGCATACGTTCTAAGGCTTTTTCTGTTTTCCGCTCTTAGAAGAGTCCTTCTGAATTTTGTTTTAAACTTGCATGTAGCTTTTCTACATAGATAAATTTGATATTAGCTAACAAGAGTTACATTCTCCCTAAAAGACTGTCTTTGAGGCAGGCACAGCTTCCTCTCCCTTCTCCATGAGTGACTCCTGGGCAGGGCTCCTGTAGCCGCCGTTTCCTGAGGGAACACGTCCATAGGGGGTTAGTAATGAGGCTTGTTCCTCTGCATTAAGAATTCTGGATAGCAGGAGAGACTTTCAAAGGAAATTTCTGGAGAAACAAGACTGAGTCAAGTGTGTAAGAAATATACTAATTCTACTGAAGATGAAGATTTTCTTAAAGTTCAAGAATGGTAAACACAGTTAGCACTGAACAAACATTAAAACTCTCTATAACTTAAAAAAAAAAATGTTTTTAGGTTATGCCCACATGTGCTCAATGCCATACAAAATAAGTTAGATAGACCCAGAGGAAAAAAGGTAAGAAAAATACATGTTTGTACTGCTTAAGGATATGGATTATGGAGGTTCTGTAAATTTTGATGATTCCAATTAGCCACAGTGAGTAAATAAGGAACCAAAGTTTCTTTTTTCCTTAATAAACACTGTTCTAAGTTAATTAATAAGTACAGTGATAGTTTCTTGGTTTCAGAGCCAGTATCCCATGTAGATGAAATGGAAGAATTGAGAATGAGGCCATGGAAGTCAAAAAGGACATTTAAAAGATACCAATGAACATGGTGCTATATACATGAGGTCATCTTCATTCCCTCATCTGTTTAAAGTATGCTCAGTCATGCCTGGCCCGTCAAGGATGACCAATAACTGTCTTCCTCTTCCCCTTCCCTCTTTCCTCCTTGATTTAAAGATAAGCTATGAGACCGAAACAGAGAAGAGATACTTAATGCTCTTATGCTGACAAGGTAAATTCAAGATGTACTTTTTTCTTTTGTGGGAATCAAGGTGAAAAAGTAGAAAGGGAGAAACATGGAGAGGAAAGCTATCGTGCAAAATAAAAAGATCTAAGAACGCTTCTAAATTATAATATGCAAAGTAAGAGTAGTGGTATATGGTAAGAAGTTATGTAACCCTTGAAAGTTAAGAGGACATCCCAAGAGTTCTCATCACAAGGTCAAATCTTTTTTTCTCTATGAGATGATGGATATTAACTAAATTTGTGGTAACCATTTCACAGTGTATGCAAATCAAAACATTAGGTTGTACACCTTAAACTTATAGAGCTGTACGTCAATTATATTTCAATAAAACTGTAATAAAAGGTATCTAACCATACTAAGCAATGATTTATTCTTGCACAAGCAACAAAGAGTAGTGATTGCATTTCTTTTTCTCCCAAATAATTCTTTTGGCTAAAATAAAATAATTTAACGTTAAGTACACACAAATGAAGAACTAACAAGATTTTTTGAGAGAGACATAAAGACAAACAGGTAGATAGTAGTAAAATTGGGGTCAAGAACCAATTCTACTACTAACTCCTTAGGTTACTAAATGTGTTTAGTTTCACTGAGTCCCAGTTTTCCCACCTATAAAATTGAACAAGTTGATTACTAACATTCTTTCCTCCTCTAAGCTTCTATGATTTAAGAATTCTCTTCTGTAAGGTATTTTTTTAAGGTTACATTAGTTTCAAGGCTCTTATTCAACAAAAGCAGAGCATATAATTTCAGAAAGTATTCATGTACGTACACCACATAGTTCCCACATCAGGCGACTGATATTAACTAAACATCAAAGATCAGTGAAAGAGCATTGTTAAGTAATCTAATCTATTTCCACACATTTTCATGCTTCTACCCAATTATAAGATATAATGCACCTATAATTTTGATGATTGAGTCTTCCTCTATAATAGAACTCAGCACTAACATCCTAGAACACTGCTTACCTTGAGGCTCCAGGTTTGACTCCCAACATGTCCCAACTGTCTTTACTATTTCGAATTCTGCGAATGGTGTCTGCTTGTTCTTTGGTGAAACTAGCACTGCTATTTGTGACAGGACGTTTCCCACCATTTTCACATAAATCAACTATGGATGAGTAAAAGGTCTGCAAAAAGAAAACACGTCCCAGAGTAGAACTGATTTTGTGAAAATATAAATTCCTTTTAAGCATCAACTTAAAGAATTTCAATGTTGTCCAATAACTCTTAAAATTCATAAAAAGCAATTATTTCAAAGAGGTAATGAAAAATATGATCAAAGAATTCAAAGAAAATATACTCTCAATGAGTAACAGATAGAGAACTCAGTAGAGAGCTAAGAACAAAATAAACAAATGCAAATTCTACAACTGAAAAGTACTGAATTAAAAAATTCACTCCATGGATTTAACAGCAGATTGAAGTCAGAGCAATAGAGACTATGTGATCCGAAAAACAAGAAAAAATGAAATAAAAATAAACATAGCCTCAAGGACTACAGGACAAAATCAAATGGTCTAATATATATGTAGCTGGAGTCCCAAAAAGAAAAGAGTGAGAATAGGCATATATATGTAAAAAAAGAAATACTCCCCAAATTTGATGAAAAACACATGCCTACCAATCTGAGAAACTCAACAAATCCTAAGAAGGATAAATATAAAGAGAACCACATCTAGGGACATAGCACAATTGCTGGAAACCAAAGAAAGATAAAGAGAAACTCTTGAAAGTAGCTGGAGGGAAAAAAAGACACATTACATACCAAAGAATAAGAGTAAGAATGACAGCTAACATCTCATCACAGACGCAATAAGAGGCCAAAAGAGAATGGACTAACATCTTTAAAGTGCTGATTTAACCTGTAACTGTTATTATTCACAACTCTTGAATAAATCACTACTAATCTTAGGTGTCCTTTTATCTGAAATGAGATTAATGCCTGCCACATATTAAGAGTCTCAAATGAGATAAACGCCTCCAGAATTATAAAATACCATTCAAATGGTTAAGTATTATTATTGCACATATATAGGTACAAACTCACACAGGTCTATGTACTCAAAAGAATACAAACATGGCAAACTGATATCGACCTTATTTAGTCTTGAAATAGAAGCTACTGATGCCCAACTTAGCCTGTCAGCCAAGGATGAAGCCTGTCTTCTAACAGGTGGGGTGACAGCTTGTGAGAAGGAAATTCAGCATAAAAGATTCAATAAAATCCCACTCAATAATTAAGAACAACTCTTTATAGTATAGCTACATTATTTGAAATTCTAAAAATTCCTAAAATATCTGATATATTCATAAGAAAAAATGCATTATTCATGCCACCCCTTACTTCCAAATGTACCTATAATTAAGATTTGACTTGACTTCATAACTTATTGTTTAAATAGCTTCCCCTCCTCAAAATTATTCAAGATTAGTTAAGTTCTAAAAAGTGACCATCTATTCATGTTGCAATGTGAGTACATCCTTCTATTGCTTACTAAATTGGTGAGACCTAATTTTTATGTGTGGCTAGATTCTGCAATGATAGTCTCCTATTCTCTAATTGTACCCCCATGGGCTACAATATAGGATTCTATTAGGTATAGCAAGGCAATTCTGCCAAAGCAATGCTTCCGTTTGATTATGCATACAAATGTAATCAAGGGTAGTTTTGAAGAAAATCTTTGTCCTACTTATAAGTAAGTGTATAATAACCATTGTTAAACTTGATAATCATTGGAATCACCTAGAGAGTTTTTTCAAAATGTATATATTCCTAGCTCCAGCACATTAAGCTTCCAGTAGGTTTGGAACCCAACAATCTGTATTTTGAAGAATTTCTCCAGGTAATTCTCATGATTGGCCAGGTCTCATCTAAAATAGACAGCAGACAGGTACCACACATATGCACACACTCATATTCATATCTTTCTCTTTCTTTCTCACCAGCTTCTGAAAAGAGCTTATTCTAATGAGAAATCCCTATTATTTTTCGGCTTTTTGTAATTTACACTAAAATTTGGCATGGGCAGCCTTGACACAAACTCTAAAACGACAAAATGCTAGGTTACCTGGAACATTTCATTAATTCCTTCTCCAGTTTGTGCTGAAGTTTCAAAGTACAGGAACCCTTTGCTTTCGGCCCAAAGACGCCCTTCGCTTTCATCGACACAGCGGTGCTTGGTACAATCAATCTGAAATAGTAAATGGAGGGATAGAGAAGATTCCAACCGTGTCCCAAGGAATTCTTCGTCAATCTTTTACTTAGGCAAATACTATTCTTAAATGAACCCCAGCACTAGTACAGAAAATTACCAGGACCGAAAGGACAAAGATTTACTAATAATTGAACGTGGATTGATTTTCTGTGGCAACAAGTGCCTATTACCACACTACACTTCATCCCTTAACTGCCACTATTCACCTCTGTGACAAAGTTGGTTTCACGATGAATATTTGCCACACTCAAGGGGCTATGGTCTGCTTTTCATATCTTTCTATAGTAGACATTTCACCTAATAATTGCCCCTCCTCCAAGCAGGTCAGAGTATAATAATTAGGATTCACCTCTCCTGTTCGGTCAGCAATACCGTTCCCCAAGTTTGGCACCAGAAACGAAAATGGATAAAAATCCTGATATATCAACTTTTATTTTCTTAGGGGCATATGATTTTAAAAGTTGGTGATTCTGAAATTACCGAATAAGGAATTTTTCTTTTTATTTGTTCTCCCAAACTCAGAGCCACGCTCTTCCCATAATAAATCTAGAAAGTTGAGCATACCATTTCCAAAGCAGTTACCTTGTTGGCACACACTACAAATACAATATTTTCCATGTTTCCGTGAGGTCCAAGATCTTGCTTCATTTCTGCCAGCCATGCATCGAGGGCATCAAAGGAGTCTTTCTGCCCAACATCATAGACCAGTATCACACCTTGTGTGTCCTTGTAAAACTCATTACGAACCTTCGCATAAAAGAGCAGAGGCACAAAATCTGAAATAGCAAGCTGGGGAGTTTTGTAATCTCATAACAATATATCTCACAGTCATTAACTTAGCAAACTTTTGTGTTTTCACAGTATTTGCTGTTGTATCTTAGTATCTGGTGGTTTTGGGGGGACTTTCTATACAATCAAAGTAACATGACCAAAAAAAATGTGTTGGTATCGAAAGACATTATGGAAACAACAGCTTCCTGCCCCTCTTCACCTCCAGGGCCACTCCCCGGAGGCAATCAATCTTAATTGTTGTTAGTAGATCTTAAAAGAACACAAATTATATAAAGTTCTTCATAGGATGAA
Source organism: Pteropus vampyrus (assembly GCF_000151845.1). Lineage (NCBI taxonomy): Eukaryota > Metazoa > Chordata > Mammalia > Chiroptera > Pteropodidae > Pteropus > Pteropus vampyrus. The sequence continues at coordinate 1,795,117 of NW_011888809.1, read as the reverse complement.
CTTCAATGGTGAAAAGAACTTAAGGCAAAAATGACACAAATATCGGCAATAGGTATAGCAATTTATAGATCATATTCCAAAGCTGGCTTTCCCCAGGATGCTAGGGAGAGAGCTTCCCTGTAACTCTGGGGTCTGCGCACCAACTTCAGAACTCCAAATTCAAAGCCTCTTTGTAGCGTAGTGGAAAAGAGCACAGGCTCTGGAGCTAGATCTGGTTTACACTCACTAGCTGTGTGATCTTGGGCAAGTCACTTAACCTCACTCTGTCTGTTTCCTCATCTGTAAAATGGGGCTAATACTACGTACTCCATAGAGTTATTGTGAAGATTAAATGAGAGAATGAAGGCAAAGCACCTACGTGGTACCTGGAAAACAATGTATAAGCACCTTCTCCCTTCCTTCCTTGCATTCATTCTGATCGTCCTTCTTTGATGTTTTCATTAGAAATGGCAACTCACCTGTGGGGCATATCTGCAGTTCTGAGAAGAAGCAGCATGAAGTACAGGGCACACTAAGGTTGAATGGGTAAGAAGCATCGCTGACAGATTTGGGGTTTCAGTAACAGAGGCCATGTATTATACATTCTTTTCAAAGAATTCCAGTATATATTCAGACTCACGCTGGATATGTAGTAAAATAAAGACATCTTATACACATCAGGTATAAAGTATCTATAGTTTTCTAAGCATAGATACCTGGACCAGGAATGTAAGGACCTGTTATTCTGCAGAAACATAAGAAGCTATCCCCTAAAACTAAAACCAACAAAATCGAAAGAATTTTAAGTGAAGACCAGGAGTCTTCCACTCCTCAGTGTTCATGGTCGTTAGCCCCCCTGCAGTAGTAAAAATGGGGCCCTCTCTTCTCTCCTGAAACTCTTACTGCTTTGGCTCCCATACACCACATACCGCAGGTTCTTAACTGATCTCTCTTCCACCATCTCCTCCTCTCCTCCCCGCTGCTCCCACTCCAGCCTGCCACCGTAATCCCCCAGATCCTGTCTGGGCACTCTTCCTTTTTCCTTCCCCCCGACTGAGCAAAATCAACCACCCTTTCATCTGCACTTCCAGACCTGCATTTCCAATTAGCTCTAGACTCTTCCAGCTGAATGTCCTATTGGAATCGCAGGTTCAATACATGCAACAGGAAACCCTCTTATTCCTACCTAAACTCTTCCTGCTCATAAACTTTTAGTGATGAAAGGAGCACACCAGTCTCAGTCATTTGGGTTGGGTTGAAAGCCTGGTGTTAACCTCTGCTGCTTTCTTCTCCCTTTGCTTGTGGAAGTCACCTCTATCATATTTCTTACACCTGTCACTTCCTTGCCATTTTCATTGCTAACATTGTCTTGACTTAACTATTGCAAGTCTTCTGTCTCCCTAGCAACATTATACACTCTGCATATTTATCTTTTTAAAGCCCCAGTTCAAAAGTCTGTTGTTTCCCCACTGCCAAATTCCCAAAGTTCACACTCTTTGTGTTAAATTGATATTAAAAGTTTCTGATCGGTCCTCCACCAACTTCTTAGTCTCGTCCTCCTCTTTCTCCCTGTACTTCAAACTGGGTCATCTCTTATTCCCCAAACCTGCCCTATGCTTTCATAACTCCATTTGGAAACAGAGACCTTTATCTTCAATCTCTCAAGGTCTAGCTATAACACTGTATCTTTCACGTAGTTTTTTTCTGCCCTGTTCCTCATCATCTTACTCCTTACTCCTGACAAACAGAATGTAATCTCTATATCCTCTAATACCACAGCATTTTGTACTTCTAATAGAGCTCATATCACTTCCCATCTAGTTTTGTAGTTACAGCACAACCAGCTGTCTTCCCCACTAGACTGTAAGCAATGGGAAGGCATGCATCTTGATGCACCATCTTTGTGTCATCCACTGGGCCTAGAAGGTATAAACATCTAAGACATATTTGTTTAATCAAATGGCTAAATGTGCTATGGTAGAGAATAGAAATAGAAGCCAAATGGGGAAAAGAATTTCAAAACACAGATCATGGTGTCCAGAGGGATATTTGCATGCAGAAAAAAAGACTTAAGCAATCTCAATGGATTTCTCTTTCAAAGGACTCAAGTTCAAGTCTGGGCTCAGCAACAGGTTATAGATGTAATCTTGAGTAAGTGATTTTATTAGCTCAAGCCTTAGTTTCCTCATCTGTAAAATGAAAGTAGATGTCTCAATAATCACCTACAACTCTATTATTTTGTCTCCCCAAACAGCTTTCTAATGTTAGAAGACTTGCTTCATCCAAAGTTTAATTAAATAGGATGCTAAGGGACCTATGATTATTTAATTCTTAAAGAGAAATGGCAAACTTTTTAGCCTGTAGGTTAGAAAAAATGGTTAGTTTACTATCATTCAGGCCTCAGAGAGTTTCTACAGCCCCTCTAACACATATCAATACACCAGTGGAAGAGAGACTGGTGGTAAGAGACAGGCTCCACCATTCCCTCAGCGGTCCTCTCTTGGACAGTTCCCTCTGAGACTGTGGTCTCATATACTAAGCAGACTGTCCTTTCTCAGCAGGTCCTTTGAACACAGCTGTCAAGAGGATTGGTGACAGCGGAAGTTTCGATGCAGGGCAGGCAACAAGAATTTGAGGAAGCCAGAGATCGTGAGAATGGCTGTGTGTGCTTCACGAGGTCTATGCTGAGCAAACGGATACACTTGGTTAATTTGGGAGCTTAGAAAGATGATGACGGCTTTGGTCTTGTCAAAAGGAAGGTTTGAGCTACAGACAGCAAATATTTGACAAAAAAAAAAGGAGAGATCAAGGCTATTTCAGAAAAAAGTTACTTCAGAAGTAATGATTTCAAGGAGCTTCTATTAATTATACTTCTATTTTTTATGAGCTGCTGGAAAAAAAAGCTATTGCGATTTCAGGTTGCATTAGTAAGAGTGTAGTGTCTAATGACGGAAAATAACAAAACACTCAGTATTTTTCACTAGTTAGACAATCTCTGGAAAGTCGTGTTCAGTTCTCAGCTCCCCATCACCTAACTAGAACTTATCCACAATGGATGCTGATAGTCTAGCTGTGGCAGGGATAAAAAATGTTTTCCCTGGAAAGGAGCAGATTAACAAATATTAGGAAGGATCTCTTGTAGAAGAACAGATTCAGTCTCTGTTGCATCAAAAACATAGTGAAATCAGTGGCAAAAGTCACAGGAAGGCAGCCTTCATAAGGGAGAAGTTAATCTAGAGTTTTTAACTCTGTAAAGTACTGACTTGTGAAGCAGTGAGAACCCATCATTACAGATATTCACATTCTCCAAACGCTTACAGTCTGCACTACTTAAAAGTGTCCTGTGTATTATTATATTGTCCCCTGATTCCCAAAAACCTACATAACTCTTGCTTATCCATCAGCGCTCAGTTTAAATGTTGCTTCCTTCAAGGGCACTTCCTGACCTCTCAGATAAGCTAGGTCTGGGTTTTAAGTACTCCCAAGCATTCTGTCATATGTTTAACATGTGTCTTCTTTCACATATTTATGTCTCATGAGAAAAGGATCTCTGTATTTCAAGTGTCCAGTATAGAAACTGGCATACTGGTATCTGGAGAATGAATGATGGCCATCAGTCAAGAATGCTGCAGATAGAAATCCTAAAATGGGCAGGGGTCTAGACCACATTAATTCTCAGGCATCTTCTAACTCTCCATTTACATGATTTGGCATAATCTAAGATTTATGTTAGCGTTTCTGAAAGTTAGAATGTATGTCAAACTTGTGGTCACCTAGAATCTCCATGCTTTTTTCACCAACAATATTCTATACTTGTGAAGTTCATTCAACTCACCATAAGGCTTCACATTTAAAAGAAATTTATTTTACCTAAATATTTGGGTATATTCACAAGATGGAAGATTACACAGCCATTGGAAGCCATGTTTCCTCTGGGAAGATGAAACTGATGTACTTTCCCTATTCTTCCTGCTAAATACAAGTAAAATTCTGCACATTATATATAAAACTTATATAAGATGACTCTGGAAAGTGGAGAGAAGGTAGACAAGCTAGGAACCTCGCAACCTGAGGAAGGACAGACACCAGGTAAGTTTCCTGGGCTTTCTTTTACCTCGTATGTCCAAGACTCGAAGCTGAGGAAGTACAACTTGGAAATGCCCATGTGTGCAGAGAAATAAAAGCCGAATAGCAGCTTATTCTTTTTAGACAAAGGACCAGGAGAGGGGCAGCCTCACGAGACAATAACCACTCTACTCCGGCCAGACACCTCAAAAAAACTCTGTCTTTCCGCCCCTACCCATTCAAGCAAAGGCTGAGTGGAAATTTTAGAAAAATCAATTACTGAAAAGTACAATAACCAAAAATACATTTACTTTATTTTTACATATGATTTGAATATTGGTTGTTTCAGATAATTCAGGATCTTTCCCTAAACCACTGACAATACTGGATATAGGTTTTCTCAAAAAAAGGCTTTCTTACCTCATAGAAGAAGGGATGTCCAGCCATATCAAAGATGTTAACTTTGATTTCTCTGTCTCTGACTTGTACCCTGAAGTGTTCGAATGGAAAAAATCCCAAAGGTCATGGTTTCTGTATTCACATTAATATCATTTATGTCACTTATAAATATTGAAAGGGTATGTGTATGAAATTTAAAAGAGGCTTCTTAGTGCCACTTCTTGATTCCAGATAATCTTTACAACAGAAGCTGGAAACTTGGCAGAGAATCCTGCCTCCTTAATAACACTGAATCCACTTGGAATAAGCACGTTCATTTACCTTCAATTTACCTCAACACGCTCAGTCTACACCCCTTAATGAACAAATGGTGACCATTATTATGGAACTAAGAAAAACTGATTTGAGACAAGTAGGAGTGAGATGAAGGAAAACAATGTTTTATTTCCCTTAGTAAGACATCTTAATTATTACTAGTTATGCTTGGTTATCATGTAGAACAACAACAAAGATGCATATTATTAACAACGTTTGTTTAATTTTCTTGTGATCTTCATTTGAGCAATAGCATTAGTGAAACTGTTTTCAGAAATTTGAAAATGAAAAAAACAAACAAAAAAAATAACCATTCATATTAGAATTAACTACTGTTAACATCATAGCATATTTATTTCTAGTCTTTTTTTAATGAAAAATCACTACTGAAAAATGAATGAATAAAACATTATAAGTAATTCAAACATTAAAGAAAAATACAAAGATGAAAGTTTAAAACGTATCCCAAATCCTACCACCCAGAAAAACTTTCATTAATATAGATGAACATCACTGCAGACTTTCTTCTATGCATAGATTAAGACTAATAAACAAGTATTTTAATAAAAATAGGATTATCCTACTTTAAAATAAAAGCATAAAAGCATAAAATTTACATTTTATTGCATTTAACAACAAAGAAGACACTAAAATGAACTGAGAGAAATTATTGAGCTTTAGATATAAATGTGTCCTTACTACGGAAATGTCATTTCCTAAAATATTCCTCTAAGGTTAAAGAAGAGATAATTAACAATAAATTAACTAGTCTTTTTTTTTTTTTTTTTAAGTAACGTATTTCAGTTTTAGACAGCACTGATATGACTCCCTCCTGTGGAATATGAAGACATCAGCACTTGCTCTCATTGTCCCTATGCTATCTTCTGGTTTATTTATTATTGTTACTCTCTGTCCAGATTTATAACAACCACTCTCAGTTCTGAAACCATAATTCCCACAGTTGTTTTATATTACTCGTATATTTAAATCAAACTAACCACTACTAATATTCTTATCATGATTTCTTCACTGCTAAATTCTCTACCATATTTCATCATGTCTAAGATGCACATTTGTGGAATCAGGATCCACCTGATAAAAGACTGTGAGAACAGCAAAACAAAACAAAATAATAACAGAGTTTGAGAGCATCTGGAGAAGATCCAACATAATAATTTATATTAGAAAATTTTACCTTAAAGAGATAGCATCTAAGGGATGGAACTGAAGACTGTGAAATCAGGAAGTAACACAAATGTGCTCACACATTGAAACTCAAAAAGAAGTCCATTTAATTCAGAAGCCAGACAGAGAAAATTACATCAAGAAAAATGACAATTCATCTCCTCGAGGCAGTGCTTCCCTGAGCTGCAGCCTGAAGACCACCTGCGTAATCATGGGGAGGGGGGCTGTTAGAAATGCAGATTCCGGTGCCCCACCTCAGACCAGCGAGTCAGAATCAAAGGGGGTGGGTCCTAGGAATCTGCATTTTGACAAACTACAAGTAATTCTTAAGCATACTGAAATTTGAGCTTCACCATATTGAAAACAGGAAGGATGAAATGGGCATCTATTGTTTTGATGGGCCAAAGGACTTCCCCCTCTTTCTTCTCCCAGTGTGGTTCAAATGGGCTCTGCTGTCTTGTTAGTGATTCCACTCTGCTGGCGACAGCTGAGTTGCAGAAAGGCGCCTGTCTCCACCTGACAATCGAAACCTTTTCCGGGATTTTTAAACTTGAAATACTAATTGTGGTCCCTCTCTGAAAATAAAATTTATGATGTGAGCCTGAGAGCTGCTGGCAGCTGTGTAGAGAAAGCCAAAAGGTAGAGAGAGAGATGTAGTGAAATGATCTGGCTATATTCTGTCCCTGGTTCAAGCCATCTCTGAGGCTCAGCTACATCTTTGTAATTGGATTATGTGAATTGGTTGATGTCCCTATTTCTTTTTTCTCGCTTGGATCGGTTTGAGTTGGGGTTCTGTCAGTTATATCCTCCAGACTCACCATGGGACAACTATCTTTTCCAAAAAAAGTTTCAGCCAGAAACAGAATAGTCTGTTGAAAAAACAAACCACAGTTCTGTGGCATAATATGATGATTCTCATTTCTTAGATGAATAAACTAGCTATTTATATGATTCAAAACAAAACTGCCTTAAGAATATTCTACCATATCACTGATGACATCGTGTGACCTGAAGTATAGATACACTCCACCACTATTGTCAGCCTTCTTGAATGTTGCTCTCATATTCTAATCTTGCAGACTTCCTTTTTAGATATATTTATCTTACCTAACAATAAATATTTATTGAGTATCTACTATGTACATACACCATGCTGGGCACTTGAAATAATTTATGTCAATAGGCCCTTTTTCATGGAGCTTATAATCTAGCAAGAGACATTAAATACATACAAATAATAAAAATAACAAGGCAATTTATGATAAATACTACAACTAGCAGGGCATTTCGATGTATCTTTCATTTGCAACCAAAGAGTCCTGACTGATAAAGGAAGTGTTCAGGAGGCTTATGGGAACAGGAGTATTTTACAGCTTGAAAAGACTGATGGATGAAGACATGAGGGAAAAGGCCATGTCAGGTGGACAGAATGAATAATGGCACAGAGATAGGAAAGTATGACGGCAGTTCAGTGTGGATGGAGAGGAAAGTGTGTAAAGGAATGTAAGAGTGAGCACCTGAGATTCCGCCTTTAGCGAGTGTGTTGTCTACTTCTGTTCTACTCTTTGGCAGTATTATTTCCTGTAATATAACCCTATCTCCCCAAGCTCGACCCATCCTTGATTTAGCTCCAAATAACTCTCCAATTATATTTAATTTCACTCTTCTAAGATCATTTTTGATAGAATCCAATAGGCTATAAATATCATAAACTAATAAAGTCCACTGATAGAAAATTTTCCATGTAATATTTAAACTTTTCAGAGAGAATATTTCAAAATGTTCTAAAAACACATCTGCTAATAGGACCTCCTTCTATAGAAACATTTCCTGAAAAGTGACACCTGCCAGTTAGGCTATGTGTTGACGTGCTCATGCAGACCAAACGCAAGGCCTGGTGAAAAGAACACGCTTGGTGATGAACGAATGACATGATGTCTACATATCTGTAAGGATCTCTTATTACTATTCTTTCCCAATTTATCTTCAGAATCTCTATGCCAGTATAGATAATTTTGGAAGCGTTCTGAACTACTATGTAATTTCCAAGTCTAAAGAAATAATATACTTACTTTGTGACTCCATAGTCGATTCCAATTGTTGCAAGGTATTTGGACACAAATCTTTTCTCACAGTATCGCTTTATAATACAGCTCTAGAAAGGTGAAAATACATGCTTTTAGTAAATATACTGTGGGAACATATACAACCTAAGCACCTCCCTCCCAAGACCAGATCCACAGTGCAACTATCTACTAGTTTCTACTTAGATGACTTGCTCTTACCTCAAATTCAACAAGTCCAAAAACAAACTAATCCTATACATGAAAACAACTCATCCTGCTGACATCCTAGTTCTATTAATACCACCATTTTCCCAATCACGGAGGACCAAAATATTAAAGTTATGTTTGATTCTGAGCCTTTCTTTTTAACACAATATCCCTTTATTTGAAATCACTGATATCTGTTGGACTAAACATAGGTTATTTTCTATGCACTTCTAACAGAATAAGACAAGCAAAGTAGAGTTAAATATTGATGTTTTTTTCAAACTATCACAACTTCTGAAACTCAACTTGAGTTTCTATCTACTTTATTTTATGTATCTCTTGAAGAGAAGACACGAACTCAAAAGGAGTGACAGGAAAGTCCTATCAGTATAAAAAAAAATTGTTCTGTTTCTAGTTAATTTGGTCATTTCTTACCATAGCTTATTCTATTCAAATAAGCATTTATTCTTATTGTATCCTAGAATGAGAATTAAAACTTTTCAAAGGATGATGCTTCAATATTGGATACTGGAGTGTACATTAAGGAACATTCCTTTTGAAGCTATTGTATCATTTTTTTCCATATATATTAAAGACAATTTATATGAATCACTTTTTCTCATGTAAAAACGTTATTCAAATTGTAGTACCCATATAACTGACAATCCTGGCCATCTGGCCTAGCCTAAGAGTGACACTGGGTTTCATTAGGGATTAGAAATTATGCTAATCCCTTTAAAGAAGAAAAAAATTCAAATTAAGTACTGACAAATTTTTGCTTATAATTTTACCGTACATTAATTTTTTTTAAAAGAAAACAAAAGCCAGTCAAACCCAAGTTGTCCAGGCAAATAAACTCAAATCTTTCTGTCATGTCTGATATTATAATCTACTAGGTAAGTTATTTAATTAAAGTTATTTCTTATGCCTTATGTTGTCTGATTTGATTAACCACCACCTATTTATGGCACAAAACTTTCCTAAGCCAAAATAAACACAGACATTAAGAAACAAATTTTTACCCTGTAACATAGAAAAAAACAAGCTTAAGTATTAATGTTCTTATTTTTCAAATCTAATTTCCTAAAATTCATGGTAGCCTAATAAAGTTTAATGACACTGGTCTTATTTCTTGCTATATGTACTACATAGCAAGAGTATTTACAATAATGAAGTGGCAGACACATATTTGTTGTCAAAGTATAATTTGGGACACAATTATAGATATTTAACTTATGGATTAACTCTGTACCTTATCATCTCAGCCTACCTGGTCTTTCTTGGATTAATAAAATATATATTCTTATAGTTCCAGAATAATCTCAGCCACCTAGTTCTGCTACAAGATAAAGTGAGACTGGAAGTAAGGCAATGTTAAGTAGAGAAGCTTCCTTTGCCTAATCCACCTCCCAAGGCCTCCATCCGTAAAAAGAGTACAGACCAGAAATTCTAGGCCCTCCCAAATCCTTTCTGTGCTATCAGCCTATTGCTGAGCTTTAGTATCTTCATTTTTTAAACAGGAAAAAATTCCTGTCATACCACTGATAGGAGTGATTTGCAGATTTAATGAGATTATATCAAAATACTTTATTACTTACAAAACATAAACTTTATAACGATAGCTACTTTGTACGGAGCATCCTCATTTCTACTACCCTACAATTCTAATAGCAATGGAAGCTTTACATATACAATTGTTTCTCTTTTAAACTTCACTATAATTCTACACAGTTATAATTATATTCAGTGTATACATCAGTTAATAGAAGCTGAAAGAGTTTGGTTGATTTGATTTGCTAAGGTCTCGATTTTACCTCCAAGTAGAAGCTTTTCTTCCCTTTATGCTCAGAGCTGGCACGATATTATTTCACGTCCTTAAGATGGTGGGGTTGATTAAGAAAAGGGTGAGGTGGGAGGAATCGCTGAATAACCTGCCCCTGATCAAATATATGCTCGTGTTGTAGAACAGACCACCTGAAAATCCCTAGACTTCATACATTGTTTTTATAGTTTTTTATATATTAAATATAAGGTGTAAAGAAAAACTAGGTTTAATAAGAGCAAGATGAATATGGTATGCCATCCCAGCCAGATTCAAACTTAGATTTTTCATCATAAGTTCATCAGATTATCACGCATATGTGCAAATCAAAAATGACATCAAACAGAAAAGCATAAGGACGTCCTTTGCTTTTGGAAAACAGAGAAACAACAGAAACTCCTTTTGAGATGGAGAGACATTTTTTTCATAGTAGGGATTAAGACATTTAAACACATTCCTGTTTAAAATCTTAATACAGCCATATTTTTACTCATAAAAATCAAGTCTCCCAGTAGAAATGGTATTTTACCACACTAATCTTTAAATTCCATCATTAAAATAGTAGTAATACACACCAATTTCTAACCTCTTGGAACATTCTGCACAATAGATGTTAGTCATTGAAATGACAAATTGCTTAGAAAAGTGGTACAGCCTCAATTGCGACAGGATTTGGTAGTCAATATTCTTGTTTTCCAGTAAAAAGATTTCACGAGCTGAAACATAGGACTCCTTGTGCTTTTACCGATCAAGGGAGCATTTCTGAGCAGCTTCTCAGAAAATATTTCTTTACAGGTTGACCATAGATCTAGGGTCTTCACTCCTTGTAATGGCACCACGAGACACA
>NW_011888809.1:1781822-1784182 GCF_000151845.1 Pteropus vampyrus | reverse complement strand
AAAATCAAGTCTCCCAGTAGAAATGGTATTTTACCACACTAATCTTTAAATTCCATCATTAAAATAGTAGTAATACACACCAATTTCTAACCTCTTGGAACATTCTGCACAATAGATGTTAGTCATTGAAATGACAAATTGCTTAGAAAAGTGGTACAGCCTCAATTGCGACAGGATTTGGTAGTCAGTATTCTTGTTTTCCAGTAAAAAGATTTCACGAGCTGAAACATAGGACTCCTTGTGCTTTTACCGATCAAGGGAGCATTTCTGAGCAGCTTCTCAGAAAATATTTCTTTACAGGTTGACCATAGATCTAGGGTCTTCACTCCTTGTAATGGCACCACGAGACACAATCATGCTACTTCTGCCTCTGCGCATTTATGGACGATTTCAGGATCTACTCCACCATCGACCTCTATGTCCAGAGACGGGAACTGGGTCCTCAGCTAGTGAACATTTGGCATCATATCTTCCATGAGTTTCTGCCCTCCAAGCCCAGGTTCCACCGCCATAACCAAGGCCATATTTATCTGATGAGCCCACGGTGCCAAAGACTGAAACGTAGTTCCTGGTTGGATGACAAGGCCAAACTTCATCCCATTCTCCTGAATGTCTTTAATCAAAGCCCCTGGGTTCTCAGTAGCGTGGAGATGAAAGGTATACTGATTGGCACCTGCTACGGCCATTGGCTTTACCCACTGTTGCAGCCTCAACACCAAAATATACACATCAAAGAAAGGGTCCTGGCCTTGCTGCTTTTGGAGGCTTTCTCCCACAGGGAACCAAAGGTAATGTTGGGAACAAAATGCCTGCCCATTACATCCAGGTGCAGATAACTGGCCTCAGGGTCCAGCATTTGGAAGCACTTGGCCCTGAAACTGGCCAGAATGCTGTTGAGGATAGATGGGCTAATCTTGCAGCCAGATGCCACGGTGCTGGTTTCCAAGGATTCTGAGCCTTTCTAAATCTTCTCTTGAATGTTTCTCCCATCATCGTCTTCATTCCAATTCCCACTGACATCACTTTGATTTAGGTTATCATCTACTCCTAGACAACAGTAGAAAATTCTTTATAGAACTTTCTGCCTCTTTTTCCTCCCTACTTCAGTCAATACTGAACACCACTAACATTATTTCAACTTAAAAATCTTTGGTGGCTTCTCACTGCCAAGAATTCAAAATCTAAATTCTGTTGTCTGTTATTCAAGGTACTCCATAATCTGACCCTAAACTGCCTTCTCTGTCTAAACACTTCCATATAAACTCTCCATTTCTGCAAAACTCCTAGGACCTGGCTTCCTGACTTATCATTACTTTTCCTTCTACTTGAAATAAGCTTTTTTCTCCCTTCTTTCCAAATCTTACTTACCTATTAAGGCCCAGCTCAAGCTCTGAGATTTGTAAGAGATCTTGCCTACATACAAATTCCTCTAGCGCTTTTCATATATACTATCATGTATACACAGACTGTATCTTTGCCATCGGTCATACACTGCTTTGTATTAATTACCTTTTCACATGTGTATATTTACCTTATTGTTTCAACTATACAGTAAATTACTTGAGGGCACATACTAGTATTTTACTTCTTTATATCTTTTGCAGCAATTAGCTCAGTGCCAATTTAAAAAAAGCACTCATGAAACTTATAATTTACTTGAGGTGCTGGTAACAGAGTTTATTCCACTCAAATTCTTTTCTGATGAACTTCAATCTAAATGAAATAGGACAGTTACTATGAAAAGTATTTAATAAGCTCATTGTGAACTAAAGGAAGAAACTTCTTTGAAGTGACTACTACTAAGAGACTATACTTTTAAAGAACTTTGTAGCTTGAAAACACTTCACAAATGTTTTCTCTCACAATATCTTATAAAAATATAGCCTTTTTCTAAATTATTCATGGGAGTAAGGGGCCTGGAAGTCCTTTAGCTCTGGTATGCTATTTAAACACTAGTCCTAAGTGTTTAAAGAGATACACATTTAAATAGTAGTGTTAATAACCACTTCCTATAACACAAAGAGATGGGGTTCTTGGTCCTTAGTATCTCACAATCTACTTAAATAACATAAAATAGAATATTTTTGCTTTCATTATTTTTCTTAAATAATTTTTAGGCACTTCTCTTTTAATGAAATTCCAATTACAATATTAACAGGTTTGAGTCTTTAAAAAAACGAACAAACCAGAATTATCCTAAAATTCATATGAAAGAACTGTCTGAGAAGAACTAATCAAAGTAGTTAAAAGAATAACAGAGCAGGGCAGTAGAAAGAGGAGGAAATTTGCCTTGACAGATATTAAAATATAATCTGAAACTAATTAAGATATTATACTGGCATAAGAGTAGACAGATAAGT
>NW_011888809.1:1775454-1781772 GCF_000151845.1 Pteropus vampyrus | reverse complement strand
TATCTTATAAAAATATAGCCTTTTTCTAAATTATTCATGGGAGTAAGGGGCCTGGAAGTCCTTTAGCTCTGGTATGCTATTTAAACACTAGTCCTAAGTGTTTAAAGAGATACACATTTAAATAGTAGTGTTAATAACCACTTCCTATAACACAAAGAGATGGGGTTCTTGGTCCTTAGTATCTCACAATCTACTTAAATAACATAAAATAGAATATTTTTGCTTTCATTATTTTTCTTAAATAATTTTTAGGCACTTCTCTTTTAATGAAATTCCAATTACAATATTAACAGGTTTGAGTCTTTAAAAAAACGAACAAACCAGAATTATCCTAAAATTCATATGAAAGAACTGTCTGAGAAGAACTAATCAAAGTAGTTAAAAGAATAACAGAGCAGGGCAGTAGAAAGAGGAGGAAATTTGCCTTGACAGATATTAAAATATAATCTGAAACTAATTAAGATATTATACTGGCATAAGAGTAGACAGATAAGTAAGTCAGCAGAACAGACCAGAGAGCCCAGAATAGATCCCATTATGTAAGGAAATTTAAAAAGTGAGAAAGGTGATATTTAAATCAATGAGAAAAGAATGATTTATTTGGTAAAATGCTAATGGCACAATTGAATACCCATCTGGAAAAAAATTAAGGCCCATAACCTCCCTATATACAAAATAAATTACAACGCTCACTTTAGCAGTGCATATACTAAAAAAGTAAATAATTACAGATGGATTTATGATTTAAGCATCTAAAAATAACATAAAAATTTCACAAGGAAATGTGCAACACATATATAACCTTAGGGACTCCTTTCAATCAAGAAAGGAAAAGCCAGAAAACATAAAAGAAATGACAGACATAATTGTATATATATAAATAATAATAAAAGCAATTGTATGACAAAATAGCTGTAAAAATATTAAAAGACAAAACATATGTGGGCAAATATTTGTAACTAATATGACTGGTAAAAAGTTAATATCTCTAATGTCTCTAAACCATAAAAATTGATAAGACACATCAACCAATAGAAAAATAGGTATGGAGTATAAATTGGGCAATACACATATTAGCACATCCAAAATCCAATAAGCATATGAAAAGATGCTCAACTTCATCTGTAGTCAGTGAAATGCAAATTAAAGTAACAATGAAATTATTTCTTATTAACCAGATTGGTCGTAGTAATTAAAATAATGACAACACCTGAGTTGGTAGGGATTTTGAGAAAAGGGTACTTGCGTACTGCTGTTAGAACTATACCTTTTTTTTAAAGAGCAACCAGCAATAGCTACTAAAATTTAAGAATGTGCTCTTCGAATCAGCAGTGTTATCCCTGGGACTCTAGTCCATAGAAATTACAGTACCAGTATTTAAGGATATACATATAGGCATACATCAGAGATATTGTAGGTTTGGTTCTGGACCACTGCAATAAAGCAAGTCACATGAATTTTTTTTGGTTACCCAGTGCATATAAAAGATACATTTATATTTATACTGTAGTCTATTAAGTGTGCAATAGTATTTTGTCTTAAAAAACACCAATGTACATACCTTAAGAATTTTTATTGCTAAAAAATGCTGACCATCTTTTTGCTGATGGTCTTACCTTCAATTTGCAAAAAACGCAATATCTGTGAAGTGCAATAAAACAAGGTATGTCTGTACGTGTGCACACGCACATGCGCATGCACATACAAGGTATTTATTACAATAGTTTGTAATAAAGAAAAAAAGCTGGAAACACAGTGAATTCTCATCAGTAGAGGGAATACGTACATATCATGGACTATTGTACAACTATGAAGAAGAGCGAACAGAGCTATGTCAGATAACTTGGAGGAATTTCCATTATCTACTGTTAGGAGAGAAAGGCAAACTTCAGAGAAGTACATACTACAATACTGTATGATGAGGGTATTTTTGACCATAAGTAAGAGAAACCCAATTCAACTAATTTAACAACAAAATATTTCTTTAATATAACTAGATATCTAGAATTAGTGCAAGCTTCAAAGTTGGTTGATATAAAGATTCAATGGTAATGTCATTAGGAAACTTCAGACCCTAGAGGACCCTGAGAACTGGGCTGGGGCTTTGGGAGCAAGTTGACTGCCAAGGCAGAGAGTTGAACTGGATATAGACAAAGACCACAGAGAAACTTCAGGGTTGCCCTACGAAGGAGATTATGCCTTTGGGAAGCCCCTTTTCCTCACTGCATCTCTAGAACTTCTAAAACAATGCTGAATAATAAAGGAAAATAGTGAGTATCCTTTCTCGTTTCTAATTTTAAAGGAAATGGTATTAGCACTTTACCATTTGGTGTGTTTGCTGTTGGTAGGTAGTAAATAATGTTGTATCATATTTAAGTAGTTTCCTTTTATCCTGACCTTAAATTGTTTACTAGAACTGACTACTTGATTTTATCAAATGTTATGATACTGAAAATATTTACTCCAGTAATCAGTTGATATAACAAATTATAACAAGTTGATTAACATCTTGATATTGAACCATGTTTGCATGCATGTGATAAACCATATTTTCTAATAGTTCATTATTTTTTATATATTGCTGAATTGTATCTGTTGCTATTTAGAAATTATGCATCTCTATGTATATATGAAATTGGTATATACTTCTTTTTTGATACTATATCAAGTTTCGCTATTTAAGTTACCATGACTTCATATACAATAAATTGATGTCCTATTCATATTTTTCTTTACCTTGGAATAACTTAAATAACTGAAAGTATGTGTTATTTAAAGCTTAAATAAATCTTATTCATGAAGCCATATGATTCTGATACATTTTTAGATAGTAAGCCTCTTAATTACTTTTTTTTTTTAAAGCCTACAGCACCTGGTATTCCTAGGTGGTCTCCCATCCAAGTACTAACCAGGCCCAACCCCGCTTAGCTTCCAAGATCAGACAAGATCAGGCATGTTCAGGGTGGCATGGCCATAGACTCTTAATTACTTTTGTAATTCCTTCTGAGATAACTGGTCGATTGGATTTTCTACTTCTTTTTGAATTTTGGTAATTTATATTTTGCTGAAAATCCTCCCTTTCCTTGACATTTTCAAATGTGTTCCTATAGAACTGTAGATAGTATTCACTAATTAATCTTTTAATTTCTTCTGGTATGTGATTATTCTCTTTTTCCGTACAAATCTTGTAATTTTTTGCTTTCTCTATTTTTCTTAAATAGAATTTTAGACTTTGCTTTTTCATTAATCTTTCCAGAGAATTTTTTTTTTTTTGGTTTATTTTGTGTCCTTTTTCTAATGTCTTAAGTATTAAGTTACTTAATACTTGATATCTTAAGTAATATTTTTAATTGATATACCATACCCGAAAATTCACTTTTAAGGTGTACAATCCATAATTTTTAACATACTCACAAAATTATGCAACCATTAAATTCCTTTAGTTTTTATCTCTTCTTTAGAAATGAATAAAATAATTCATTCTCTTTTGACTACAACTTTAATTTTGTCTTGAAGGTTTTGGTAGAGATTCTATCCTTTTCATTGCTTCCTGGTTATTTTGTCATTTGTTTTGATTTGCCTTTTGATCCAAGGATTATTTTCTAGGGCATTTCCTAATTTTTAACTTAAATTTGTTTATCTGTATACCTTTCTATATTTTCCAGATTCTTTAAATGAGTATGTGCTACCTTTACAACTAAGGGAAAAATTTTTTTAAGTTATATTTAAATCTTTTATCCACCTAAAATTTATTTTTGAGACAGGAATGCAATAGGAATCCACTCCACTCCCAAATAGGTAGTTGTTCCAATAGTACTTATTAAATGATTCCTACTTTCTCACGTAATTTTATTACATTTGTTGTAAAGTGAATTTCCTTATATGTTTGGGTTTATTTCTGGACTCCATTCTGTTCCACTGATGTCTATTTTACCTTTCTGGTATCAATAGGAAAAGCTTGGTAACTTTAAAATGTGTTTTAATATCTGATAGAATTAATCTCTCATCTTTTTTCACAATTTTCTTGGTTATTGTCACATTTAATTTTTCATAAGGATTTTAGTACATTTTATTATGCTCTGAAGAAAAAAACCATTGGTAATTTAATTGGAATTGAATTACATTTGTAAATTTTAAAGAATTGACATTTCTACAATATTGAGTGATCCTAATTAAAAAGAAATATTTTCTCATTTGCCTAAGTAATTTTACATCCCTTCATAGAGTTTGAAATTTTTCTTCATATAGGTCCTACCCATTTCTTCTTAAATTTAACCTAGGCATTTTATTCTGTTTTTTTATTGTAAATTAAAAGTTTTCAGTTATATGTTCCAAACCATTATAATTTGATACAGTAAAGCTATTAACTTTTGTATACTAGTTTTTCCTTATTGAATTTTCTTATCGTTTCTAATAGCTTTTCAGTTAATTCTCTTTGGGTTTGCAAACAATAATATCATTAACAAATAATAATAATTTTGCCTTCTCTTTTCCAGTACTTCAAATTTTATTTCTTGCCCTTATCTAATTGCACTGGCTAATAAATCTAGAATAATGTTAAATAAATGTGGTGATACTGGGCATTTGGGGCTATTTCTAATGTTGCACTATTAAGCATAGTAAAATTACAAAAGCGACGCATGCTCACTTTGCCAGTTTAGTACATAACCTAGAGGCTTTTTATTTTTTTTCTTTTTAATGCCTGGCACATAGTTGATGTTTGATAAATGTTGACTTTCACTGAATGCTTTGTTAATACATATTTACACACGGAGATACATAGTAAAGGATAATGCTAAATGGAAAGAAAAGACACTAAAAAACTTTTACTGAGCATTACCTATGTGCAGGAAGCTGGCCTAAACCTTCTCCTCAACAGCTCTTTTGGCATCTAAATCCTACTTGGAGTTGATTTTGACAGCATGCAATCATGGAAAGAGAACTGCAGTGGGAGTGTGAAGACCCAGGTTCTAATTCTGTCTCTGCCACTACTAATTTGATGACCTTCGGAGGTTCTTAACCAATAGCGTTCAGTTACCCAAAAGGAGAGACAACTTAGGTGAAGAAGAGGCAGTCTTAGAATCCATTTGGGAAAAGACCTTCAGTTACCTTTCGCCGTCCATCCCTCACCAACATATAACGGGAGGGCTTATAGATGATACCCAATAGACGGAACAAAGAAGAACTAAAGTTCCTTTGAAAAATGGATGTGGTGACAAGTGCCAGAAATAAAAACAAAACATACGAAGTAACGCAGGCTCCTTGACATCCATCGCACCTCCCCTGTGAAACACGTCAGCATCAGTTATGCTCTCTTACAGCTAAAATGGTAGATTCTGGGCTCCATGTCTGCAGAGCAACATTTTACAGATCCCCAATCCTCTTACGCACCCCGTAAATTCCCTTTGGTTCCCAAGCACTGCTTGGGGTAACTAAACTTTTATTCTCCACCTCTCAGTCCTGGATGTGTCACGTAGAATGCAGATATGGTATCTAAGCAGACGATCTGCCAGTAGGACCCAGGCCTCCTTACTCTCTTTGGAGTACATTCAAGGGTTAAGGGTCACAGAAGACATCTTCTTAAGGAGAGTGACGTCGGTGGAGAAGGGGACAATCTTAAGGTCAAAAAGGTCAGTAGAGTTTTCCTCGAAGAGCCACATCCCCAGGAGGAGACGGGGCCTGCTCAGGGGCGGGAAGGAGGCTGGGCCCCAGGCTGCTGAGTGGCCGCCCTCCCAGCCAATCGGCATGTAGTAGAAGTCCCGCCCCTCCCGGCGAGGTACTCACTTTTCCCACTTCGGCGTTGCCCATGGAGATGACTTTGATGCGCAGGGACTTGCCAGGCTCCTTCCGCTTCGGCATGTTGGCCTCCATTGCCCTCGCTCTCTCGGGGCCACCCGCCTCGGTCTCTTCTTGTTCACTAAGCTGGCCCGTCCCTCAGGTCTCCTCATCCAATAGCGAAACCGTTGTTACTGTCACCGCCCCGGCTCCGCGGCTCGCCATCCCTGCCGCTGCCTGGCAGCGGGCGCAAGCGGTTAGTAGCGCAGGGAGCTAGGGGAGGGAGAAAAGAGTCTCGCGATGCTAGAAAGGGGCGGCGTGACGTCATCGCCAGGCCCTAGAGCAGAGACTGTGGTTACCTGATTCCTGGGACCTAAGGAGTCTGGGCGCCTCCCTAGGCAGGCGACACAGAGAGTGGCTGGGTTTACTTTTAACGGAGTGCGCGGCATTATGTCCACAGGCTCCAGGACATAGGCATTTGTTATATTCACAGCCGAGTAGTAGAAATTTATTGGCTGTTCAGGGCAGATTCTCAGGTTGGGA
>NW_011888809.1:1764376-1775404 GCF_000151845.1 Pteropus vampyrus | reverse complement strand
TTCTAATTCTGTCTCTGCCACTACTAATTTGATGACCTTCGGAGGTTCTTAACCAATAGCGTTCAGTTACCCAAAAGGAGAGACAACTTGGGTGAAGAAGAGGCAGTCTTAGAATCCATTTGGGAAAAGACCTTCAGTTACCTTTCGCCGTCCATCCCTCACCAACATATAACGGGAGGGCTTATAGATGATACCCAATAGACGGAACAAAGAGGAACTAAAGTTCCTTTGAAAAATGGATGTGATGACAAGTGCCAGAAATAAAAACAAAACATACGAAGTAACGCAGGCCCCTTGACATCCATCGCACCTCCCCTGTGAAACACGTCAGCATCAGTTATGCTCTCTTACAGCTAAAATGGTAGATTCTGGGCTCCATGTCTGCAGAGCAACATTTTACAAATCCCCAATCCTCTTACGCACCCCGTAAATTCCCTTTGGTTCCCAAGCACTGCTTGGGGTAACTAAACTTTTATTCTCCACCTCTCAGTCCTGGATGTGTCACGTAGAATGCAGATATGGTATCTAAGCAGACGATCTGCCAGTAGGACCCAGGCCTCCTTACTCTCTTTGGAGTACATTCAAGGGTTAAGGGTCACAGAAGACATCTTCTTAAGGAGAGTGACGTCGGTGGAGAAGGGGACAATCTTAAGGTCAAAAAGGTCAGTAGAGTTTTTCTCGAAGAGCCACATCCCCAGGAGGAGACGGGGCCTGCTCAGGGGCGGGAAGGAGGCTGGGCCCCAGGCTGCTGAGTGGCCGCCCTCCCAGCCAATCGGCATGTAGTAGAAGTCCCGCCCCTCCCGGCGAGGTACTCACTTTTCCCACTTCGGCGTTGCCCATGGAGATGACTTTGATGCGCAGGGACTTGCCAGGCTCCTTCCGCTTCGGCATGTTGGCCTCCATTGCCCTCGCTCTCTCGGGGCCACCCGCCTCGGTCTCTTCTTGTTCACTAAGCTGGCCCGTCCCTCAGGTCTCCTCATCCAATAGCGAAACCGTTGTTACTGTCACCGCCCCGGCTCCGCGGCTCGCCATCCCTGCCGCTGCCTGGCAGCGGGCTCAAGCGGTTAGTAGCGCAGGGAGCTAGGGGAGGGAGAAAAGAGTCTCGCGATGCTAGAAAGGGGCGGCGTGACGTCATCGCCAGGCCCTAGAGCAGAGACTGTGGTTACCTGATTCCTGGGACCTAAGGAGTCTGGGCGCCTCCCTAGGCAGGCGACACAGAGAGTGGCTGGGTTTACTTTTAACGGAGTGCGCGGCATTATGTCCACAGGCTCCAGGACATAGGCATTTGTTATATTCACAGCCGAGTAGTAGAAATTTATTGGCTGTTCAGGGCAGATTCTCAGGTTGGGAATATCTGGAATTACGAATTTCAACAAGCGGAAAATTTGAAATAGACTAGGGCCCATTTTGAGGTGTTTTTTCAGGATTCTTCAGTCCTAAGGGCTCCATTCACTCACCCTTCCCCTTTTAATCTGTTTCCCCTGCTCTGGCTTTGGAAGAGGCAGGGTCAAGATCTAGGGAAATGGAGAAGTCGATGCCCTGGTTCCGGAAGAAGGGCTTGTCAACAAAAGGTCGCCACCTCAAATACAGTGCCAACATGAGTCCCTAGTCTGGGATACAGGAAGAGGAGACTACTCAGATAAATAGTCTGCAAACTGGGGAAACCTAGCCTTTAATGGAAATTTAAAGTGTGCTCTCTCCAAGGAAACAGGAGGGCGATTATATAAAGTATATAAAGTGTGTGTGTGTGTGTGTGTGTGTGTGTGTGTGTGTGTGTGTGTGTGTGAGAGAGAGAGAGAGAGAGAGAGAGAGAGAGAGACAGAGACAGAGACAGAGACAGAGACAGAGAGAGACCTCTGTAAACAATGGCTGGTAGACTCTAGATTGTGAGTTTGGGCCGGGTTAACCATAAGGAGTCCTTTTTGGCAGGTAGGTTCTTTCTCCAAGTCAACAGGCCTTAGGCAAGATCTGGATCCTATCCAATCATTTAAAAAAAAAAATAGGTTGTTCATTTGGAACCAAGAGAGGTCTAAGTTTAGTCCTTGTTCTTCTATTATGGAGTTCTAATATGTAGGAAGAAATATCAGGCTTTTCTTATACTCTTAAACCTCTATCAAGATGTGTGTGTGTCATTGTAGCTATAAGCTCCTTCATTTTCCTCCTCTTCCTGCCACTCACATCTAAATTTAACCCCATCTTCTGTTCTCATCTTTTCTTTAGTCGACAATATGATGGTAGAATAATATTTCTAAGATAACCACTTTTTCATTCTCTCATTCCAAGGAATAAGAAAAGCATCTGCTTGATTAAAATCAGTCTTAGAGGAACTGTAATTTTTTGAGTCAATATCTTCAGTTATGGAAGATAAATAGAACTTGACAAATGATTATTTAGTGCCCTTAGAAAGAATGGCTGCCAGTTTCCCAGTAAACGACAATGGTAAAGGTAGCGTTGCCAGTATTCTCACACAGCTTTGAACATCTTAATACATTGCAGGAAGACAGTGAAGAAAGGCTCAAAATTTCATGATAGTTATTTGCAGTTAGGTTTCAAATATTTCTATTTAAAATTTAATTTTAAATATTAAATGCTTTTTAAGAAAAGCTTATTCTAGATTGTTTTCACATTCAAGTAATATAACAGTTCAATCTTCTAAAATGCTTTGCAAATATGAACTATGAGTCATAGTTAGAATTTTGATAGTTTAGAGCTTGGGTTTATACTGATTCTCCAGATGCTGATTTCTCAATATGATGTAATAAAACCAATAAACATCTGTTGCTTTAATAGTTCAGCTTTGACCCTGTAGTAGAACTGGTATTGTGGTAGAATAATTGCAAAACGTCAAGTCTTCGAATATCAAAGACTGATTAGAGATGATACGCTCCAGCATAAGAGCAGTAAAATATGCCGAAGATTAAAATATATTACTATCTTTTCATATTGCTGTTTTTAAGGTTTTAATGTGTTGCCATATTTTCTACTGAGTGTGTTAAATTGGCTCGGAATTGAAAAAGCAAGAAAGTAGCTTTCTTTTCCAGTCTTTAATATAGAAAGGAGAGAGAGAAGCATGAGTTAGCTGTGTAGTGTGAAGCTAGAGGATTGGTGTATGGGTTAGGAGCATGAGCTCTGGAGTCAGCTCTGTTATACTCTCTGTTGGCGTGACATGGGCATGCAGGAGATAATGCCCACGAAGTACATGGTAACCCCCCCTCCCAATAAACAGTAGTTATATGCTTTCAGGTACTCATGTTTTTTAATTTTTATGTATTAAGAAAGATTTTGCTTATTTTAAACCTGCGTTTTAAAAGTAAATTAGGAAATATGTTGGACATACTAAAAGGTATAAAGAATAATATAATGACTACCTGTGTATCCACCACATAGCTTAAGAAATAGAACATCACTGATACTGCGTGTCCTCTTTCCCAACACAGCCTTCCTCCCTCTCTACAAAAGGTTGCAGCTATCTGAATTTGTGTTTTTAATTTCTAGGCATTTAAAATTTTTATAGTACTTATGTATATATATTTCACAATGTAGTATTGTGCTGTATCTTTTAGAAATCTTTATTTTGAAATAATTTCACTCTGAAAAGTTTCAAGAATAGTAGAAAAAAAATTCTTATATACCCCTTTAGACAGATGCATCAATTGTTAGCATTTTGCCTTATTTACTATATCACTTGTGCTCGCTATCTGTATATACACATTTTTTTTCTGAATCATTTGAGAGTAATTAGCATATGTGTTTCTTTACCCGTAAACACTTCGGTGTGTATTTCCTAAGGACAAGGACTTTCTCTTATTTAACAACAGTGTATTTATCAAAATCAGGAAATGTAACAGATACAGAACTATTACCTAATCCTGGGGTTCTCAGACTGCATTGAGGTAACCCACAGCCCCCTATTGAATTCACAGAGAGAGATCTATGGGGTATTTTACATTCTAAATTCTCAAGGCAAACAGAACAAATCTAAGACTACACAAAACTACTTGCTCAAGGTTGTTTACAATTTCAGCAGTAGATGGTGCCATATTCCTTGAACATGTCATATATTTGGGAAGCTGAGTTTTTTCGGTGGCTGTGATAAAAAGCCAGTACAGTGGAAAATCAGTGCACAACAGGAAATGAAGGTCATCCTATCCAATCTGATTCCAAGGTTTGAGAAGTTGTGCAGTGCCCAACAGGTGCACAAATCCCATTAGTAAGTAATTGTGGTTAAGAATGAAATAAAAAAATATTTTTCTTTCAATTTATAGGCATTATTTTTTCAAATAACAACTAAATTGTTAGGATATAAATAAGTTGTTTGGACCTAGATATTTCTTTTTGCCAAGGAACACCACGAAAAAGGTATTGAGACACTGAGGGTGACTCGAACCAAGAATATTTGAGAAAATTTCATCTAACCCACAATTTATAATCAAATTTCACCATTTGTCCCAATAATATTCTTTATTACTATGTTCCCCAACATCTCAACTCCACCCCCTGGTCTGGAGTCTAATCCAGCATCATTTAGTTGGTATGGTTCCTCAGTCTTTTTTTATTGGTATGGTTCCTCAGCCTTTCTTTATCTTCCAAAATGACAGTTAATTTTAGAATATTCCTCATTTTGTGTTTGATGTATTCTCGTGATTACATTCAGTTATATTTGGCTGGAATAGCACAGAAAAGACAATGTCCTTTGAAGGGCATCAATATCAGAAGGCTGGTGGTGTCGATTTGTTCCATTTATTAATGATGTTAACTTTAGTTGGTTAAGGTGTAAGGTAGTGTTCATTAGATTAATCCACAGTAAAGTGAGTTTTTTCATTTGTAATAAGTAATTTGTAAGGGAATATTTTGAGATTATATAGATATTATTTCTTCACTGAACTTTCACCCACAAACCCAATGATGATTCATGGCTGAAGAGATTATTACCATGATAGATGCAAAACCATGATTTTCTAACTTCGTCGTTCCTCCTACATTTATTACTTGGTATTTTACTTTAAGGGAGAGCTTTCCTTTCTCATTCATTTATTTATTAATTTATATCAGTATGGACTCATATATGCTTTTTTACCTCATGAACACTGTTTTGTTACTATTTTTATTTTAATGCTCATTCTGGCTCTTATGTCTTTTTGATACGTCTCCACCATTTTTTGAGCAACTCCTTGCTTTCTGACACAACACGCCCTAGTTCCCTAAGTCCTTTTAGTGGAGAATGGTTTTCAGAAACCACGATCTGGGTGCTCGGTGTGCTCAATTGATACGAGTGTCCCTTTGCTTTGGCCCTTTAGTTGACTGAGCCCCCCCCAAAATACATGTATATATATATATATATATACACTGATATCCCCAATTCATTTTAGCACAAAAGGATTCATTCTAGTTTTCTCTCTTTCTGTATTTATAACTCCCTGGCTCTCATCATCTTCAGTATATTTACTCACTTGCTCAATCCTACAATACACAGAAAGTAGTTTCAGAATTGCTAACTCATACCATCTCAAAAAACAGAACCACTTTGAATTAGAGTTCACTATTTGTTTATAGCTATTTTTGTCTTAAATTGACAAATATAGTTTGTCATATAGTTTCATATAGGATGAATGTTTATAAGTTAATTGGCTTAATCCTTTTTTTTCTCTCTGGCATGGTTATGGTTTTCATTTGAAATATGAACATTTATTTATTTATGTTTATACTCTAGTTTTCTCTCTTATTACTGTTAGCTTTATTTTATTACTTTTTGTAAAACATTAATGTAGTTTCAAAAGTCAGAATGATACCAATTGACGTACTCAGAAAAGTGTCATTTTCGCCTCCATTCCAATCCGTTCCGCCTCTTTCCACCTTCCTTCTGTGACCAACTGATCACATTAGATCCCAGTTTATTCCTTCTTGTGTTTCTTTTTATAAAAAGTAAGCAGTTACATGTATATTTTCTTATTTCTCCTTTTTTCTTGCAAGAAAGGTTACTATATGTATGTGTGCAGTTTTGTTTTTGTTTTTTTGAACTTTGCTTTTTTCACTTAATATGTGCTGGAAAGCATCTCCTATTATATCACAAAGATCATACCTGTTCTTTTTTACAGATACATAGTATAGTACTCCACTGTGTGGATATGCTATGGTTTTTTAAATCAATATATTTATGGGCATTTACGTACTTTCAGATTGTTGTGGGTGTGTCTGCAGGGTAAATCTCTTAAAAAGTGGAATTAGTGGGTCAAAGGTAAATATATATTTAGTTTTGTTATATATTGCCAAATATTTTAAAGTAACATTTTGAGAATTTTTGCATCAACGCTTTTAAGTAGTATTGGAATTAAGTGATACTCTTATTCCTAAGTAATGTAATTATAAATTAAGTAATCTGTGCAACTTTTACCTGGCTTAAATATTAATGTTATACTTGCTTCATAAAAAATTTGGAAGTTTTATTTCATTTTCTATGCTTTAAAATAATGTATGTGACAAAATTCATACATTTGTAGTAATAGGGAGAATTATATATTCAACACTCTACATATTCACTTCCCAGCTTATGTACAATCTCGTTTCATCTATACTCCCCCACCCCTGAGTTATTTTGAGGCAAAGATCTATAACAATACTTATCTTAATGTATCTTTAGAAAGTAAAGCTCTTAATTGCAAACATACCCACAATACCACAGGCGCACTGTGATGGGCAGAATTCCGTAGAGACCAACTCTTCCACTGAAAACTATGAACTCTGGAAAAAATGTGAAATGACTACCTGGGGATTCGGAAGAGTTATAAAAATCAGGCAGATAGTAGAAGGGAGTCAAAAAGTTGGAGAAGCAACTGGTATGAGATGAATTTCTCCTCAGCAATATAAGGACCTTGGGACATACTGGCTGATTAGCCCTTTCTATCTTGCATATTAGTCCACAGGATTTTAGTTCTGAGCATGCACTACACCGTATCAGAGGATGCGAATTTCATGCTGTTACACAGATATCTATGTACTCATCCTACTAGCATCCCAGGGACTGTGTGGTGGGTTGTATTTTTAAAAAATGGCTGCAACAATATTTCCCAATCTGTATGATATTCATTTTTTTATTTGACAAAATTAAAATATATATAACATAAAGTTTACCATTTTATCAATTTTAAGTGTACAGTTCAGTGGCATTAAGTATATTCACATTGTTGTGCAACCATCATCATGATCCATCTCCAGAACTTTTTCATCTACCCAAACTGAAACTCTGTAACAAACACTCTTTCTCCATCTCCCCTTCCTGAACCCCTGCAACCACCATTCTACTTCTGTGTCTATGACTTTGACTACTCTAGGCACCTCATATGAGTGGAATCATACAGTATTAGACCTTTCGCGACTAGCTTATTTTACTTAGTATCACGTCTTCAGGGATCCCATGTATTATTCTTACAATGAGACTGACACCCCTCCCCATGACGGGTGTGTGTGTTGAGGGGGGCAGGTGTCTATGTTTCCTCTCCCTTGAATCTGGATGGCTTTGTGACTATGGCATGAGTGACATTATGACACTTTCAAATCTAAGTAATAAAAGGCAATGTAATTGCCTTCTAGTTCTCTTGGAATGCTCACTTTTGGAGTCCAGACGTTGACTATGAAGAAATCCCAGCAGTTCGTGGAGAGCCCCACCCCCATCCACAACCAACAGCTAAGCTCCCATGTAATAGCTAGAACCAACTTGCCAGCCATGGGATCGTGCCATCTCGAAAGTGCCAAGGCAAGTAAACGAGAATGCCAACAAGAGTGGAATAGCAATAAGGAATATGTAGCAAGCAATAGAAATATATATAGGTAGAAGATTGCCATTAACCCCACTAAGGAATGTAAACTCAGAGCAAGGTGCCAATTCCTTGGAAGACATCCTGGGGTACCAAGTGTATTAGTAAAAGAGCTCAAATGCCATCTTTCTCCTGTTCCTTAGATACCAAGTTCATTTAAACCTCATGGCCTTTGTACTTAGTTTCCCTCTGCCTAAAATGCATTTCCATAGATCTCCAGGTGTTCCAACCATACTGGTCTGTTACCCAGGGAGGAGAGATTTTGACAGAAACCAATGTTTCCACCTACATATTCAATTGTAGTTAGTGGTACCCAATTGTCTAATGACATGTTTATGAAAGAAAGAAGGGGAGAGAAGGGAAAGGAAGGGGAGAGAAGGGAAATCAATGCCAAGAAATAGAATTAAAGAGGGAAGGAACACTCTAGTGCTGTGCCATAGAACTCCCCTTTTATTACCCGGCTCTCTCACAGTTAGGGTAAAGCAGAGATTTTGGCAAAAGTTGTGGATGACCACAAAAAAAGTAGGAACTATGCTGATCATGATGGACAACTGAAAAAAGATTTAAAATGACTAGTCTGCTGCTGATTAGTCATGCATGTTGGCAGCTTGACGAAATTTTAATATTTTGCAAAGTCCATTGAAATTTTGTATGTTCACATTGCTGTAAGGTTTTGCTTTGTCATGGGGTATGTACATGTTCAGTTTTGGTAGGTGCTGCCAGTTTCCCAAAGTGGCTTTGGCAATCTGCACTCCCACAAACAGTGAATGAGAGTTCTACTTGTTCCAAATTCTCATTGGCCCTCAATTTTGTCAGTCTTTTAATTTTAGCCTTCATTCTATGTTTATAGTAGTATCTACTCATAGTTTTAATTTGCCTGTCCCTGATGACTAATGAGGGTGGGTGTTTTTCATATGTTTATAGGCCATTTCCTTTTATATGAAGTGACCGTTTAATTATTTTGCCCAATATTTCATTGAGTTGTTTATATTTTTTATTGATTTGTAAAAACTCTTTATATAGTCTAGGTATATATCCTTTGTCAGATATATACACTTTGCACAAAAATATTTGTAGCAATACTATTAGTCATAGTCAAAAACTGGAAACAACTCATTGGTCCAGCAGTAGCAGAGTGAATAAATAAATTGTGGCTTAGTCTTATAGTGGAACACTATATTATTGCTATACAGTACTATTCTACTGCTGTGCTCATAAGTATGTTGAATTAAAGAAGCCAGACACAAAAGAGTATGTCCTACATAATTTCGATTTTTTTAAGTTCAAAAACAGATAAAACTAATCAGTGGTGTTAGTAGTCAGGATTCTGGTTATCTTTGGGTGTAGTGGATGAAAAGGGGTGCAAAGAGAGTTTCTGGGTGCTGGTCATGTTCTGTATCTTGATCTGGGTGGTGGTTACAAAGGTGTGTTCACATGAAAATTGATTGGTCTGCACACTAATGATTTGTGTACTTTTCTGTAGTACGTTACACTTCAATACAAAAGAGTTTACAAAAACAATTCCTACTTAATTTTCACAAAGGCCTCAAAGCCGGAAAAGCAGACTTGGCCTGATCTTTTCCTCTGCTCAGAGTTTCTTGTGCTGTTCCTGTGATAGATATTGGTGTCCATGGAAACCAGACAGAGAACGTGTGGCGGGGAAGCAAGGAAGAAGAGATTGGGGCCTGGGGAAGCAGCACGTGCGACGAAGGAACAGACACTCAGCGGGCGTCTTCTCCCTTCTGTGCTTTCAGATCCCACTCAAGCTAGAGCCAGTTCCCTGCTAACGCAACTGTTCGCCAATGACAACTGTGACAGCAATTGCTTGTCAAACTTACTGGGAATACACCCCATAACTAGTTCCAGCTCATCCTCTCCATTACTGGTTTCCATTTCACCTAACCTAGCAGGAAGGTTGGCCTGGTGGGGACTTGCAATAGAAAAGGCCTCTCTGGATGATACAGACTAATACTTCACTACCTAGAGGTCACTTATACGGTAACCTGAGCACTGAAGTGGAACCTTACCGAGGGCATAAGCCTAAAAAGGCCGTTGAGTAGAGAGAGTGAATGTTAAAGTGTCCGTGCATAAACACTTTGCTTACAGTAAAGTTCTTCAGATTCTTGCTCAGAGCTTATTAATTCTTATTTTAAGCATACTCATATCACCTTATCTGACTTTCTAGGTCTATAAAGAGACATTTAAAAGAGAATGAGTGAAATTTTCTTCTAAGGGTGCACACGTGTCTAGCTTTGTTAAGTCTGAGAATTCTGGGTATATCTGGATGTGAATGTGTGTATGTAAGTGTGTGTGTACAAGTCCGTGTGTATAGCAATGTGTAGGTTACGATGAATGTGTGTGAGAGAGCATGTGCAGATTTGCATCTTGTGCATCTGTTGGTTTGTGTGTGTATATTGAGTGTATGGAATGTGAAGACATTTGTGAATGAGTTTGTCATTTCCTGTGTTTATATACATACGTGTAATCAGATGTAAAATATGTAAATGAGAGTTTTCACTTATCTGTAGGATGTATAAGAGCATTTGTGAGGCTGCTTATAAGTTTGTAATTTTGAGCTAAGCTGTGAGTTTTTATCACGGATTACGTAGGGACAGCCCTAGGCAAAGTTTTCAAGTCATATGTTTGGACCATATGGGATTACCATTTTTGTGGATTAAAAATGGTTAAATATTCAGTGATGTTTGTCTGATTTAACTGAATGCGTGTATGCATGTACATGTGTATACATATACACATATATTCAAGCTAGCGTAGCCTCTGTAACACATTAGTTTTACTCTGAGATCTAAGGAGATGACGAGCATAAGTGTGAGACCTGAGCAGAAATTGAAAATAGATCTTGAAGGAAAGATAAGGTATAGAAAGAATGATGACTAATGCAACAGAAAGTTGCAATAGGGAAATAATGAGAAATGAGATTGACAGTTCTTTACTTTGGGACGCCTTCTCAAAAACCTGTTTTATACCCACCCACCACAGGTTTGCCTCTGCCGTGGGCTTCTACACCCCCTGAGAACTTCCTCTATGATAATGCTTGTCATATTGAACTGTAATTGTTATTTTAAGTGGGTGTCTTCCCCACTAGACAGCAAGTTCACTGAGGGCAGGAACTGGGTCTCTGTAGTTCACTTATTTCTTAATATTTATCACAAAGCTTGGTACAGAATAGAAATTCAATATTTGTTGAAGAATTGGA
>NW_011888809.1:1749579-1764326 GCF_000151845.1 Pteropus vampyrus | reverse complement strand
AGCAGGAAGGTTGGCCTGGTGGGGACTTGCAATAGAAAAGGCCTCTCTGGATGATACAGACTAATACTTCACTACCTAGAGGTCACTTATACGGTAACCTGAGCACTGAAGTGGAACCTTACCGAGGGCATAAGCCTAAAAAGGCCGTTGAGTAGAGAGAGTGAATGTTAAAGTGTCCGTGCATAAACACTTTGCTTACAGTAAAGTTCTTCAGATTCTTGCTCAGAGCTTATTAATTCTTATTTTAAGCATACTCATATCACCTTATCTGACTTTCTAGGTCTATAAAGAGACATTTAAAAGAGAATGAGTGAAATTTTCTTCTAAGGGTGCACACGTGTCTAGTTTTGTTAAGTCTGAGAATTCTGGGTATATCTGGATGTGAATGTGTGTATGTAAGTGTGTGTGTACAAGTCCGTGTGTATAGCAATGTGTAGGTTACGATGAATGTGTGTGAGAGAGCATGTGCAGATTTGCATCTTGTGCATCTGTTGGTTTGTGTGTGTATATTGAGTGTATGGAATGTGAAGACATTTGTGAATGAGTTTGTCATTTCCTGTGTTTATATACATACGTGTAATCAGATGTAAAATATGTAAATGAGAGTTTTCACTTATCTGTAGGATGTATAAGAGCATTTGTGAGGCTGCTTATAAGTTTGTAATTTTGAGCTAAGCTGTGAGTTTTTATCACGGATTACGTAGGGACAGCCCTAGGCAAAGTTTTCAAGTCATATGTTTGGACCATATGGGATTACCATTTTTGTGGATTAAAAATGGTTAAATATTCAGTGATGTTTGTCTGATTTAACTGAATGCGTGTATGCATGTACATGTGTATACATATACACATATATTCAAGCTAGCGTAGCCTCTGTAACACATTAGTTTTACTCTGAGATCTAAGGAGATGACGAGCACAAGTGTGAGACCTGAGCAGAAATTGAAAATAGATCTTGAAGGAAAGATAAGGTATAGAAAGAATGATGACTAATGCAACAGAAAGTTGCAATAGGGAAATAATGAGAAATGAGATTGACAGTTCTTTACTTTGGGACGCCTTCTCAAAAACCTGTTTTATACCCACCCACCACAGGTTTGCCTCTGCCGTGGGCTTCTACACCCCCTGAGAACTTCCTCTATGATAATGCTTGTCATATTGAACTGTAATTGTTATTTTAAGTGGGTGTCTTCCCCACTAGACAGCAAGTTCACTGAGGGCAGGAACTGGGTCTCTGTAGTTCACTTATTTCTTAATATTTATCACAAAGCTTGGTACAGAATAGAAATTCAATATTTGTTGAAGAATTGGATGACGAAAAGCGAGATAGATATTCTGATAAATCCGTGCATGCGTGACTCTTGTTCTGTGTAACTGACAGGCATTTTGGAGGGGGAATTAACATGCATGGAATATTATTTTAGGAACATTAATTCAAGAGTGATAAAAAGAATAGACAAGTAGGGATGCTTAGTAATCAGAAGCCCAGTAGTTACCCAGGTATGTAGTAATAAAAAACCTAGGCTACAGTGGCAATGGGAATGAACAGTAAGGGAGAGATTTAAAAGTGCAATAGAAGAAGATTCTTGGTGATTGCTAAGTGTGGGAAATGGAGCAAGAATAAGAAAGGATGACCCTAAGTTTTGGAGTCTAAATGACTGAGGAGATGGTTATAACACTGATAGAAATAAGGAGAACCCAGGGTAAACAATTAGTGAGCCCCGTTTTGAACATATTACAGGTGTGGGGTATGTTGGAAATGAATTAAGGGTAATAAACAAAAGGACATCCTAATAAAGATGACCAGCGGTTAGTGAGATATGTGACAAGAGCCCAGGCAGGAGGCCTAGGGTGTTGATACTCAGACATTCCCTCAACAAATACTCTCTTGGCACTTACGTGCCAGGCAATAGTCCAGGCACTGGGCATACAGCAGTGAGCAAAACCAAGTTTCTGCTAACCTCATAGATTCCTTATCCCTGCAGTTATCTGTAAGCTATTCTTTTATTTACTTAAATGTAATAAGCATTGTTACATTATAATCTGTATTTAAAAGTTCCATATCTGAAGTCTTTGCTAGTCTGTTTCTACTATCTTGTTTCTCACTCGTGTTTTCTTATTTCCTTCCATGCTTGGTTATCTTTGACTTTGGGTTGAAAAATATTTGTAGAGATATGAGAATTAAAATGAAATCTGAGAACTAAAAATAATGAAAAGTATAAAGATGCCAGTTCCCTTTAAATTAACCTATAGAATCAATACGATTACAGGTACAATCCCAAAAAGATCCTGAAAAGTTGATTCTAAATTTTATATGGAACAACAAAGGACCGATAACTGTTAAGATGCTCCTGAAAAAAAAAAAAAAAACAAGTTGGAGAAATTGTCCTACCAGAGAGCAAGACTTATTTTAGACCCTCCAAGATTAAGTGTAAACTTCCCATTCGTGTACTGAGATCATCCATGATCATGCTCCACCTTATCTTCCTTGCCTCATAGTCCACTGCTCCTCAGCACAAAAGACCCGTTCCAGTCTGTTCAATCTTCTCCCAGTCTTCTAACTTTGGATACTGCCTGCCCGATCTTTACCTTTGCTCTTTCTGTTCTCCTTGCCTTTAATTCATAAATCCCTCCCTTCTACCAACCTCTGTCCTGGCCCTGCCCGAATACTACCTCCAAAATTCCATGCAGGTTATATAAATTCTTATCCAGGTCATATAAATTTCTTTCTCCAAACTCTCATGCCTCTTATTGTTCCTGCCATTTATTTTGGTATTTTATGATATATAGCATCAAAAAAGCGAGGAAAGGAAGAAGGCAACCTAGAAATGGAACCTAGAATTGGACATATGTAGACCTGCAATATATATATACCTCAACAAGAGATGTACTTCTCCCTGAGCATGTATCCAAGATCTGCCAGAAAGCCTGCTAAGAGTCATTAAACACCCATAGGCTGATTCGGGTGAGAAATGTTGCATAGTCTGATAAAACCCTCTGGAATCAGTGGCAACCTCGAAGCTGTTGGTACACAGAAGCTGGTTTCATCTCTCTTCACCTGGTTAACAGCTACTCTCCAAAGATAAATAAGGAAAAAATAAGGTGCAGATGAACATCACCACGTGTGGGGTTCTTGGTAGTTTGTATGTTTGTTTGAAGAATGCGCGTACTCGTGGCTCCGAACATGCAGAGAGGCTGGTGGCTGCGGTGCCTGAGGAGAGAGACTGAGGGCTGAGAGATGAGTGGGAGACTTGTCACTGAAACCCTTTTGTACTTTTTGTATTTTGTACCATGTGCAGCTGTTGACTATTAAAAAAAAAAAAGGTTTAAGAGACAATAATAAGAAGCAAAGACATTGGAAAGGAACAGCAAATTAGATGGTGCCAGAGAACAGAATTTGAATTTTTTGTGCAGCATTTCA
The DNA here is from genome assembly GCF_000151845.1 of Pteropus vampyrus. Classification (NCBI taxonomy): domain Eukaryota; kingdom Metazoa; phylum Chordata; class Mammalia; order Chiroptera; family Pteropodidae; genus Pteropus; species Pteropus vampyrus. The sequence goes on along the minus strand of NW_011888809.1, from coordinate 1,760,905 downwards.
TGGAGCCAAAAGGAATGCTGGAAAGAGCATTAACAGCATGCTCCTCGTTAAAGCTACGGTGAATGTGTTTCAGGGCTGACCTTCTCACCTGACCAAAAAGACTTTCAACTAGAAGGTGAAACAGAGGAAGCACAGAGCCAAGCTTTGTTTGCAAAAATTAAATGCCTCCGAAGAGATACCAGCATCAGAATTTGGTTCCAGAAAGAGAACCAAATTAATAATCACATGCAAATGGGGAAGCCCAAAAATCCTCTTGTGTAGTTGCAAACCGGACACCGGCTTTTAACCAGCCTTCTGCTGAAGGAGGAACAGAGGTTTGTGGCAGTTCAAGGCTTCTGCCCAGCTCTACCTGTAGAGACCAGATCCCAGGACCCCCAGCTGCTGTGATATGGTTATCAAGCAGGATTTGGAACTGCGGATTCAGATTAATGGTTTCCAGAGATTCGAGAAATTTCCAGAAAGGGCAAGGTCAAGGATCTGAGAAAAATACTTGATCAACACATGCCAATGCACTGGTATAGGAGCGAAAGCCCCGGAGGCTGAGAAATGCCACCAACCAAGTGACAATCTCCAGAGTCCCCTCCTAAGAAGGTGTTTGTGGACTTCAAAACAGAAAAACTGTTAGTTGGGTGTGAAGCTTCCTTCCTTGCTAAAGAAAATACAGCAGACTGGATGGATAATTTGGAGGATTAAAATGTCAATTCATAACCATGTGTCAGCAAGGATTGGAGAACAGATCCACTGATGTGTTCATGCCAGAGTGGGCTATTTGCAGGGAATAAGACCTGGAGGATCAGGGACAATCTAATGAAGATAATGTAAGAATGATCACGTACTAAAATAGATGTAATAAAGACATATCACGACCTCAAGGGCCCACTGAATTCTTAGTATTGGTGAATCATTCAAGGCTGAAGAAGAGAAAAAGAAAGCAGCATGACTCTTAGAAAAAGAGAACAGATAGAGGACTTAAGGCCCGGAGCAGCGAAGGAGGAGGTGTAGCTGGGCCTCTGCCCCTTAAGCCAGGCCTCTGGCTGGTGAGTCTCAGTGTGTGGGGGACAGTTGTCCTCCAACCCCAGTCAAGGAGCTCTGAGAGCCGAGTGGGCTCCGACTGGAGACTTCAAAACCTGACCTGCTTTCAGGTTGGTAGGGTGTGTCACAGCAATATCACTGTGAATACTTGGTCAGCCATCCCTTGGCACGTTTGGAACCTGAGCAGATGGGGAATGGCCCCATGTTTGCTTCAGCTACGGCAAAGAGGAACAGCTAGTGGGAGCCAACAGTCTTGAGGGTGTTTTTTTCCCAGTGAACATATCTTTTCTTGCATACGACAATGCAACTTCTAGAGAAATTTCCCATTCTTCAACCTTGAGGATTTCAAGCAGAAACTGTGAATAACTAAGACTCTAGCAGCAGCTTAGATGCCCCGATAAAGACTTGCACTCCCACAACAGGGTGTTGGAGTCTAAATGCAAAAGAATGGTGGGTGGCCTAATAGACATGCATCAGTTTTTGTGGAGAGCCACAAATGTTTGACAGGCAAGAAAGGAAAAGAGTTAAAAGTTGGGAGAGAGAGACATGAAAATCAAAAAGAATGGAGGAGAAGATTTTTATAAAGTATTTCTGTAAGTTACCAATAGCTCTTTGAAAGAGGTAAAGAGAGATTGCAATTCCTTTTAAACAGTTTTTGTTGCTGGACTCTTGAGCGTGACACCATGCAGAGACTGGGGACCGTGGAGCTCAGGGTTGGGTTGCATTAGACTCCATCCTTGTTAGAAGCAGTGGTGATTTTAAGTAACAGACAATGTTTTATGCTTCATACATACTTGTCGTTGAATGCATAAATGAATTAATGAATGAACAATTACAGATAGTGAAAAAAGTGATGAAAACAGAAAAGCAGGCAATGAACTGAAGGAGAGATGAAGCTATTACATAGCTGTAGAGCAATAAATGGACAAGTGGGGTCATTCGTCTTCGAGGATGAGAAACTAGAAGAGGATTGACATAGAGACTATGTGTGGCTTAGAAGAGCTAAGGTCAGGAGCACGAAATGGGACATGGCTTCATGCAGAAGCCAGAGAACGTTACCAATCCCATGAGAAATTTATGTAGGAGGAAACTCTTTTATACTTATCCAAGCCTAGACAGGAAATCCATTTTAAATAAACGCACACAAAAAAATGTACATGGTTTTACTATATGCTGAATTGTCCATAGATGCAACTGCTAGTTAAATTGTGAGAAGATTGCATTTGGTTTTGTTGGGAACTTTCCAAAGAATGTCTCAAAGTTTCAGAAAATCCTTTCACAGATGGCAATGTTGCTCAAGGTATTTGAGTCAACACATCTGTGTCAGCCCGCATTTGTGTCTATTAACTAATGGTGATCTTATAGAAATGTAGAAGCATATTTGTTTTACCTTTATTTCTAAATGTTAACTATAAAGATAAAAGATCAACAGTATTCAAATGAGTGTTTTCTTTTCTTAAATCCAAACTTATTCATTACAAGTAGGTACGAGCATCTGCCTATTTTATTATATCTTCTAGTTTAGCTGTGCCTGAGCATTTACGTATCATAATACAAATTATTTCATTATAAATATATATTTTTAAATTTCTCCTTTACGTCACAGGTATATGTCAATTTTAAGAAATTATGCGATTATGTAGGCTATATCGTTATGTTGCAGTTTTTTAATGAAAAGCTAACGTTAGTTCTTATAGGATTGGAATGACTGTCCTAGAATATTAAAAGAACTTTTATATATAGCTGTAGAACAGTAGTTTATACACAGCACACATATCTATGTGTCTATATATGCTGTACATACCAAGCAAATCTCCTCTTACAACATAGCTTATTATTATAAACGATCAGATATAAAATGTGTCGAACGACAAACTTCAGGAAATAATAACTTCCTATGGAAAAACTGAACCTAACTCGTCTTTAAATATCCTTCCTGTCCAGACTTGTATTCTTGGAACAGGACCAAGCTAAAACAGTTTTGATGTATGTGATTACTTTTCTAGCTTAAGAGGAACCACAGTTCTTGTCCATAAGATTTCAGTCTGTGTAACACTGAATTTGCATATGCAGTGTACCTTATACTGTATTGCGAGTTACAGCAATTACAGTTATAGTAACATCCTTTTATTCCTTCAGTCTCGTCTTCCTTCCAAAGTGACATCACACTGGACCGCTGGCCTGCTGTGTGAAGATATTTCATCTCACCATTTTCCACTTTTGTGACTGCCGTAGAAGAGACATGCTCTAGATTCCAAGTTCAGAGGCTTTCGTTCCTTTGCTTTTTCTCTCCTTCCTCCCCACCCCCCACCTGTGTTTTCCTCCCTATCCCTCCCCTCCCTGCCACTCTTGCCTCCCTCTGCCGTGCCTCCACACTTTGAGTCACAGGCTGCATCCCGTCTTGAAGGCATGATCATTAGTCAGGGATGCAGGCCCGGCCTTCCCCTGGTTTTTCTTGTCTGGAGAGAGCCATGTGCAGCCACACGGGCTCTCTGTGGGCACTGGGGAGATTTCAGGGACAGTCCCGACAGCCTGCACAGCCCGGGCACCTCTGGAGTTGTGGCTGAACCCAAGGGCAGTGATCACCATAGTGGCAGCAGTGACAACAAGAGGATCGGTGCTGGAAGCTGACAGAGGCTGTGCGGAGGAGGCAGGAGGCTGTGTGGCATGGAGGTCCAGCAGGTGCTCCGGTGGAACGGCCTCTAACCTGCTTGCCTGGAGCAACCTCCACCAAATGTGACCCACAGAGTGGATATTAAGCTAATCATCTGCCTGCGGTGTCACCAGGCCCTGGGGCTGGCATGATGAGGAGTTAAGAGTCCACCCCAGATGTGCCTGGGCCAGCCCTTAACCTTCCCTCTCTCTCCTCGGTGCCTCAGTTCTCATCCCTCTGCCCACAGCCTCTGGGGAAACAGTACTCATAGGACCTTTTAATAGTTGCTATGAGGTAAAGCTCTGGAATCCCCAGATGCTTGAATTATATAAACCAGGGGACTCAGAGGAAGTGTGTGTGCTCTCAGAACCCAGCCCTGTAGGCAGGGGAAAAAAAAAACCAGTCTATTTTTTCTGGCTTTCCCTAAGCTCACCAAGCTGTTCTTTTGAAATATATAGTCATCACCTTTTCATGTCTTCCTCAGCTTAGAGTCCAGGGCAGAACTAGGGCTCCTGCTTTGTTAATAAAGGGGACACGAAAGCTGAAAATACCTGAAGGGCACGGCTTCCTATAGTTAGTTACCTGACAGAGATGCTCCTCCTGGGGGCACGGGGCAGACCACGGAAACAGGTTGGAAGAAACAAGCTGCTCTTCTCCGCGTCTCTTTGTTGTCCTGAGCCAGGTTTCTGCCTCTTCTTTGGGGAGAGAATTTAGTAGCAAGGGTCAGAAGAATTAAAGTCCAAGACTGGAATAGGTTCCTAGGGGATGAAGGCGAAGGTGGTCATCTCCCTTTCTACCAAACTCAGAGACATAAAATGATGGGCTCTCTTACCATATTTCACCCTTGCATCTCTAGAAAGGACACATTTGGGGGTAGACCAGCAGTTCTAGCCTTAGTGAAATTGTGAAGAAACTACCGTTTCTTTTGACTGTCCTCCCTTTTCTGTGCCTCTCCCCAATTCCTCGGTGTTGTCCCCCTTTCCATCCCATTTGCTGTCATCCAGGGCATCAGGTCCTCCATGCTGCTCCATCCAGAAGTGCCACAGCCAGACCTCCCGGGGCAGGAGTGTGTACTGTCAAATGACTTCTCCCCGCTCCCGCCACACTTCATCACAACTCTGGTTCCGGTGGGATGGTTTGTCTTAGCTAGTGGACCATTAGGAGAAAAGCATCTAATTAAGATAATTCAAATGAAAGCCATGAAAATGCTCCTCTTAAAGAGCTTGGCTATTTCCCCTTACTCCTAAAAATCGCCACACAGGGTATCCAATTGGGCTGACACGAAGGAATCTTTTTTAAAGCAAGACTCTGCATTTTCCTCCTTTTGTGGTCTCTAAGCTCTGTAGACTGCTTTGGAGAAGGCCAGCCTGTCTTCTCTCCTCATGCCTCATTTGAGGTGCGAGCTAGAACATATTCCCAGTGACGGTTCCCTGAAATGCACCTGGCATTTTGACACCTCTGTCCTGGAAAGTAGCCCTACTCCTTACCACTCCACCCTAAGCTCCTCACATCCCCCAGAAAAAGCTTCCAGAAGCAGAGTAGATTGTTGACCTCCGAAAAAAAAACAGATGCCATGAACCATTTGCAACGAGGAGGTATTCGATAATCTCTTTGAACAGAATTAATAAAGATACTGGCCAGCCTTTACCATTTATGATATATATATATATATATTTTGGTCTGCTTTGCCCCTTTGGAAAGACCTAGGGGGCAGAAGCATCAGAATAGAGCCCCCAAATACGCCTTGAGTTCTTCTGAAGCAGCCTAGATAAAAGCTCTCTTCCTGGTTGCCAGGGGCTATAGAGGTGGGGCCGATTCAGGTATCTGTGGTGGTCAATTGTGTGTGGCAACTTGACAGGGCTAAGGGATGCCCAGATACCTTATGCAAGATTATTTCTGGGTGCTTCTGTTGAGGGCGTTTCTGGAAAAGATTAACATTTGAAATGGAAGACTGACTAAAGGCGACTACCCTTGCCTGGGTGGGCATCATCTGTTAAGGGCCTGGATAGGATAAAAAAGTGGAAGAAAGGTGAATTTGCTCTCTTTGCTTGAGCTGAGACATCCATCTTCTCCTGCCCTTGGACATAGGCACTCTTGGTTCTTACGCCATTGGCCCCCTGCTTCTCAAGTCTCTGGACTTAGATTTATACCATCAGATCTTGTGGGTGGCAGACCTTCGAACTGGGACCAAATTACATCGCTGGCTTTCCTGATTCTCCAGCTTGCAGACAAGAGATCATGAGACTTCTCATGAGCTAATTCCATTCTCTCTCTCTCCTCATAGCTATATCTATATCTCTATTTATAACTATATATAATTTATATCATTGGTTCTATTTCCTTGGAGAATCTGACCAATACAGTGTTTTTATATAATTTCCCCCAAATTAGTAAAGGACTAAATGTAGGTGAAATTCTTATTTTCATCTCAGTTTATCTGCTTAACCAAATGTGGATTGTCATGGAATCGGATCTTGTATATTTGTCAGGATTTGTCTACTTAAAAGGCAAGAAGGAAGGCATTCATTGACTTGTGTGCCAGGAACTCTAAAACATGACTCTTCAGATGTGACTGGGTTAAGAGGTTTAAATAATGTCATTAGCTCTGTCTCCCCATTGAGATGGCTTCCTCTCCACCTTGAGATAGAGATGGCCTCTGGCAGCGATGGCTACTACAATGTTTTCCCTGCATGTCTTTCCTGATACCTCCTTCAAAAATACCAAGTGTCCTCCTTACCTTAGCCAACCATTGCAGCCAGGAGAATGGAGTCCTGTAATTAACTAGCTTGAAATATGAGTCACTCGTGTGTGGGAAGGCCAGGCAAGGGATTGGTTATCTTGTTAGTAAAAGAGGAGCAATTCTCAAAAGGAAAATATACTCGGCAGGTGAAAAGTACTATGTCCGTAGACTTTTATAAGTGCCAACCTGCTCACTCAAAAGCTGATTCAAATTACCAAGCAATACAGTGGGATATGTGAGCAATACAAAGATATATAAGACATAGTTTTTGTCTTTAAAGATCATATAATCTAGTTGTTCTGGAAGACGGTCACATTATTTAATTATTTGAGGAAACGAGTTAATTCATTGGAAAATATTTTCTGAATGCTTATTTAAAGCTGGATTCCTGTCATACAGAGATGAAAGACAGATCTCTTCCAACAAAGAGCTTACAATCAGGTGGGAGAGACAAGCAAACCAACAAAAATTTCCAATGCAGGGCCACAAGCGTGATGAGAGAAGTGTGCGCAGGTGTCACGGAGTCCCAAAAGGGCAGCTATTTAGCCTGAGGGTCGGAGGAGCTAATGAATGAACCAAAGCTTGAAAAATAAGTGGGGCTCAGGTGAGGTCAGCAGGTGGGGAAGCACCTTGCAGCAGAGGGACTAGTGTGTGCAGAGGTGCAGGCCTATGAAGTAGGGTGATGTGTTTGGAGAACTATAGATCATTTGAATGAAATACAGGGAGGGGTACAGAGAGAGAGGTGAGACAGGAACCAGGCTCGCAAAGAGCCCCGTGCCACGCTCACAGATTTGAGTTCGTTCCAGAAGGATGTTAAACGGGGCATGGATGTGTCCAGATTTACAATGGAGCATGTTTCTTCTGGCAGCAGATGGAGTGGAGTCGGCCAGACCGGAGGCAGAAAGAGTAGTTGGAAGATTGCTGGGGAAAGCACACAAGATGGGATGTGGGTTTCTTCTTTACAGAGAATGCCAGCTAATAAATAAGAAAATGACAAAAATCACTGTTTTGCAACCCCAATTCAGGCAAGAATTATGATTATTAACAGATGCTAAGATGTTCATATGGTCTCAAAGACTTATTCCATAAATTATTAGAAAGGGGATACTAAACCTTTGCAATTGAAAGATCTGGTGGCTATTCCTTAACTTATAGGTCAAACAGCATAGTGGGACATTCTAATGTTATGTGCCTTCTGATATTATACGATAAGAGACAAATAATATCCCCTGCATAATATTCTTTCCAAAGATGTTTAATTTGAATCTAACCATGAGGAAACAATTAGAAATCCAGAATGTGAGAGATTATCTAAGAAAACTGGTGGGAACTCTTCAAAAGTTTAGTGTCATGAAAAACAGAAGTAAAAACAAAATGCGAGGGGATTGTTTTAAACCAAAAGAGACTAAGGAGACCCGATAACTGCATAAAGTATGTAGCCCTTGATGAGATCCTTGATCAAAATCTTGAAACAGCTATAAAAAACATTTTGGGGACATTTAGGAAAATTTGAAGAGATTAAATATTAGATATGAGTTTTCTTAGGTGTGATAATGATATCATATCTATGTAGGAGAATGTCTTCATTCTTAGGTGATGCTGGAGAATTGAGAAGTAAAGTGTTTTGATGTCTTCAACCTACTTTCACATGGTTCCGGAAAATGTGTAATGTTCATGTGTGTACATATATATGTGGATGTTTTTACATATATGTGATATATGTATGACATGTATGGATGCTCTTATATATACATGCTATGTATGGTATATGTGCATGTGTGTGTGAGAGAGAAAAGGGGTGGGATGTGGTAAAATGTTAACAGTTTTGTTTAGGAGAAGGATACATCAAAGTTCTTGCACTATTTAAGGTTTTTTGTAAGTTTAAACACTATAAGGAACAATGCAAAGGAGGAGGAGAAATGTAGTCAAGAGGGAAGTAGAAATATTGAGAATCTGTCCCAATTTGAAATAATGTTACATGATCCACCCGAAGTGAAGTTAGGGAAGCAGGCTCAGCCAGGATTTCCGGTCCAGGTGAAAGGTTGTACAATGTACTCTTTTGATGCAAATAGCAACAACAATCACAATAACGACAGCATGTAATTTGCACTGGGAAACAGAGGGCGCTAGAGTCAGGAGCACTGACTAGGACTCAGGATGCCAGAGTTCTAATCCCAGGTCTCCCACTAAGCAGCTGTGAGTGAATGAGCTCAGCTCTTCTGGGCTCTTTGGACCAGATGTCCTCTGAGGTCCTGTTTATTCTTCTGTAGTTGTAGTTATCCTTCCTTATGGATGTTACTCAGAGCCATCGGAATGAGATTTTGTCATGTCTGCCATTTTATTCTCTCAGTCTTGATTTTTTCCTCCTTTTTGGCCACCCTCTCTTGAGAGCCTACCCTTGACTACACAAGGTCCTCACTGAACATTGCTTCTTAAGTGGAGCTATGAGACCCTGTCTGCCTCTTGACTTAATGGCAGGACTTCTTTCCAGACTCTTGGATATTGCTTTCTATTAACAACTCTTCTGATTTTCTCTTTATTATAGATCTAACACACACTTGTGATAGAAAATGTGAAAGATATGGGAAAGTATACAGAAGAAAATTGAAATTGCTCACAATTTCAGCATTTCACTGATGACCACTATTACATTTTTTTCTGAATGAATATGAGTGTGTATGTATTGCATAATTGATCTCTTACATACATATTTTTGTTTTCTGATTTTTAACTTAATTCTATACATAATTTTGTATTCTGATTTTTAAAAACTTAACATATCTTAAGCATTCTCTTGTGGGGAAATGGAACAGATCACCATTCTGCCATTTCTTATTCAGAATTTTGCAAACTTGGAAGATCATTTTGGAACCTTATTTTTAACAGCTCTCAGTATGATGAGGCACATTAAATATTCGAGAACCGTAATAAAATAAATGAGATATTAACTATGTTAAGACAAAATGTTAAAAGAAAATATTAAAATATGTTCCTTTATCATTATTTTATCTTCTTGCATAATGAAAAGATTCATCATTTTTATATAAGATGTTTTCCAAATGATTTGGCAACTCTTTGCCCATTTCTTCTTCTGATGAAAGCCTGGCCCGTAGACAAAGAACTTCTCAGTTTATGATATGATATTGTTAATTCTGGATTCATAGAAACACTTCTGGGTGGTGGTGGTGGGATTGCAGGGGGTGTGTGCGTGGCGAGTGGGAAGTTAGAGCCAAGCAGAGGGTGTAAGAAAGTGAATTAAAAACAACAGGTGTCGAGGTCCGTACGGTAACTACTTCGGAGATTCCTTCTCTACTGTTCTTACTAATGCCAAATAATACAATCTACTTTTAATGTACTGTGTACATATGTGCTTGTATGTTGTATGTGAGAAAGAGACATGGGGAGACATGTGAGGGAGGATATAGTCTAGAATCTTTTCTTTAAAAAATCAAAAACACCACTAATCATGAACGTTTGCTAATGTCATTAAATAATTCAAAAACATCATAATCATTGACAGATGGATATTCTTTAACGTCTCCAAGGAAGAACCTGAACCATTCACTTATCCGAGCATCTAATATTTTGATCCAAGAAGTTCAGACCACTTAATTCATCTTCATGGCTCCCCTGGGAAGCAAGGAGAAAGAAGAAATTATTCTCCACTCTCTCTTTTATGTGATATATGTCTAGATACACTTATATTTTTATTATGCACTTATCTTTACAGAAAATGAAATCCCGCAAAGCAAGTACACCTCTCTGAAATCACTTCTAACCTTCATTAGAATGTACACATTCACTTGAAAGTGTTGCCTACAGACGTACTCCTTGTTTTCCTGCATTTTTTTCAAAAATACACATGTCAATGATTATCATACCTATTTTTTTCAGGTTTTAAAACTTTTTATTTGCATATTTAAAAAATTGTGCCTTCTAATGATTAAAATCATTTGAACGACAAAAAAAATGGCACGCTGATTAAACTGCATGTTACAACCTGCGGGCCCCCTTGGACCAGCTTGGTTTCCACTCTAGATTTCACTGTCGTCCCACACAGCTTCCGCCTTCACCCACGTGCAAGTTCTTTTCCTTCTCTGCCAGCCACACAGGCAGGTGGGAGAGGCAGGGGTGGCCTTCGTTGTTGGCGGTAGTTCTTTGATGTGAAAAGGGGCAGCACAGTCATTTACACTTGATCCAACCGCTTTGCATCTCACAAAGTTAAACAGCTAAAGGAGTAAAATACGAAGGCACTGCTTGTGGCATGCGCAGTGCATAGTGGCGCCGCGCTCCTCCTTGCGATTCGCCTGCTTGCTTCCCCTGTTCAATCGTTTCTTTTGAAGGCAGTGGATTTTTCTCCCGTGTTTCTGTTTTCTTCAGTTCTGACTTATCAGATTTCTCAATCTCAGCCATATCGGGTTCGTCAGACATGGTTACCGAGGCACCAAGGCGTGCGAACAAGTCTGATCTGCTCAGTGGTGATTGCGGAGTTCATTCCTATGATTTTAAAAGGCTACATATTATTCCATTTTAAAGGCTATGTGGTATTCCATGGTTTACTCAATCATGTCTTTATCGTGAGAACTTTAAGGATTGCTCCTAAATTATTTTAAGCATCATAAGTAATACTATGAATGCATCATAGTGTGAATTTTTTTCCTCTTGGATATTTTTACTTGAGTCTTATTAATGTTAGCTTTTATTATTTCACTTTTGCTAGATTTGTAGGTATATAATAGAACCTCTAATCTGTTTAATTTGTACTTATCTAATTTCTGTCGGTGGTTTAAGCCATGGTTTCTATTTTCCCGTGTATAAAATTGTCTATTCTTATCCTTTTATACTCTGATCATTGCCAAGTCGAGCTAAGGATTAGCCGCATAAATTTTTATTAGATCTAG